>NC_080782.1:111970382-112275203 GCF_028018385.1 Neofelis nebulosa
ATTATTTTTGTTGCCCTTCCCTTATGTTAATCTGTTCTGTGTCTTGAAGTCTTCATATGAGTGAAGTCTTTATGATATTTGTCTTTCTCTACTTTCGCTTATCATAATACCCTCTAGTTCCATCCACGTAGTTGCAAATGGCAAGATTTCATTCTTTTTGATTTCCAAGTAATATTCCATTGTGTCTGTGTGTGTGTATGTATATATATATGTGCATACACACACCACATCTTCTTTATCCATTCATCCATTGACGGACATTTGGGCTCTTTCCATACTTTGGCTATTGAAGATAATGCTGCTATAAACACTAGGGTGCATGTGTCCCTTTGAAACAGCATACCTGTATCCCTTGGATAAATACCTAGTAGTGAAATTGCTGGGTCGTAGGGTAGTTCTATTTTTAGTTTTTTGAGGAACCTCCATACTGTTTTCCAGAGTGGCTGCACCAGCTTGCATTCCCCAATAGTGCAAAAGAGATCCTCTTTCTCGGCATCCTTGCCAACATCTGTTGTTGCCTGAGTTGTTAATGTTAGCCATTCTGACAGGTGTGAGGTGGTATCTCATCATGGTTTTGATTTGTATTTCCCTGATGAAGAGTGATATTGAGCATTTTTTCATGAGTCAGTTGGCTATCTGGATGTCTTCTTTGGAGAAGTGTTTATTCATGTCTTTTGCCCATTTCTTCACTGGATTATTTGTTTTTTGGGTGTTGAGTTTGATAAGTTCTTCATAGATTTTGGATACTAACCCTTTATCTGATATGTCATTTGCAAATATCTTTTCCCATTCCATCAGTTGCCTTTTGTTTAGTTACTGATTGTTTCCTTTGCTGTGCAGAAACTTTTTATTTTAATGAGGTCCCAATAGTTCATTTTTGCTTTTGTTTCTCTTGCCTCCGGGGACATGTTGAGTAAGAAGTTGGTGTGGTCACAGTCAAAGAGGTTTTTGCCTGCTTTCTCCTTGAGGATTTTGATGGCTTCCTATCTTATATTTAGGTCTTTGATCCATTTTGAGTTTATTTTTGTGTATGGTGTAAGAAAGTGGTCTAGGTTCATTCTTCTGCATGTGGCTTTCCAGTTTTCCCAGCACCACTTGCTGAAGAGACTGTCTTTATCCCATTGGATATTCTTTCCTTCTTTGTCAAAGATTAGTTGGCCATATGTGAGTCCATTTTTGTGCCAGAAAAAAACATTTTTAATAAGTGATTATACCTTTGCCTTATGTGTGTCTACCTATTCTTCCGTTAGTCACTCTATGTGTATGTTTTCATGTGAATGTATAGCTTTTTTCAAATATGGATTATTCTTTGTTGACAAATCATAATTATTTTCTACTCTTCCACAGCCATTTCTTATTGGTGTGCATCATTTCTTAATTTTCACCAGTCATTACTTTCCTCTTTTCCTTGCTCACACTTTGTCTCCTTGAGATCTTCAGAATATGAATCAGCCTCCATTCTGTTAGTTTATAATTATCTGCTTCTCATATGATTCCCTCTTTGGTGTTTTGTGCCTCCCTTTTTTCTGTTATGGATTTTGGTCTTCTCTTATTTTAATTTCACTTCCCTCCACCCACTCTGACCATGGGCCACTATTGTATGAAATGGCCGGCCAGATGAAATAAGCCTATGTTCTGTATGTATGTGATGTGTTTTGCTAAAGCTACTAACAGATATAACTACGTTCACACATCTGATATAGGCAGATACAGATCTCTTTGTGATTCAACAGTTATCTGTAAAACATCTAGAGACATGTTTCTTTTTCTTTAGTAGATTACTGCACCAAGTGCCCTTCATCTTTCCCTGAAGAACTCAAAGAGTTTTGGTACATTAACCCACCTAATCTAACAATTCAAGAAAAATCAATTTAGGGACATGAAATTAAAGATGTATTGCCAAAATTGTGGTGTCTCTAAGGTGACAATTTTTGAATGGATTGGAAGCCCTAATCTGACACTATTTTACCTGTGATTTCCTGATTCCTTTTCAGACCATAAAAAATTCTGTAAAATGGAAATAACTACACATTTAGTTACAGTTCCAAAAATTTACCTTCTTGCATGAAACCAACCTTTTCTCTTGTCATGCTATAGCCATAATTGCTACATTGTCTACTGTTAATTTGCATTTTAATTGAGTTTTAAACATTTAACTACAGGATGGTCCAATAGGAGATTCTATAACTATCTCAGCAATTAGTAGGCAAGAGTTATATTTTATTGCTATTTTAGTAGTAGGGAAGTCTGCCCTGCAGTGTTGGGGAAAAAAATGATAACCTTCAGAGCAGGCCCTGCTTTGGGGCTGTGATGAGAAAAACAGAACAGGAGTTAGGGATGGAGACATTAGAAGAGACAGATGGTAAGAGATTATGATTTCTAGGATCACCCGAATTGTCTGGAATTTAAGCCAGAATTTTTTTCCAGTTAGGGCAGCATGTCATGCTTGCTTTGAGCTCCCAGAGACACACTGAGCACAATTATACTGGACCTTGGATTCTTTTACATTTCTTTGTGTCTTCAAGGAGTTGTAGAAGCAGCCCTACATTGGATTTTGTTAGCATTGCCAGTAACTGACAAATTTTAACACGGTACACGTTTCTAAAACATGTTTTGTTAAACCTCTCTGTGGAAAGACATGAAAGTAAGATGACTGATTCTTAGACTATTTGCATTTAGAACAACCTTCTTTTAGTCACCCAAACATCATGATGGTGTGTGTCTTCAGTGTGAGACAGGGGGAAGGTTTTAGTGGGCATAGCAGCTGTTGATTCAAATACAATTATACGTGTTCCTTTGATGTTTCCTCTTAGGTGAATCAGCAGCTTTGGTTTATTATGAAAATTAGCAATTTATAAGATGATTCTGTAGAATGACTTCTCAGAAATACAAGGTACATATGTGACATAGTCTGGTGAATATGAAATGCTTCAGTGAAATACTCATAACCCATTGTGATCCTCAGTGTTCTAGTCGCAATTATAGTTGTAGTGTCAAGAATAAAATGAATTTGACATGGAATTGAAAGTAACAAAAATGCTTTATGTTCTCTGGAGAAAATATGAATGATTCCTTGTAAATGAGAAACTTCAAAATGAAAACACATAAAATACTAGCTATAGACTGCTCAGCATGACTCTCAAACTTTTAGAATAAAGTTTTATGAGTTTTGAGGTGTTTTTTTAAAGTTTATTCACTCTGAGAGAGTGGGAGCACATGTCAGGTAGGGGCAGAGAGAGAGGGAAAGAGAATCCCAAGCAGGCTCTGTGCTGCTGAGAGAGAGAAAGAGGGAATCCCAAGCAGCTCTGTGCTGTTAGTACAGAGCCCAAGGTGGGGCTCGAACTCACAAACCATGAGATCATGACCTGAGCTGAAATCTAGAGTCAGACCCTTAAGTGACTGAGTCCCCCAGGCACCCCACTGAGTGTTGAGTTTTGAATTCTTAAGGCACATCAGAAAAATAGGAAAACAGATATTGTTTTGGTGTCTGAAACAGCATCCCCAGTTATATACAAGATACCTTATACTTAGAAAAGTTCTTGGCATAGACAGATTTTACCAATTCACTATTTTTAGCCCGATCCTTCCTGTGTGCCTAGCATGTGCTAAAAGCTGTGCATTTAATGCACTTTTCGTTTTGTTTTTGCTTTGAGAGCTAAAAGACCAAATAAAGAAACCTGAAACTTTGGAAGTAGGGAAAGCACATTTGCATTTTTGTTGATTTTTGTAGGGGATTCCCTACAAAATGCATAAATGTGTAGAATTTTGGAAGCTAAAGGTAGAAGTTGCCCACTATTATGGGGTAAATGATCATTTAACCTCTTACTCTAAGTGTATTTCATAGAAGATAAGACCTAGATGAAGGGTCATTGGTATGTGTTCTTTTGGTATTATCCAGGAGGAAGATTAATCAGAGGAAAATGGTGCCTGGAGCAGTTAGTGGTAGGACGTCCCGAATGTCAATAGCCATTGAGGAAACACAGCACAGTGTTAGCAGGACAGAAGGTTGCAGAAGTTAAGTACACCCCTGTTCCATTGGAATCTTTCAATCATTTGTAGAAGTATAATTTCATTTAATCAAAATTGTGTTTAGCCTCGGGCACAGGATTGATTCTAACTAAGCTGTTGTTAGACCAACACACGTATGCTCCCTTAGAATGCCAAAGGCATCATATGTGCGGTGTCAGAGTCAGACACCTCCCTCTAGGAGCTTACACATAAATAGCAGTAATCCTACAAAATACTGATGGATTGACAAATGAGGGCTATGGACAATAACCGATTTAGGAATCCAGCCAGTTGAAACCATTTCAGAAGTTTGAGGGTTATGAATTATAGAAATATCCAGGGAAAGAATAAACATTTTCTCTAGGGTGGAAAAATGGGGTAAAAAAAGACACTGCTATAAGGAAGAAGTGGCATTTGAGCTGGATTGGATTTTTAGATTTAGATATATGTGTGCGTAGTGAAAAAGTAGGAGAGAAGTGTGGCTCATTCTAGATTGCGGGAATTAAATTTACTAAGTTTTTGCATTCTACATTTATTGATTGCCTCCTATGTACTAGACACTAAAGTGCTTGGAACACAGGATAGATCAGAGCCTTATTTCTTATCTTAGAAGACCTCCTACACTGGGGGAAGCATATGCATAAGCCTTGTACAAAAGCCCCTGCTACAGATGTCCTCAGGCCGGAAGGGGGCGCCTCTCCTACACAGAGTGCCAGGAGGGACTGGGTTCATTGTCAACATTCCTCAGCCCAGTTGGCAGCTACATGAGCTGCATAATCCATCTGAGGGTGCTTTTTTTTTTTTTTTTTTTGTTCTTGTTTGTAACACTTTGAATATAAGCTTTGTACTGAAGTTTTTCATGTATTTATCTTGCCTCCAGACCTTAAGTTCTTGAAGGCCACAAAATTAGGTTGTATCATGTTGCGTTACTTGTGGTGTCTAGAAGAGTGCCTTGCACCCATTGTGGGCATTAAAGACTTGAATGTAATGAAGTTCTGGATTTCTTGGAAAATAAAACATATCTTGTAGAAGGCACTGCTGTGAGATATGGTGTCCTATCCCTGTGTTATGTCTGCCTCACTAATCCAGCCAAAGCTTTGTCTTGTGGCTGAGGCCAGTGATAGCCTGTGTTTAGGTCGAAGCCACTTATGACACTAGTAATTATTTTTTGAACCCTGAACACTTTGCAGGCATTTTCACCTTCTCTTCCCTCTGTCGCTAAGCTTATTATTATTAAGGGAGGGGGAAGCTGAACATCAGCAAGCTATTCTTTTCATTTATTTTTTTTTTAAAAGTACTTGTTTAAAAAGTCACCTTTTACCCAATTTGACATTTAAGTTCATCCCTACCTAGAAGACACTAAGTCAGTATTCTGAGATTGTTGAGGAGGCTTCTTATTTTTCTCAGCTGTAAAGTCAATTACCTTTCAAATGATTTTATAGCTGACAGTAAATGGTCCATGAAGTAGATGAATAAAAATGAGGGCAAACATTTCATGCTTAAATAGTTATAATGGTATTCAGTGTAATGGACTAGAGTTTCAAAAATAATCAGTGATGAATTACTCAGTGGACACATGATATTATGCTATGGTTTCTAGAAAGATACCATTTGCAGGTGTTCTGACACACATCTTACCCAAGTTGGTAATTTACAGTGTTCTATTTTGTGTAAGCAAGTGTCTCTATTCTTTGGAGTAAGAACATCTATGGAGATGAATATGAGAAAAACGAGCTATGACTTAGTTTCGTCATTATAAATAGTATTGGGGAATTTGATATCTTTGGAAAATACACTTAAATATCTCCTATTGCTCATCACATTTCATGGAAATGGTATAATTGTATAGCTTCTTCCAGGGTGTGTATATATTGCCTCTGTCATTGTGGAAAGAGACTAATTCTACTGGTTCTTAAATGGTTCTTTACGGCACTTTTAAGAATTATCATGTTTTCTGGGTTGTTCTGACAGATTGATTGTAGCCATGCCTGAGCTCACAGGGAAGGGAATGAGCAAGTGTAGTTAGTATGAAATGGGCATCCTGTTTACCTGAAGTTGTCCAACTAAAATTTCTTTATCAACATTAACTATTTCTTCAAAGCTCTTTGTTTGGTCAGAAAGACTGAAATCATTCTGTCCCTTTTATCAGAGCACTGTGAGGTATTTTCAAATGCTTTTCAAATCTTGGAATCTGGTGACTGCATTTAAACATTTTTATAAACCTGCAAAGCAAGTCATGTGGTCTGCTGGCTTGTATTATAAGTGCCATTCACTTGTCCAAATTTGTACAAATGGACCTCAAAGGAATTCTGAAGATCATTTTTATTGCAATTCATTGTTGAGGACATTGAGAAGTTGGAGCACCACATTATTCTATGAACTTGGATGGAAGAGCACTGAAGCTCATGGTATCTCTTTGTATTCACTTTAGTAGTGTTGGATTCACACAAGCTTTTTCTTCAAGAGAAGCAGTGAGACAGAAGTCTTCCTCTCCTGCTACTCCTTTGCTGTCTTGATTTTTTTTGAAACTTAATTTTTCTTATTCTTAACCTCCAGAGAGCTTTAACTTTTCTTCCTCTGTAATTTTTGTTTATTTTGTAATTGTTGTTATTTTTTTTGTTTATTAAGGTAATTTTCTGGCTGTGGAGGGGAAGTTTTAAGGCAGGTTCCTTTTCATTCCTTTTCATCTTCCTTTTTCCTTTTCCTTTCCTAAATAAGTAGGCCTTTTCCAAAAGCTACCAGCTTAAGAAGAACAAAATCTCTATTATCCCATCTGCTTTTAATCAGCTAAGTAGATCAACTTATTCTCTCTTTTTCCTCCTTAAAGTCTACATACTATTGTCTATGACATTCTAGAAAGCTCTTCTTTTATATACATACTGGTTTATTATAGGTCCCCTCATCATGTGTACATTTATTAAGAGTCCCCAATCTGTGGATGGCCCTTGTACTTGCTTTTTGATTATATAACAAATTATACTGTAAACTAATGTAACATATGCAAGTAAACAGAAATGTTTACATGAAAACTAAAATAAAATGCTGGTGCTTTGATAGACAAAAGTATTGAATTAGGTGTGGCTAAGCCCATCATCAAAGATTATGAAAAATGTGAATGACTAAGAATCATGGAATGATTCAGACTGCTTCTCAAGTGTCTTAAGCTTTCTTGCTTTATTACAAAGAACAAAAATGGAAATGGTAGAGGATGCATAATGGATATGTTTAGTAAGATGTAGAAATCTAACTAGAGTATCTGTAGATAAAGCAAAGGCCTCGGCCCTGCATCAGAAAAGTAGCGAACTATGTGCATGTAAATGTTTTTATAAAGAATGTTTAAGGTATTACTATTATTTTTTAAGCATTTATTTATTGTTGAGAGACAGAGACAAAGCACAAGCAGGGGAGGGGCAGAGAAGGAGGGAGACACAGAATCTGAAGCAGGCTCCAAGCTCTGAGCTGTCAGCACAAAGCCCAACATGGAGCTTGAACCCACGAACTGTAGGATCATGACCCAAGTCAAAGTCACATGCTTACCTGTCTGAGCTACCCAGGCTCCCCTAGTGTATTATTTTTAAAGATTCTTGACTTCAGTATATTTATTTAATATATTGGCCAACTACATATTCTGAATGTGTCAGTCAGATAAGAAGGCTTCTAACATGAAGATAAATTAAAAGCCAATAACTGCTCTTCCTTTTACATGTGGGAAGAAAGGTGAGTCAGCTGTTTCCAATTCTTACAACTCTAGATGTCCTAAGTGGAGAAGCATTCTCAGGTAAACCTGTCTAGCATGGATCCAGAAGAAAGATTTCCCTTAGTTGGTCTCTACAGGTATAGGAGATGGGGAGGGTGTCCTATTGCTTTGGATTATCCAGAAGAAATGCCACTAAAACCTCCTTTTTTGTGACACAGCCTATCCCCAGAGTACATGACCAGTCATTCTAAACCTTCAGCCAGGAGAAAATCACACACTTCTTTCTCATCTATTGCATTTATATCTTAATTCAAACTTTAATATTATAGATAAGGCCCACACAAATCAACTACTATAGGGAAGAGTCTGGTGGCCAAAGAAAATGTCCCTAAAAAGTGCTACTTCTTGGGAATTTCCTAGGTAGGAGATTCTCTCCTTCACCTCTTGCTCAGGTGATAATCCTATTATTGAGAGACTTTATAATAGCATCAATACAGGCCAACTTGTCTTTCATTAGTCATTTTTATCATCAGCTGATTTTTAATTTCTTGGAGATGAGACAATAATCATATTAATGCCTCCCTATACTACCTAGCATAACACCTGAACCGGAGCAAGTGATAAATAGATAAATAATCAGTTTCCCAAATGGGGATATTCTGTACTTTTGCATGATAATTGTAATAGAAGTTTGTCTCCTGTGTCAAGTTGCATTTTACCATATTATTTTGCTGCCTTGTGTCTCATCTTTCCATTTATTGTGCTAGCTGTTATAGATGATACTATGTATTTTGGTGTTGAGATGGAACTCCAAGGTATTCATTCAGCTGGTTTCTTAGAACTAGCTGAATATGAAAAATATTTTTTTTTTTCTGGTAGTGAGCTTGACTCTGTATATCGGAAATTCATGCAGTCCTGGCCTTCTTCTTCCTTTTCTGTAGATAGATGGTTGCCCACGGACCTTCATTTGCCTCTCTCAAATATAACAACAGCCCAGAGGTGAATTATTCAGACAGTGTGGCCACCCTGGGAGACCTGGCACATTTTGCAGGCCATGCTGTGATATAAACCAATCAACCCAAATCTTTTATATCTCCTTTCCATATTGTAACTCCCATGAGGTAAAGCGTTAAGCTACATTAAGTCTCATAAAGAGAAATTTGAGTTCATGATGCGTAACTTCTCAGTAATGGTAATTAGGGTAATCTGCTTTTTGAATTTGCTAACTGATACTTGAAAAAAGTACCAGTTTTCTCATTTCTATTTAAATATTTAATACTGAAATATTTACCAGTTACCAGTTTTCTCATTTCTATTTAAATATTTAATACTGAAAACTTTTTAGTAGAGCACTTAGTACCTTTCAGAAAACTTTTTAAGTGGCTTTGATTGTATCCAGAATTACATCAAATGATCAGGAGCAGACAGCTCATGAAATGAAGAACATAAACATAATTTATAACACTTACAAGAAAAAAAGTATATTTTGAATTTTAAAGTATGAGTGAAAACTGAAGCTGAAATTTTTGCAGAATCAACTATCTTGTGCCTATCAGCCCAAACTGTAGAAAAATATAATCAAAATAAGACAAAAGATGAGCAGGACTCCTGGTAGAAGAGAGGGAGACTATGTTAGTAAGTATCTACCTGGGTAGAGATCAGTGAACTTGGGTTACAAGAGGTAGATAGTGTTAAAAATATAAAAATATAGTACAAACTACTCATAGTCAGAAATGTCACTACCCCTCATTAATTGATAAAAGAAAAAAAAGTAGATCAGTAAGGATATAGAAGACTTGAAAGACACAATCATTTAACTTCACGTATTGACATTTTTAGAGTACTCCACCTAACAACAAAATACACATCCATTTTAAATTTACACAGTAAATTTACAAAGATAAATTATATTTTAGAGCCATAAAAATATGTCTCGGCACATTTAAGAGTATTGGAGTGTATATTCTCTAGCCACAATGGAATTAAATGAAAAATGAATAACCTAAAGATCTCTGGAAATTTCCCAAATATCTTGACACTGAATAGCATACTTCTGAATAACCCATGTGTAGTGTGTTGATCTGTGACTACCAAAATGGTGTGTCCATTTCTTAATTCCTGGAACCTGTGAATATGACCTTATTTGGGAAAAGGGTCTTTGGAGATGTAATTAATTGTTAAGGATATTGAGATGAGATACTTTTAGATTATCCACATGGACCTAAACCCAATGAAAGTTGTCCTTATAAAGGAAAGAAGAGGAGGACACACAGACACGGAGGAGAAGCCCCTGCGGAGATAGAGGCAGAGATGAGTTATATAACCAGAAGCCACCTAAAGGTGGATGAGGCAAGACACTGAGGAATCTTCAGGTGAAGTTTCAGGTGGAAACTTCAGAGGAAGTGTGGCCTTGCCAACTCCCTAATTTTGGACTCTTGACCCCCACAACTGTGAGAAAATAAATATTTGTTGTTTTATGCATATATCCAGTTTGTGGTAATTTGTTGAGGCAACCATAGGATAAGAATGCACCATGGGTTAAAGGAAAAATGTAATGGGAATGTAGAAAGTATTTTGAGTGAATTAAAAATACATATACAACATGTAAAATTTTGTCGGATGCTCATGAATCAGTACTTAGGGAACAATTTAGGAGGCTAGATGCCAGTGTTAGAAAAGAAGAAAGTCTCAAATCAGTGACCCCAGCTTCTACCTTAAACAAACCAAAAAACAAAAAACAAACAAAAAACCCCCCCAAAACAACGAAACCCGAGTGAGCGGAAATCACTAGCTTAGATAGCAGAGAAAAATGGGGAAATTAATGAAAAAAAGAATTGGTTCTTTGACATGATCAGTGATACTGATATATACAACTAGCCAGGATGGATCAGGAAAAAAAAATAGAAGCCTCAAGTTTACCAGTATTAGGAATGACAGTGGTGATATCACTACAGATTCAGTGGTTATTAAAAGGAGAATAAGGAAATGATAAAGGTTAATGAAGGAGTCAATTGCTCATCTGTCTTCCTCTTTCCTCAGACTTTAGAGAGCTAGTGCCTTTCTTTCAGGGAAGGCTTATATGTCTGTGGTTCAGGGCTGCAGCCTCCTCTGTGAATGAGGTTTTCTCGGCTCTCATCCCTCACTACAGCCCACATGTGGTGCTGAATATTTTTACAAGTTCACCCGCTTTCTCCTTACCCCTGTCATAGCAGATTTGTTGTTCTTCCCATTCAACCAAGGATGGAAGCAGTGATGGGTTTCTTTTTTGCTGGTAAGTATTCCTTCTTTTCTGGAATTTAGTTCCTTTAGCTTTCTTTCCATCCCTAGTTCTCTGGAGATTCAAATGAACAAGAAAGCAAACACAATTTTGGATTTACTTGGCTTGGTTTTGTGAAGTTAGGAAGGAGAGGTTGCCATAACCAAATACCACAGACTGTGTGCCTTAAACCATAGACACTCTAGAGGCTGGAAGTCCAAGATCGAAGTGTTGGCAGGTTTGGTTTTTTGCACCCTCTCTCCTTGGCATGCAGAAGCCCACCTTCTCACTATGTTTTCACATGTTTGTCGCTCTGTCTTTGCATTCTAACTTCCTCCTCTTTTTTTTTTAAGTATATTTATTTTGAGAGAGAGTGTGTGTGCAAACAAGGGAGGGGCAGAAAGTGGAAGAGAGAGAGGAGAGAGAGAGAGAGAGAGAGAGAGATTGAGAGATTGAGAGATTGAGAGATTGAGAGATTGAGATTCCCAAGCAGGCTCCACGCTGTCAGTGCAGAGTGCAAAGCAGAGTTCGAACTCAAGAACTGTGAGATCCAGTCTGAGCAGAAATCAGGAGTTTGTTGCTCAACTGACTGAGGCTTGCAGGCACCCCCTAACTTCCTCCTCTTACAAGGGTACCAGTCAGATTAGGGCCCATGCTAATGAACTCATTTTTAATTATCTCTTAAACTTAATATTAAAAAAAAAAATTAAATTGTATTTTAGAGGAAGAGAGCATGAATGGAGTTGGATGGCAGGAGAGGGAGAGAGAATCTCAAGTAGGCTCCCTGCCCAGCATGGAGCCTGATGCACAGCTCAGTCCCACAACCCTGGGATCCTGATCTGAGTCAAAAATCAAGAGTCAGTGTTCAACCTACTGAGCCACCCAGGTGCCTCTAATTACCTTTTAAAAGTCCTATCTCCAAATACAGTCACATTCCAAGGTCCTGGAACTTATAGACGGCTTCAATATAGGAATTTTAGAGGGACACAATTCAGTTATTACATTGTACATGATCTGGACCTCCATTACTTTCTTGACCTCATATCCTATAACTATAGTCCTTTAATCTGTCCAGCCAAATCAGCCTCACTTCTGATCTCAGAATATGCTAGGCATATTCCTGTTCTAGCGGATTTTTACTGGTTGTAAGTCTGCTCAGGTAGCTTTCCCCCCAAGATATCCACTGGCTCAATCTGACATCTCCTTCAAGTCTTTGCACTAATGTTACAATCTCTTTAAGGCCTATTCTAAGCTCTTACTCAAAATTGCAATCCTGGGGCACCTGGGTGGCTCATTCATTTAAGTGCCTGAGTCTTGATTTTGGCTCCAGTCTTGATCTCACTGTTCATGGGATGGAGCCCCACATTGGGTTCTTTGCTGACAGTATGGAGCCTGCAAGGGATTCTCTCCCTAGCTATCTCTCTGCCCCTCTCCTGCTTCTGTGCACATGCACACTCTCAAAATAAATACACATTAAAAAAATGAAATAAAATTGCAATCCTTATCTCCATGTATTATTTATTCTTCACAGTACTTGCCACCTTCAAACCTAATATTTAGTTAATTATTAAGTGTGTTGTCTTCCTCTAGACCACTAGCATATAACCTCTGTGAAGGCAAGAGTTTGTATTTGTTCATAGATGTCCCATTATCCCAGGGAATGGCACATAGTGAGCATTCTATAATGATTCAGTGATGGGATGAATCAAAGGACACTTTAAAAATTTTTTTTTTTGTGATGATTGGCTCCATGTGGTTTATAAACCAGAGGCCTTCATGATTTCTAGGAGCTGCTACTTTAAAGAAATAGAATGACTCCACTGCCACTGACAACCCTAGAGGCACCATATTATACCAGATTAAACAAGTTACCAAAGGACTTCCAACCTATAATATGCAAATGCAGTCTTCAGTATCCATTGATGAAACACATCAAATGCAGCATATCACAGGCGTTTTTCACCTTGCAGTCCTTTTTTCCTGAATCCTCTTGGGTAATTAATGTTTCTGGACTCATTTGGGAAATAAATGTATTTTTAGGTCTTCCTCTTATTCTTCTAGAAGATTCATTCTTATGTCACAGAAATTTTGAACAATTTAGATTCTCTAAGAATGATAATGATTTCGTTGTTTCATGTGGAGGAATGTTGTTTGAAAGTTATTTTTTGCAATATAATATTTTTTGTTATTTTTCTATGATTTCCTCCTTTGTTTTGCTTATCTTTTTTGGTTGTGTTAAAACTAACATGAATGTGGGGTGGTAGCTCAGTCAGTTAAGATTCCAACTCTTGATTTTGGCTCAGGTATTGATCTCATGGTTTCTCAGATCAAGCCAATGTAGGGTTCTTTAGTGACAGCATGGAGCCTCTTGGGGCTTCTTTTACTCCCTCTCTCTGCCCCTCCCCTACTCATGTGTGCGTGCATATTCTCTCTCAAAATAAACAAACATTTTTTTAAAAACCTATCATGAATGAAATTCTTTCTCTTTGAAAATAAATGCTTATAGATTGTGTGTGTGTGTGTGTGTGTGTGTGTGTGTGTGTGTGTGTGTGTGTGTGTCAGTCATTTAGAGTAATTCTGGGGGGGCACCTGCATGGCTCAGTCAGTTAATTGTCCGACTTCAGCTCAGGTCATGATCTCATGGTTCATGAGTTTGAGCCCCATGTCAGGCTGTGTGCTAACAGCTCAGAGCCTGGAGCCTGCTTCAGATTCTGTATCTCCCTCTCTATTTGCCCATTCCTGCTTTTGCTCTCTCTCTCTCTCTCTCTCTCTCTGTCAAAAATACATAAACATTAAAAAAAATTTTAGAGTAATTCTGGATAAAGTTTACCAAAATTCAAAATTGGTATACTTGTGTGTGATGGTGTGGTGTTGATGTGCATGCATAGTGAATGGAGAAAACCACATCTTTGAAATGTGTTCTGTAGTCTGAATGAGGATAGAATGAGGATATAAGGTAAGAATGAGCTTGGTAAGGAAAAAGAAGATAGAGGAAATAGAAATATAGAAATGAATGATGAATATTTACAAGCAACCAAAGAGCAAATATAAAACACAAAAGTGGACAAAAGGCTTTAAAGGGAAAAAATAAAAGGAAATAAATAAGACCAGTATTTGTTGAGTGCTAATCATGTCTGAGACTTTGTGCTAGTTAGGAGTCCTTTAATGTATAGTAAATCCTTCCGATGATCCTCTGAATTAGGCATCATCATCAATAATCTACATATGCACAAATTGGTCAATTAAGTAACTTAGTTCTTCCCAAACTTTTCTGGTCTTAACTCACAAGGAAATGGTACTCATATGTGAAAGGCCCTTGAGGTTAATCATAGACCAGTAGTTTAAAGCTTTTTGTGGCTTCATGGTCCAGTTATCTAAATAGAAAGGAAATAATGGAAACTTGGAATATTGGGAAGGAAAAAAGAACATGATGAGCATGTTGAAATGTTACAGACTTTTCTTAAGTCTTATAAATTTTGTTTGATGGTTGACAAAATTTATAATATTCTGATATGATTCTAAATACATGTAGAAGAAATATTTTAAGGTTGTTGTAAATGCAGGAGGGTAAAGGAATGTGAAGATAGGTTTTTGAAATTCTCTTGAACTGGTAAAATGACACCACCAGTGGACTGTGATATGTATGCATCATGTAATACCTACAACAACTGCTAAAATAACTCTACAAAGAGATATATTCAAAAGCTTTATAGATAAATCAAAATAGAAATCAAAAAAATGTTCAAGTAACCCACAGGAGGACAAGATAAAGGAACAGAAATGAAAAACAGATCAAACAAAAAATAAAATGGCAGACTTCAGCCTTAGCATATTAATGGTTATATTGATGTAAATGATCAAAATGCACCAATTAGAAAACAGAGGTTGACATTATGGAATAAAAAGTATGATTCAACTATATGCTGTCTATAAGAAGCACACTTCAAATATAGTGATACAGGCAGGTTGAAAATAAAAGGATTATTTATTTAATCAGGTAAACTTTAATGAAAGGAAAGAAGGAGGTTTATATTGATATCAGATAAAGTGGACTTGAGAGCAAAGAAAATTACCAGAGACAGAGAGGGTCAGTATGTAATGGTGGAAAAACTATTTCACCGAGAAGACATAGCATTCTTAAATATGGATGAAGCAAATGACACAGTTGAAAATATGGAAGCAATAATTGATAGAATTGAAATGAAAAATAGGTAAATCCACAATTAAAGACGTCACCAACTTTCTGTCAATAAGTAATAGAATACCTTACTTAGAAAATCATCAAGGATATGGAAGAAGTTAACAGTGTCCTCAATCAACAGGATCTGATCAGCATTTAATGAACATTCCATTCAACAACAACAAAAAAGACATTTTTCAGCCTCTATTGAAATTAGGCCGATATAGATAATATCTGAAAACACAACAAAGCTAAACAATTTAAAATAATTAAAATGAGACAAATGTGGTTCTGTGATCATAATGGAATTAAACTAGAAATCAATCACAGAAGGAAAACAGGAAAATCTCTAAACACTTGGAAACTAAACAGCATGCTTTAAAATAATTCATGAGTCTAAGAGGAAATCTCAAGGGAAATGAAGAAAAAAATCCAACTGAATAAAAGCAAAAACGAAACATATAATTTGTGGGGCACAGCCAAAGTGGTCCTGAGAGGGAAATCTGTAGCACTAAATGCTTACATTAGAAAAGAGAAAATGACTCAAATCAATAATCTAAAGTCTCACTTTAAGAACCTAGAGAAAGAAGGTAAAAATCAACCTGAAGCAAGCAGCAGGAGGGGAAGAATTGGTTTTTGCAGGCTGATTGGAGAACAACTTAGTATTGCTTATGTTAAAAAATAAAATTTATTAAAAAATATTGTGACCTTCAAAGTGCCAATACCCAATTAAATAAGAATCACCAGTAAATGAAGTTAATAACTTGAGTTGATGGTGTCTGTGATGATTAAGATAACAATTACTCATGGTGACCTTTTTTTCCAACCACAACCAAACATGTCTCTGGAAATGAATCACTTAGGATGAAGCTGTATTTTTCTTCCTGCTTTGATTAATCAAAATTAATCTTACATTAGAGAACACTTTAGTAATGAATTTAAGCCACTGCTTAGAAGATAGTTGCTACTCAGGTTTTCTTATTTATGTAATTAGGAGCAGAAAAAATATCTTTACCAGTAGTTCTCAACATTGGCTGCAAATTTAGAATCATTTAGAGAGCTTTAAAATATACTGATGCCTGGATTCCACGTAGGGAGATTCTGATTTAATTGGTCTGTGGCAGAAGTTCTCAAAATATGGTCTCAGACCTGCAGTAGCAACAGCAATTGGGAACTTGTTAGAAATGCAAATTTACAAGCCTCACTCCTGACTTAGCAGTCTGTGTTTTAAGAAGCACTTCAAGTAATTGTGACTCAGTGTGTGTCAAACTTTAATGTGCATATAAATCTCCTGGAGAATCTTACATAAATACATATTTGGGTTCATGGTCTGGTATGGTGCCTGAGATGATTATTAACAAACTCCCATAGGACCCTGATGATGATGGTAGTTCACTACAAGTTGGATAACAAGGTTCTACAGGACATCTAGACATTTGTACTTATAAAAACTTCCCAAGTTTTTAAGATGAGAACTGCCAATAGCCCATGAAACTTACATGATCTTTCCCAGGTTATTTGCCCTTGACATTGTGGAGTCATGGAATAGCACTTACTCCTTATTCTCTTTAAAGTAATGGTCACTGACTGTAAGTTGCTTTTCAGTTGCTTAAGAATCCCAGTTGTGATGGTTTCATCCCTATTCCCAGAACAAATAATGAATATACTGATTTCTATGTTCCTCTTGTTCTTCTCCCCCACCCCCCTCCACCATCATCTGCCTGACCCACCATCTTTCATGGTTTTCCTCTTCATTACCAGCTAATAATTGGCTAGTGGGATAGAGTAATCATTCCAGCATATTGGGAGAGAGTTAGGTCTCTTCCCTTTAAGGTAACATGGATCTTGAGACAATGCCCTAAGACCAATACGTTTAGAGAATTCTCTTCTCCTTTTAAACATTCTGACTGGGTGTGCTTATCTGTTTCAGTGTTACCAAGAAACATCCATGTTCTGACAATTTGAACTCCACATGCTCAGGTCAGATCTCTCTCTGTGAGCACTCATTTACTGGACATCTTTCCTTAGATTTATCCAAGTTGCCTCAAACTCATTGTGCTCCAAATAGAGCTCATTTTCTCCACCATATCTGTCTCTGTTCCTGTATTCTCTATCTCAGTGATAAGTAATGTGGGACTCATGTTTTACTCTTGTGTTTTATTCTACTCCAAATGGAACTTAGTGTTAGAATCTGTGGATTCTTTCAGTCTTGAATTCATCCACTTTTCCCCATAATGATAGCCGCTACTCTGGTTCAGGTGGCCATGATATCTTCAACTGCAGTGCCCTGACTTACCTGTCTGCCTTCAGGCTACTTATTTTCCATGTGGCTTCTAGAATGTTTATTCTTGTCATTTCTCATGTTTAAAATGCTTCTGTGACTCTCCATTGCTCTCAGAATTAAGTCTAAATTCCTTAATATGACTTAAAAATAATTAATAGGATTAAGATGTACAAACTTCCAGTTTTAAAGTAAGTCACAAGGATAGAAAGTACAGCATAAGTAGTATAGTCAATAATATTGTAGGAACTTGTATGGTGACAGATGATGATTACCCTTATCATGATGAGCATTTTGTGATGTATATAATCACTAAATCACTACACTGTACACCTGAAACTAATATGTCAACTATACTTCAGTTTAAAAATAAATAAGGAGGGTCACCTGGGTGGCTCAGTCGGTTGAGCCTCTGACTTCAACTTAGGTTGTGATCTTGCAGTGCATGAGTTCGAGCCCCATGTCTGGCTTTGCTGCTGTCAGCACAGAGCCCTCTTGAGATCCTCTGTCCCCCCAGTTTGGCCCTCCCCCTCTTGCGCTCTCACTCTCAAAAATAAATACTAAAAAAATAAATACAAATAAAAACAACTAAGTAAAAGTCATTAAGCCTTCAGTGCTTTGCTCACCTTTCCTGGAATTCTTTCCATCTTGATCAATGCATTTTCCATCTGCATTTTCTCTGTAAGCCTTTGGGTAGGTGATGCCTCTACTTAGTGTCTTTCTATTCTCCCATGCACCTAATCCTCACTCTCCTTTTTGGTAAGATACTGTGTGTGAACAGATGCCTTCCTTGACCCCAGCATTCTGAAGGCCTTACATACCCTTTTATCATGCTCACTGTTGTAGTGATCACACCGAACTTCATTTCCCTCCTGTTTATCTTCCTCAACAGTTTCTTAAGTGCAGGGACTGTCTTCTTCACTGTGTCCTTAGGTTCAAGCCCAGTGTGTTCATTACAGTGTATCTTTAATAATAACTAATAAACAAAATTTCCAGTAATTTCCTTTCCAGAAGAAAGGAGCTAACCATGGCAAATCAGTGAGAGAGCAGTTTCCAGGTATTTGGAACTGTTAGAAATACACAAATCACATTATATGGAATGGCTTCTCTGTTCATCACAGTTGTCATATTATTATAGAGGAATATTTGAGAACATGTCCTAAAGTAAGGGGAGGAAGAGTCTAGGTAGGTTGAATGGCATATTTTCTTCTTCTATGGTATCATAATTCTGAAAAGGACCTTAGTTAGCAACTGTGTTATTTATATACAGCAGTTATTTATTCATTTTTTTATGTTCCATTTTTTTCCAGAACCAGATGGAAATTCTGGTTTAACTGACAAAATTCTGTATTCTGAATTCTCACCTTTTTGTTGTTTGTTTACTGGTTCTTGGGTTGTTTGTGGTACATTGCCCAGTATACACTTACTTAGTATTAGGGCAGAGGAGAATAAAACTCCTTCAGGTTAAAGAGCCAACACTAGTGAGTGATGAACCTATGCCATGGTAAAAGATCTAAAGATCTGTGGCATCTCCTTTTCCAGGGAGCTGTAATGGCAAACTTTGAAGGAAATGCCAGGTTTAAAAAGATTATTGTCCATTTCCTGTAGATGTATTTGCTTAAAGAAATTTTGTAACATAATGCCAAGTTTAGTGAATATACAGTGAATGAGTAAGTATATGGATTGGTGAGACACTTGGGCCTAGCATCCCCCAGGGCCTTTTGTCAGTCAGTATTTCACTAGAATCCTGTGCCCCAGTGGCCATCTGGCTTTTACTGCTTCTTCTGATGTCTGTTTTCTCAGATAGTCTTTAGCGAATCTGCAGAGCACAGTTTTGGTGGTGACTTCCATGTGGAGGGTTGATGGTCCCTTTCTAGGCCATATCGCAGTACAAATTAATGTCACTGTTTGTCTTATAGGGGGAGCCTGGCACACTGAGAGCCCCTGGGGTGTTTTTCCCCAGGCTCTTGCTCCCTGATTTGGGAACTAGATGCGGTTATTCTTCCGGGCTTTTCCTTACACACTTAGACCCGGGATTTGCCCTCCAATCCATTTCTTCCTTCTACATCTCTGTTTATGTAAATGATTTTTTTCAGGGTTCACCTCATTTTGTTTTCTCCTACAATTAGGGCATAGGTCATAGTTTTGAAATGCTTTGCCATTCTTCATACTGTGTGGCACTCTCTCAAATTATTTCATGTTCCTTTCACTTTGTATGTAAAAGGATGGTCTAGTGTAGCCTATAACTCAATTTGAAGCCATTTAAGTGCCATGCTTTGTTTGAAATGATACATCAAACTCTTTGTACTGTATTTCCCACTGTCTTATCTGAAAACCAGGTTAGCACAGGCAAGTCCTGGGGTTATTAGAACATTCTCCTGACCTTTTCCCTGGCTTTCAAAATTACTTGATAGGGATTTTCTGTTTTGTGGGGATTATGCCTCTCTGACTCTCATTAAGTAGTTAATCTTCCTCTCACCCAGTATGGGACTGTGAAAAGAAAATCAGAAAATGAAATCGGAAGATTAGAGGTCAGAAGAAACTGATTAGCTTCTTTGTTTCTTTAATTCCCGGTTGCAGGTAAAGAATACGATCAATTACTTTTCTCTGAGCTTGATCGGCACTTTCTTCAACTTAATACCATCAGCACCTAGTTAGTATCAGTGCCTGGCATGTGAAAAATGCCTTCACTAAATAGGTTGATCACATTATGGAGGATAGCTATAAAAAAAATTAGCAACCTCATAATAAAGTAGAAATAACATCAGTAGCCTCCCTGCCAACTGGTCACTGTGCCCAGCACTGATTCTCTTTGGTATTCTGAAAGCAGTAAATGGAGAGGGGAGCCTGGATGGCTCAGTTGATTAAGCATCTGACTTCAGCTTCAGTTCTTGAGTTCCAGCCCTGCATCAGGCTCTCTGCTGTCAGCACAGAGCCCACTTTGGATCTGTTCTCTGCCACTTCCCCACTTGTGCATGCGCACTCTCTCTCAAAAATAAATAAACATTAAAAAAAGAAGAATGATGTAGAAATATTTACATGGTAAATATTTAAGTAGAAGATGACAGTAATTTGTTTATTTTTAGAGAGACAGTGGGAATGCTAGTAGGGAAGAGGGGCAGAGAGAGAGAGAGAGAGAGAGAGAGAGAGAGAGAGAGAATATCTTAAGCAGGCTCCATGCTCAGCACAGAGCCCAGTGGATGGATGTGGGACTTGATCCCACAACCCTGGAATCATGACCCAAGCTAAAATCAAGAGTTGGATCCTCAGCCAACTGAGCCACCCAGTCACCCCAAAGATGACATTTTAAATTAAAGTCCAGAGTTACTGTTTTGGAGTTGCATGTAAGGACTGCATGGTTAAGTGGAGGCCCCACTGAGAGAATCTCTACTTGTTATTTCCAATGGCTTTACTCTGTCATTAGAAAGATTAAAAGAAATCTTCACTGAATTAGAATCCTAGGTGACCTTCTTCGGGAAATAGCGCTCTGGGCCCATGACATGTAGAAACGTTTTGCATGTTAGTGACGTTGACTTCTGTCTTCTGTTTTCCCCTGGTGCTTACCTTGTTTATCTGAAATAAAATTGATTAAAATGACCCATAATAAGGAAAAGTAAGTTATAAGAATAGACATAAAGGTAAAAAATGTAGTATGGGCTTTAAAAATAATCTGGGTTATATAGTCATGATTATGAAACATTATTCTGGTCTGAGTGAAGCATACTGTCCAGCTTCTATACTTGATGTTTATTACTAATACCTTTCAACATTTGTAAACTAAGAGATGATACGTCAGTGAGTTCTCTTGGCCCTGCCTTCCTGTTTATGTTATAAATTTTTTTTTTTTAACATTTATTTACTTTTGAGACAGAGAGAGACAGAGCATGAACAGGGGGAGGGGCAGAGAGAGAGGGAGACACAGAATCTGAAACAGGCTCCAGGCTCTGAGCTGTCAGCACAGAGCCCGACGTGGGGCTCGAACTCACGGACCGTGAGATCATGACCTGAGCCGAAGTCGGACGCTTAACCGACCGAGCCACCCAGGCGCCCCCCTGTTTATGTTATAAGTTAGAGTCCTAAATTACAGTCGGTTTTTTTTTTTTTTGCCCTTTTGTTACAATTAAAAAACTATCTCAATAATCACATCTGTGGTTATTATTTTTGCAGTGATCTTTCAGAGATGAGACTGCTTATTTTCCCATCTCCAGACCAGCTTCTCAGCCTTATTTCCCTCTCTTGGTTGTGGTATATTTGATCTTCAAGTCATGAAAATGAGAACTCTCAGCTTCATCTTGGACTCTCTCCTCTGTCTCTGAGCTACTGACTCATGGTAATTTCCTTTTGGCATGTGTTTTACTTCTGGACCCTGTGTCTAGCCTCACTTCATTCAGTTTCTCAGATAATAACCTTTTACCTAATCACCAACCCTTTGGTCTCTCCTACTTTATTTCATTTCCTCCACTGTCATAAGACAATTAGCAGTTGTGCTATTTTTATGATCAAAATCTGCTATAGCTCCCTATTACCTTCAAAAATATAATAAAAATTTGGAGACTGTTCATTGGAAAACGTTGCATTGTTGATAATGGCAACACATTAGAAACAACATAAATGTTCAACAACAGGGGGCTCATTAAACAAAACATAATTTAAACCTTATGGTGAAATTTATTTGACCATTAGAGGTGTTGGTTTTGAAGACTATTTAATGTGTGTGAAATGTAGCAGAGCATAATATTGAATATACCATCATAAATATGAAATACAAAAAAATATTTTTCTTTATATAGATGTTTTCCTTTTTGGCCACATTTTTCACATTTTCTATAATGAATGTTCATTGTTTTTATAATCAGAAAAACTTTCTCTAACAGTCAGGATGTGGAAGGGAAATTAGGAATTATTTAGTTTAGTTGTTTTTAATATATTTTTGGAACATAGACCTCATTGAGGATCTGGTGAATGGTAAGGAACTTTTCTCAGAAAAATGAACATCTGACCATAGACAAAAAGTTTGTCATATAATTTTGGCGGGATTTTAGATCACAGATTAAGAAAAATTTTAAAGTACAATTTTCTCCTTGAGGAGAAAACGCAGGGTAAAACTCTCCCATAGGGGAATTGTAGGAAGAGTCCAGACTAGATCTTGGGTTTTTAGCATTTGCCCTGAAACTGAGTTCTCCAGAGACTTGGGATCGCATTACAAGTATCCTTCCAGTTATATGCTTCTCATGGATGCTCTGGAAGGCTGTGAGGCACCAGACCATACTTGAAGAAGTTCTCCTTTACATCTGTGGAGAGACTTCAGGGTGGTTGTGGTTGCTGCTGTTCAAGGGAGTGGCTCCCCTGCTCCTCCTCCCTGTGAGACAAGGTTTTATTACACCAAGGGGAATAGCTTCTGAGTCATTGATGACTCCTAGAAGTAAGCATATATAATGTATGGCTGGGAACAGACCTTTTAGATACCTTTTACTTTCTTATTCCTGACCTCCTGGCCATACTTTATGATTTTATTGTGTGCATGGTGATAGGCTTTTGCTTTGGCAATGTTTGTTTTCTTCTCTGATCTGGCAGTTTCCTTTATGTGAGCTTGAGCATGTTAATGATGGCAGGGCAGGACACGACCTCTGTGCTTGGGTCATTCATTGTGGTGGATGCCATAGTAGTGCCCTGCCTGGTGCCTGAATGGTCGGCAAAGTACAAGGCTAGAAAAACCTCTCTTTCCCTGGCTTTGGGCAATTCTGTCTTCGCAAAACCTTAAGCTAGGCAGTGAGGAGAAAACACCACCAGTACGAGCAACACATTCAGTAGAGCCTGCCTTTCAACTGGGAATGAAGGGAGAGATGCCCTTACTTTGTCAGAAAGCCCTGAAGGGCCCTGATAAATCTTGCCACAGACAGCAGATTTTGTAGATAAAGGAGGAGTATTTTCTTTGGTGCAATAAATCTGCAAGCATAGATCTAGAAACAGCTGTCTGATAATTTTTTGCAAGTTGTTAAGCCCTCTACAATCTAATCTCTGCAGAGAGCCTTGAATCAAAATAGAGGTTGGAATCCCTGCATTGAACAAAGCAGTGGTATAAAAGGTAAGAGAACATAAACATTTTTTAGTACTTCCGAGTACCAGGACTGGGAAAGGTACTTTCACAGTTATTGTAACATTTACTGCTGGGGAAATGCTATAGTGTACCTGGTGCTATCCTTATTTTATACATGGGGAAACTGAGGCTCAAAGGGTAAATGTTTTGTCCCAGGGCACGCAGCTAAGAGGCTAAGCTGAGTGTATCTGCTTCCAGCTCAAGTTCTTTTTCCTGTAGAATAAGTAGCTCATATGGTGGCATATTGTTTTGGAGTGTCCTAATTTTCTTTTATGTGTATGTATATTTGAAATATTTTTATTTATGTACTGTAGTCTCATTAAGGGGTGCCTGGGTGGCTCAGTGGGTTGAACAGCTGACTCTTGATCTGGGCTCAGGTCATGATCTCACAGTTTTGTGAAATCGAGCCCCACATTGGGCTCTGTGCGGACAGAGTGAAGCCTGCTTGGGATTCTCTGTGTCCTTCTCTCTCTGCCCTTCCCCTGCTCTCTCCCCCTCTCAAAATAAATCAATAAACTTAAAAAAAATACAAGTTAGGAAATAAAGGGGCACCTGGGTGGCTTACTTGGTTAAACATCTGACTTTGGCTCAGGTGATGATGTCATGGGTGGTGAGTTCGAGCCCTATATTGGGCTCTCTACTGTCAGCACAGAGTCCACTTCGGATCTTCTGTCTCCCTCTTTCTCTGCCTCTCTCTCTCTCTCTCAAAAATAAATAAGCATTAAAAAAAGCAAAGAAAAAAACCCAGAAAGGCATAAGCATACACATGTGCATGCATACACCCAATAGTCCTATCCTGTCCACTGCTACCTGGTAGCTCCCTGGTAGAATAATGGGCCTTGATAAAGGTTTCCTTTCTTCTCTCTGTTAATATACTCTTAGATTTATTTTTCCCAGGCCTTTCCTCCAAGCAAATTCCTGATGGTATTATAATTAAAAGGTATATAATTACATTAATTAGTTAATTCGTAATTGTTAATATAATTAGTTAATTATTTTTTGCCAACTGCTTCATTCTGTCACCTAGTTTAGTGATGTTCTTCAGCTGTCATTTCAATACAAACTTTCTGGTGGTAGGAGATGCAGGAAGAATGAAGCAGCCCCTGGGTAGTCTGGGCAGAAACCAAAGGGGTCATGATAATACTGTAGACTTTTCTTCAGTCCTCTTGGTGGCCTCTAAAGGAAAAGGGTCAGGACATTATCATTTGGCCGGCAGCACAGAAGAACAGAGGGATGATTTTTGGGTAGGCACGGAATACAAGATCAAATGTGTCCCGTGACTTTGTATTTCCACTTCACCGAGAATCCTAAGAAGACGGATAGGTGTGACTTTCAGAGCCCTTCGTTCTACCCTTTTAGAAATGAAGTTTTAAGTTTATTGAGTTAGGTCGTGTGTATAAGACTGGGCCAGGGTAAGAGAGGGAGGCCTGATGCGGGTAGCTGGCACATCGTGTGGATGCTGTCATAGTTCAGCGATAGAAACCTGGAGGCAGCTGGGTCTCTCGCCCTTCCCACAAGCCCCCCCGCAAGTATCCTCCCCACACAGGCTGCCCGAGGCTGAATGTGCAGCAGCCTCGGAATCTGCCCACGGTGTGGGGTGCAGAGTAAGAAGGGAACAAATTAGAAACACAGAGGCTATCTGGAGGCTGACCTTTTTCTTCAACAGAACCTTGAGATTTCTAGACTCTTGAACTTTAGGATTTCCTTCCTTAACAAATCTTACGAAAAAGTAGTCTGATTCCACTTTCTGTGTCTCTTGAAACTGCTTTCACAGGGTTTTCCATTAGCCTGCTGTGGGGAAGCAAACTGCACTGTTTGCAAGAGATGTTAATGTCTCTAAATAGTTTTTTTTTTTTTTTTTTTTTTTTTTTTTTTTTGTCTTTCTCCCTTCCGTTTACTGATGTTAACATTGTGTTCAAGGCAGGAGCGTCTGCTCCAGTTGGAGCGTCAACAGTCGGCTCAACCCTTGAAACATCTGCCTGTTCTTCCTGTCGCATGTAGCGCCCCACTTCCTGCCTTCTGCTACTTCTCAGCAAGCCTGGTTAGGCAAAGCACCCGTCCTCCTGTGTCTGTGTGCAGCTGCTTGTGCCAAGCTGTCGGCTCTCTCAGGAGAGACCAGCATTCTCTGAACTTCTGTGCCTTCGTGATGTTCACTGACCTAAGTGGGGCTTTGTGTCTTTACTAACTTGAAGTGAATGCAGTTGTCAGAGAAGCTGCTTCAGCAAGCCCCTTACCCTCCTCTGCCATCCCAGCACTCAGCTTGGAAAGGTGGCATGGTGTCCCAGAACAAGGGTAGCATTTGGTGAGGAGCAGTGTGTTAGCATTGGACCTGAGACACAGGTCTCATAGGGTGGCTCCTGAGACCCATCATATGCCTGGGCCAGGTTGCCATGTCAGGGAAGGAGGAGTGGAAGAAAACAGGGAGGCTTTCCCAGGGAACATTAGTAATCCCAGGGTTGGACCTTGAACTGTCTTATGTGCACCTGTGTGATAAAGTTCACTATTATGTCCTGCCTTGGCCTGTGGTAAAACTGGCCCTAATCGCAAGTTCCCTTTCCTATTGTGCTCCTGTGGATAAGGCACTCTGGCCAAACGAGTTTTCTTATCACATGAACCGAGCACAAAGCGGCTTCACCTTGAGTGGTGGGCTTTAGTTTCCTGCCAGCTTATGGAGTTTTTCAAACATGCCAGTCACATCCTCTTGTGGCATCATAATCCTATTGTCATGACTGTTACTACAAAACCTGTCTCCCATAGCCTCTGCTTGTTCTCCCTGTTCCTGAGTGAACCCCCTTGTGGCCTTGTGTGGCAAGAAGTGGCCGGCCCTGGGCTATGAGCGAATGTACCTAGAGAACTGTTGTGGGTCTCAGGTGTTCAGTATTGGGTGTTATGTGTTCAGTGCTCCCCGTACCCTGAGGGTGGAAGCCCCACCCTCACCGGTGGAGGGAAGGAGAGGTGAGGTGATCAGAATACCAGAATGCACTGTGCCTGTTATTTTCATTCTTGGAATGTATCAGGTGTGTTTCCACTTTCCAGCTATTTGCCCTCTTCTCTGTAAACTACACAGAACAGGGAACCTGTCTGTAATTGTCATCACTAGACCCGTGGTGTCTAGCACAGTGATGCCTGGCCCTGAGCATGTACTTGATAAATGTTGAATAAAAGAGTGAGTGCGTTTGAAGGCCCCTTTCTAGGTGAGGAACACAGTATATGTTCTCTCACTCCAGCTATAGAGTTTAAACAGTCTATCAAGTTCCATGATGCAGGACGGAGTAGGGGTGTGAGCCAAGTGCCCAGTTCCCTGCTAACTTTTCCAAGTTCCTCCAACCTCACAGGTATCCCAGTAAAGGGAAGAATGGATCCTGAAGACATAACCCACATCCCTAGTTTAAAGTCAGTGTCAGATTGATGTGCTTTTGTTGGAACAGCCTTTGCTTCATGTTGCTGATTTGGCAACCAGCTTTACTTTCCACCTTCTGAGGCATCTTGTTCCATTTGCCTAATGAAGTTGAAAGGAATTTAGTGCCTGTCTCTCTGAATTTCATTTTGCCTGGGCTCTCTTCTCCAATTTTAATTTGTTCATGGAGCAAGCTGGTACCCATAAATGAGAGAGGATGGGGGTGGCTTGAAGAACATTCATTCCAGCGTTTTTGTGATTTCTTTAGCTTAGGTACCATCTTATTGTTTTGTACTGGGGTCAAATTAGCACACAGAATTGTCTCAGGCAGATGAGGACAGAACCATCTCTGGGAGAATTTGGCCTCTCTTATACTGGGAGAAATCTATCCTTGATTACCCTTTGGTTGTTTTCATGAAGCTCTGAGCTTGGGGGGAATCTGAATATCTTTTAGATCTTCGGTCTTATTTTGTGGGGCTTATCTTTAGTGCGTTTCCACTTCTGAAATTTTTCCCATGTTTTATCCATCCTTCTCAATGTAAGTCTCACCTTTAAAAAATTAAACTCATATCTATTTTCCTCTGGGGAGTCTTTCCTGCATTTATCTCTTTGTTTCCCTTTGAGAACACCCCAGGTTTTTTAGTTTATTATTTTTCACATGTGGTAGCACCTAGGTTGTCAATTTTGTTCATTTTTGCCTTCCAAAGCCAAGGACTTGGAGGCATTTCCTTTTCCTTTCAGAGTGCTTTACACAGCGCTACTCTGGTCATAGGCTTTGTCAAGATTTGCTGCCTGATGGTGTGATAGTAGGAAGCAAGTAGCGATGCTTCCATGAGGGTGGGGGTCGTTCATCAGGAGACAAGACAGCAAAACTGGTGTGAGTTGTGTGACGTCACAGTAAATGGATTCACAAGGCATCCTGTGCTCTGTATGTTGAAGCAGTGGAAATGCCATGAAGAATTTTCTTCCAAGAGCAGTTTGGCCAGGTAGCTTCCCAGATGTTGCTAAATTCTGTTTTAGCTGTTTTGTGGGGCTCACGTTAACGTGTCTCCCAGTGCTAGTGGAGACGGTAACGCTAGAGGTATTACTCTTCTTGTCATTTGTTCTTTGCCTGCATTTATAATCTGCTCTTGCAACATTACTTCTCTCACTTACGGAAACGGGCTTAGCAGTTGGGGGTGCGGTGAGTTAGAACTTACACAGAGCATGTGGTCACTGTTGCCTCAGGTGAGAAGGAGCAAAGGAAAAGAGGAGCAGGGAGGATGAACCAAATCATTATTTTAGTGTTTTGATTTCCAGTAAGGCAGTAGACGTTAAAGGTGTTTCCCTGCCAGTTACCCTAAGACATCTGCCTTAGAGACTTAGCAAAACTCTCTCTGTGGGGTGATTGGTTCTGAACTTCATTAACAGCGGTTTGGTCATTTGAATGAAGTGGGTGTAGCGCAGGTGGGTTAGCACAGAGGCAACACCTCTGTGTTAGCAAGCAAACCCACCTCAGCAACCAGCGCTAATTGGCTCCCCGGGGAAGTCCCACAAGAAGCTGTCAATCACCACGCCTGGTTTTTTGTTTATAATTTGTTGTGATTTCTCCTCTCCTGCTCCTTCTCCACCCCCATCCAGACTGTCTCTCCTTGTGCAAATAACAAATGGTAGTCCCAGAGTACAAAAAATTAGAAAGCCGAGGTGCATCTTACTTTGATTCCAACTGCATTTTGTCTCTACATTGTATTCTCCCCAGGGTTATCTTACAGAATGACAGGTGAGACTTACCTCTATGCCACCTTCCCCTCATTACCCCTGTTAGTTTGAAATAACACCCTATCCTTTGGGAGGGATGCTCTCTCAGGTGCATCTGACAAAGCTAAGAAGTACTGTTGAAATCTAAGTGTACAATGTAAGTGCATTTTAGAAGGTGATTTCTGGTTTTACTAATGTGACTTGCATTCTATTCTGCTGAACACCGGAGATGATCCTAGAGTCTTTGATATTTTTGTTAAATCATTATATTTTAAGATTAAATCACAGGACAAGGAAACCCTTCTTTTTCTGTAGGATATTAGATTTAAAATAAAAAATGGCTTCCTGTGGTCCAAGGACCCTTCTGTTAAGAAGATAATGATCATAGTAGGTACAATTACTAAACACTTCACATATGAGGGACTACCATGATCCTACTTTATAGGAAGCAATTGAGGGTCATGGGTCAAGGTCCCACAGTAGGTAAATGTCAGGGTGTGTGACCCAGAAGGGAGAGTCAGGATTTGACATTGGGTATCCCTGACTCCAAAAGCCTGTACTCTTAGAAGCTGCACTGTGCTGCCCCTTTTCCTGTCCAAAGTCTTTTAGCCCCACTTGGAAATATTAGACCAGGTGTTTTTTCCTTTGTGTGAAGGTCAGAACCATCTCAGTTGTAGTTAGCCAACCATTCTTCAGTTGTGCTATTTCATGTTGTGTGTTCAGGCCCATAATGAGTTAGTATTGTTGCTCTACACAGGTGATGATAAGCTTTGTGGATAGTGATGGTAGATCACATGAACCTTAGCATGCATATTTTCCCCCTTTGTTTCTTGCGCTAAGAAGGAAGGTTAGTGAGGGGTCCAGAGAGCTTTGTGGAGCAGTCTATTCCAGGATTATGCAGACGGAGTTGAAGTTCTGTCTCCCACCCAGTGACAGGGCATGATTAGCACCAAGAGG
The DNA here is from genome assembly GCF_028018385.1 of Neofelis nebulosa. NCBI lineage: Eukaryota > Metazoa > Chordata > Mammalia > Carnivora > Felidae > Neofelis > Neofelis nebulosa. The sequence continues at coordinate 111,999,993 of NC_080782.1, forward strand.
ACACAGGGAGAACTTAAGCTTTTTCTGGTGAATATGTGATGTTGGACAGTAGGTTGGGGGGAATTCAAAGGAATAACCACTTGCGGAAACATTTTTATGTATTTCCTGCACACATGGGGCCCCAAAAGTTGTCTATTTCTTCTTATTATGTACTTAATTTAAGAGGTTTTTCTTTTGGCTTGTGCTTATGAGAGGATTTAAGCTTGATCAATGCAAGTTAATTTTTAAAGGATCATCAAAACCTCTAAACCTGCAGCATTATCCTTAGGTTGTAAGTGTTAAACTCAGTCCACCCCCTTGTTTCATAAAGAGCAAAATTAATCTGGAGACCTTTAGAGCTAATTAATTTCGATAAGCCAAAATCTTACATATTCTTATTTTAAATGAGAGGGATTTTAGTGCTGTAGTTATTTTCATATTGTTCTAAAGTAAAGTTAAATTGAATAGAAAGGTAGACAGGTTAGTTACACATTGAAACTCCTCTAAAGCCTCCTCAATATCATTTCCTTTTAGCAGTTGATTATACAGAGAGACTTAGGGAAGGGTACATGGGAAAAAAGGAATTGGGTTAAACCTTCCTGGATTCTGACTTGGAGTATAAAAATTGGTTCTGAAAATCAAAGTTTGGAACATTAACTGGAGCACCACTTCTCTAATGTAGCTTGGTCAGCAGTTACCATCCCAGGATTCAGGGTTGTTTCTATTTGATGAAGAAATGGGATACAAAAATGCTCATGTAATTCAAATCATACTTTAGCCACAATTTTTACCTTCTTCTGTTGTAACCTACACCCCCAAAATAAATCTCTCTTGGAAAGAACTCAGTATAATAACTTGTTTCCAGTCTTTTTCCATTTTCATGTCTCCCCATAGGATAGACAGAGGTGCCAGTAAACAATAAAATGATCAAAAGACGAGACAAAGGAGTAGAATAGGAGGCAGAGTCTCTCGATAGCAGACAGAAAGGATGGCCAGCCTCTGACTCACAGCCTGTCTTGAAAGATTGGCAATGACTTTGAAATTTTATCAAGTCCATCTCTTTTCCTTTAGGCAGGACTGTGTTTGTATCTTTCCCAATGGATGATAATCTGTCCTATTTTTTTAATGAACTTCCAGTGTGGAGGGCACCAGCTCTCTCAGGAACTCATTGTGAAGGTAGATAGTTTTCAGGGAAGGATTCTGTTATTGTTGATTTTTGTTGTTCATCGCCTCCTCTGGGATGATCAACTTTGTAGGAACAGAGTTGCATCCATATAAAGTCATTGTCTCTGGAGCTTAAGCAGAGTAACAGAGAACTTTACTACCCTAGAGAACAACTAGTCTGATCCCTTCACTGTGACTGGTGTCTCCTCCACATTGAGAATGCAGGCTTTTCTCTTTTAAATTCATGTTGTATTGTTGACTTCTGTGCACTTTAGACCTTCCCAGTTTTTGCCGACTCTGTGTATTGGTAGTATTTCTCTGCTCTCTGCTAACATTTTGCTGTTTTTGTCCTCAATGCCTAAAATTTGTGAATACTATTGTTGTCTGTGATGTCTAGGCCATAGGATTAGCATGGGAATGACTCCAAGTTATGGGCTCCAGCCCTGTTTCTGCCACAGCTACCAGTATGACTTGGGTTGAGTAACTTTACTAAGTATATTTGAGTTTCATTTTATCACTGTTAAATGTGTGGGTGGTTTAGAGCAGTTTCTCAGTGAGTTTTTCAAGGAATGTTGATACATACAATGTAAGAAATGGTCTAGTTTTTAAATAGGTGGTGGTGATGCTCATGGTGATGGTGCCGGGGTGAGCACAAGATTAAACTTCCCCAAACAGATTTTTTTTTTTTTTTACTGGAAGACTTGAGTCTTTAAAAAAGTACACTGTTAATCATCAAATCTTCAGAAGAGGTTTCCTAAATTTATCTAGTTATGATGCCTTTCTTCCCCTTTAATACTACATTCATGTTATCTACTTTGGACCAGGTTCAAAGTACTCCCTTTACTACTTATCCTAAAAGGGGAATAAAACTACCAAAAGAGTGTTCAGGGCTCTCTATGCATTCTGTGGTTCCACTTTTGCTTCATGAGCTGTATGAGGGCAGGGGTCTTTTCTTATTCATCCTGTATAAAGAGGGTCTAGTTTAGTGCTTGGTGCCTACAAGATATTTAATAACTGTGCTGAATTGGGTTAAACTGTTGATAAATGGAAGAAACTGCCTTGAAAATTTTTGAGCTGCTTGTCACAGAAATTGTTATTAGAGACTGGATTTTTGAAATGAATGGAATTTGTAGCCAAGATGATACGTAAGATCAGGAATTTATGAGAATTTCCTATGGTTATAAATACAGTATCACAATAACATTACTCATAGGTAACCTCCAATAGGTTAGAAAAGGACAAAGTATAGCTTTGTAGGCAGTTTTTATTGGTAAATTCCTTTCCTTGGTTTGAATAAAGTTTTCGATCACCTCGAGTCCAGACTCCTCCTGGGAGCATGGAATTACTAATCTGGAAGTCCAGATTAGCAATACATAAAGAGGGACAAGACCCCAAGAAATTTACTTCATCTGTGATCTTGTACAATGTCACTGTGTTGTTAGGAATTTCATTCACTAAATTTAGGATGAGTTTGTTTTTCTGTTTTGCTATTCCATTACCCTGCTGTATTTCTTACAAGTTTTTGGAGAGCGCAATATATGTCTCATATGCATATATCTCTCCTTTGATACATAGTGTTTTATGATTACAGGAAGAACTCAGTAAATATTTGCTGGGAAAATTAATACATGAATATGGTGGCTTTGACATTTTTCCAATTTATCATCAAAAGTTAGATAGTAAATATGATAAATTTATGCTTAGCAGAAGTTCAAGCATTGGAAATAGGGAAAAACAGGAAAAAATTACCTATCATTCCACTGCCAGAGAATAACTACCATTAAGACTTGAGATTATTTCCTTCTACACATACTGTATACAGAGGAATTTTTCATAAAGAGTTATAATTGCGTCGTACATATAATTTTGTGTCCTGTTTTTTTTTCACTTGAAATGATAAAAAGTGTTGATCAACATTAGATGTACTATTTTATATGTAAGAAATATTTAAAAAAACCATAAAAGTCCCAGGTGACATGATTTTCACAAATAAAATTTTCACATGTTTTGTGTATGGGTTTCTTAAGCATTTATTCTTTTATAATCATATTTCTAATTAGGCTTTTTCTCCATTTTATTTGTATTTAATTATTTTGCTATATGAAAGGGCTGTGGTAAGCATTTTGGGCATGAGCCCTTTCCTGGTTTTCCTTGTGAACATTTTCAAAACATAATGTAACTATTGGTGAACTGCTTTTCAAAAAGTTATACTGTTATTTCTTCTCTCTACCTACCAGTGTACCAACATTCCCAACTCATTGCAATTTCATGAAGAATGAATAGTTTTTAAAAACTTTTAAAAATATTGATTAACTTTCAAGGTAAATGGTTCCTTATTTTGTTTCATTGTGTGGTCTTATTAGTGAGGTCCAATTTTTCTCCTATATTTTTTACACATCATTTTTGTTCTTTTATGAACCGTCCATTCACACCTTTTTATTTATTTTTCTTAATGGATTATATGAATGCTTCATTCCACAGCACTTCATTCCACAGTGCTATTTCCTGTAGGTGTGAATACACACAGCATCGTTTTAGCTGCTGCCTGAGCATGTGTAAGCAGCAGAGTGAAGCCACCATCACTGTGGGCAGCCAGAGCAGGCTGCTGTGGAGACTGTTTTGTAATGCAGCACCGAGGAGGGAGCGAATTACTAAACAGCCCCCCTTTTCCGTTAGGTTAGCATTGCCAAAGCCAGTCTTGGCTAGTGAGGTGTGTGTGCCAGGCTTCATTCTTCCCTTTGTGTCAGCTATTATTAGATCCAGAAATTGCCAGTAAATTGGGGCTCTGGGCACATTTTGGTTTATGCTGCTGTCTGAATTCTGAAGTGTTGCAACTACTCAATATGGTTTGCTCTTCACTTGAGCAAATTGCCAACAGCTTGTATGTGACTCCTTAAGAATAACGAGAATCAACCTCATTTTAGGAGTGGGGACAGATTGTGTCTGTATTTGGCAACCCACATTCCACTGCAGCTGGGATTGCTTAAGACACTCCATGGAGGTGAGGGGCCATATTGACAGAGAAAATGTCCATTTTGTCTTAGGGGCTGCTGAGTTTTGTCAGCATTTGTTGGCAGTGACGCTTTCTGTAGCATGGCTTCACTCTCCAAAGCACTGGACGTGACACAAGTAATGTAAGATCGCTGCAGTCTATTTCTGTCCTTTGTCATTTTATGAGGGAGCGAAGTGCTAAATGCCTTCAGACAGAACATTCTAAGGACTCCTTGTGAAACAAGACAAACTTGGAAAAAAACACATCAAATAATGCAGGTTGTGTATTTTCTTATACTAATTTTTTTGTCTTGCATGAAACACTCAGAAATAGTTCGAGTATTGTTAGTGCCACGGAAATAGTCATACAGCAAAGAAAAGAAAAGCTCTTTCCACTGAATAGCAGAGATTTTGTGTGGGACAATTAAGAATTGGTGGAAATGCTTGGAGAGTCTTTCCTAAATTCTATTTTTATCATTTTTTTCCCTTAAGATTTAATCTTTTCAATGACTCACCAATGTAGATAGCATTAATATTCCCCTTTCACAGATTAGGAGCTGGAGGCAAAAAGATTAAAAGACTGCACATCTCATTACTGGCTGAGTCAGATTATGTCTAAACATCACGATGACATAGTCTATATTATTGGCAACTAATGAAAGTGCTTCTTGCACTTTAAATTTTCTACATAATTTTAAACATGATATTGCACATGCATTAGTAGATGGCTTTGAAGCCCCAATCAAGTGATGGGTGCAGTATTATAGGGAAGGACACCATAGAAAAGCCATGTGTTATTACTGATTATAATTATTTTTACTTTAGTTGGAAAGATAGGTGAGTTCTGGCAAGAGACATTTTTTGTGAATCACTTCTTTCGTCTGTAAACTGGAATAAATAATGCTGCACCTTGCAGGGCTGGACAAGATAGCATCTTTGAATGAATATCCAAAGAATAATACATTTCCAGTTGTGTCTTTGAGGAGCTAGGGATACTGACATATGTATGAATGAGCATGAGTAGGGTATAATGGCATAATGATGGTATCATGGGAAGAAATCTTTTTTTTTTTTTTTTTTTTTGCCCCTTAATGTAATGGTGACATTCTGGGTGAACTTTGGACTCTGTGGTTGTCAAGGAATCTTAAACCAAGAACAAAGAGATCATTTCTGCTTTCCCACATAGCGATGTTCCTCCTTTGAGAAACATTAGTCTCTGTTTTGGCAGTGGTATATTATCTTTTGCTTATCATGCCTATCTAACAAATAATTTTAGAAGGGTATAGCAAAAAGAGTTTTATCTAAGCGACTTTTCAAGGAATCAAGGTTGCTTGATGATTCTTTTTAGAAGCATGGAAGATTCTTAAAGCATAGTGTCTTTATGGCTTGTTAAACTAGCCCTTTATTATACTAATAGTTCTGTGAATTATTTACCATTGAGTCAGGTTCCTTTTTGTTCTGTCCATTTACAGGTTAATGTGGGCCATATTGTTTCTGAAATATTAACAAGGTCATTGTAAATCATTATTCTGGAAATCATCAATACATGTGGCTTCTTAAATTTAATACTCTTGACTTCACTACTAATTCCAGGTATGTCAGGTGGATGTTATCTGAATAACTATAAAGATAAGTTAGTATTAATTAACATAATTGTGCCTTTTCTCTTCACAATCAATTTTTTTTTTGCTAGAATTGTAATAACAGTGTTTCCAATAAAAACACCAACTGAGATTTACCTTCCTTTCTGATAGGATAGCTCTTTACTTTAAAGCTGAGATGGCCTTTCAACTCTGAAGCACCTCTGCTTTTCCAGAAAGGACTAATCTAATGCTGTGAAGCAGATGAAATCCTTTTAACATATTCCCACTTTATGGCCAATGCCAGAAAAACATTTATCAGCCTATTGTTGTTTTAAATGCTTACAAAGAGACCACAGAGTAAGAAAGAGATAGTAACAACCCCTAGCATGCCTGGAGAATGGCCTGTTCTTTTATATTTGCAGAGCCCTGTGTCAAGAATGAAAATGTCTAAAAATAAAGTGCACTTACTCAGAATCTCTGGGGTAAGGTGCAGAGAGCTTGTGCTATAGGAGCCCAGATTAAAAATTAAATGATTGAAACCAGCAGAGCATCTGTTACCAGTATTACGGTGGGAGCTTTCTGGTTAACTCTGTGCCATCTTCACAATTTCCATAAATTGGTGTTGGAAACTAACATCCTTTGGTCTTCTAGTTGCTGTCCGTAGCTCCTTGTAAACCATTTGCTGGTGAGTTGTTTCTTCACAGTCCAGTGATTATTGGCCTTCCAAGGCATGGACTTAATCCATCAATGTGTGATCTAGTCTGTTCAGCATCCTAGTCAAGTTCCAAGTGGTAGGAGTCAAATCCCACTGCCATTACATATCTAGGCTTTGCCCCTGAGATGTGGCATGGGGTGCAAAATAGAGTCTAGCAGTGGTACATACACTATTTACTGATGGGGAGGATCCATGAAGAGGAGAAGGGGCAAGCCTGAGGGATGGGATAGGCCCCTTTTCTTCCAGTTGGTTCCTGTTCTTTTAGATCTGCTCCAATTCTCTACTACTTCCATAGGTGTAAAATCTGAAAACTAAAAGGTGGAATGCTGTAGCATCCTTATTTCTATATGACCCATTTTCAGTCCATCCCTCTGCCATTGCCATCGCTATATTTTCCAGGGTCTTTCAACTCTCCCCAAAGCTTATGTCTCTCCTTTACCATGCATTTCAAAGGCTCTCCTTTATTAGTAGAACTTCAGCTGTTTTTCAAACATTATTAGAAAGAATCTAACTAAACGAGCTGGTGTGAGTCTGCAGCTGATATTTGACCAAAAGAAAAAAAAAAAAACAAAGAAAAATAGAGCCATGGAATTGTGAGTATTGTCAAGTGGAATGGTATTCTTATTTATTTATTTAGTTATTTAGTTATTTAAATAAAAATGTTTGGTTTTTTTTTTTGAGAGAGAGAACGTGAGCATCAGAGGGGCAGAGAGAGAGAATTCCAAGCAGACTCCGTGCCCAGCATGGAGCTTAATGTGGGGCTTGATCCCATGAGCCATGACCTCATGACCTGAACTGAAATCAAGAGTCAGTTGCTCAACTGAGTCGGCCACCCAGATGCCCATGAAGTGGTACTTTTAAAAAGAAGATATTTCATTTATAAGTGTACAAAGTAGATTTTCTTTTGTTTAAATTGTATGTTAATGTCATATTCTCTACTCCCCCCCATAGATTTTTAACTTTGATAGCTATCTAATCTTAATATTTGAAAATAGAGTTGCTAGATTGAGCAGGCCCAGGGACATAAGTCACTTCTGCACAAATCTTTGCTTTTTTTGGGCAAGCCATACCCAGACTATTGTCTGCTTGGTTACACTTTCTCACCTGCTTCTAGAGATGCTTATCCTCACTGACCAGGGTTGGAGACCTGACATAGACCCATCAGAAGAGCATGCTTCTATCTGCAATGAACCTTAAAAGTTAAAAAAAAGTTTTTTCTTCAGTATTGTAGTAGCTATATCATTTACACAGTATTGTGAAAAGAAAATGATAATTTGTAAGTTAAAAAATAGACATACTGTGAAGATCTCTTAAAGTTTAGTCCACTTTTCTGCAGAATCAGTGTGTCTCATGGTAGAGTGAATTTCTACAGCAAAAGTAGGTTTTCAGTTAGTGGGGTCAGAGAGTAGAAGCTCTGTAAGAAACCTTGAAATTTTATCAGAAAATTTTCAGCAGTGAAATTCAAGGAAAGGTTGTATCACTGGACTTTTCGATAGTTATGTTAAATTTCTTTTACATTATCTGACATCAGTTGCTTTAGGTAGCAGATTGAATTCAGGCTATAATTTTCTGCCTTGGTAGTCTTAAATATTATCATTTCAGATCTAGTTCAATTTTTTCAAGTACTAAGACATGTAGTTTCTGCTTTATTTATGAGTAGACGAAGAACCAGGGTGATGAATACATTTGGATTTCTGCATGTTCTATTTTGTAGTGCAAATGAAGATTTTGTTTTCAAAAAAGGTGTGTCTAGTTGTATCTTTGCAAAGTGCCTTTTCAGAAAATAGCTTTGAATATTCATTTTAATACTGTTGTGACACTATATGGCCTCTGTGCTGTTAAGTCTTAAGTGATTGAGTATAGCCTATACCCTTACAGTTCGGCAGTAGTTTTAGTAACATTTTAATGTCATATCCTCGCCTTTGCATACTGCATGCAACCTATATTTTAGGATTTTTTAAAGTGTAAGATATATTGCAAAATGACTTTGACACTACTTGTCCTCTTGGACTAACTGTATTCTATAAACATTTAAGCTTTACTTTTTTTTAATGTTGATGTATTTGTCAGTGCAGAGCCCCAAGTGGAGCTTGAACCCATGAACCATGAGATCATGACCTGAGCAGAAATCAAGAGCTGGATACTTAACCAATTGAGCCACCCAGGTGCCCTCAAACTTTACTTTTGATTGACATTGCATCAAAAACAAAACAAAAACAAACAAAAAAGAATTTCAGTCATGCTGTGATGACCTAGTGTTGAGACGTTGCTCAGCTAGTTACTTTGTACTTGGTCCAAAATGTTTAATAGGACATATCTAGCCTTCTGTAGGGATTGGGGGAAATGTGGCCAGAAGTTGCAGAAGTTACATTCACATGCCAGTGAGCTGTGGTCAGCTTCTCCCTAAAGGTTGTAACCCCCTTAGACAACTTCCTCTTTGGGAAGTTGCGGAGCATAGAAACTTCTAAAGAAGGGGCCTGGCTGCAGGGAGAGGGTGAGGAGTTTTCTTGCTCAGAGGAGCCTCCTTGCATCACAGTTGGCCATGAAGAGCCCTTTCCTGCTGTGGTTCAGGCCCAGCCCACCCTTCACTTAGAGACTATAGGAAGAGACAGAAGCTCATTGGTGGCCTTGGGAGCCACATGCTCATTCTTTCATGGTGCTCCTTGCATGGTGAATGCCCTCTCCTCCTTGATCAGGTATGGTGCCATTGTTTTGAGAGTGGTTAGAGACCAGAGTGGTGATGCTGGTGTATCAGGCTATGGTTCTTGCAGATGTATATTTTGGAGGTGCTTAATTTAAAATGATCTAGAAGTTTCTTAGTGGAATCAGACAGCAGTCAGGCATAGTGATTTTGACACAGGACTAACCAAAGTCAGGATATGAGAGTTTGAAAATGTATGTGTTTAAGGATGAGACATTAGTGAGACAGATATGCTTTAAAAAAGAAAGATTGGAAGAGTCGTGAAAGTCATATTGCCTTTGCTGTCACCAGTCTATGATGCCATGATCTGCCATTTGGGCTATTGTAGTAGCCTCCTAAGCTCCCTATATCCATCCTGCCCCCTGGAGGCTGACATCCTTACCACTGAAAATACAAGTGAGGTTTTGCTATACCTCTGTCCAAACTTTCCCAGGGCTTCGCATCTCACAAAGAGTGAAACAGAGAGTTTTTACCGTGGTTGCCATGGCATTCCTGGCCTGCCCCTTAGGCCTTTCTGCCCTCATGTTACATCATACGTAGTCACTCCACTCAGGACCCTCTGTTCTCCTTGCTTTCCCTTGAGTGTGCCATACCCTCCTCAGAACGTTTCCACATACATATCCCTATTACTGGAACATTATTCTTCCAGATATCCTCATTACTCACTTCTTTGCTTCATTCCCATCTCTGTTCAAATAGCACTAAGAAAGGCCTTTGTGGCCATGCTATCTAAAATAGCACACTCACCGCACCCCCCCCCCCCTTTAACCATTTGCCCTGCCTTCTTCATAGCACTTACCACCACCTGTCATATTCTATTAGATTGAGTTACATGAAATTGCCTTTTCTGTGAGTCAAGAACAGTAGAATATTGGCCATTTCGTATGGTTCAAACTAGAGTACATTTATTGATTTATTTCTCTTCTAGCTTAAAATATATTTATTTGTTTAATATTTTTATTCTTCCACCTGGAACTAAGATTTAAACTCTGTGGGTCCAGGGTTTAGTTTTGTTTTGGGCAAGGTACCCAGTTTGCATATACTTAGAAAAGCTGTGTTGAATGAATGGAAAGAAGGAAGAAAAGTCAGTGAAATTTGTTGGTAGTGAGCAGAGAAAATTTATATGGCAAGTGATCTGGGCTTAGAGATTCTAGAAAAATATGATTGGAAGGCTTATGAGAGTCTAGAAAATGGCAAGACTTATTTGGATCCATGTGAAGTGCAGTGTAAAGTTCTAGGTAATTGGAGCTTTTGGCTTTGTATGGACCTTAATTATTTTTTTTCTTATGATTTTCTGCTATGGGAACTAAGAAGGATGTATCTTGCCAGTTGTGCTCTAAGTTGATTTTTATTAGAGAAAAGGTTATTTTTTAGTTTGGGTTCTAGAAACATGGCTGATAATCTTAATGCCAAACCTTGTACAAACACTTAGAAATACTAGATAAAATAAACAATCTGTTTCATACACATTTGATCTTAAAAGGAAATAAGGGCATCACCATGGGTCAGAAATAAAGATGGAATTAAAAACCTAGGTGATAAACATGTGAACTGATACCGTGACTTCCCTTGAGAAAATTTAGTCTCCCTAAAGTAAGGGCTTGAGTTTTAACAACCATGTAGAGACATGAAATGAAAATTGAGATTCTTTGGGTTGGAATAGAGATCTTAAGCACAAAGTTATGACCTTTGAATAGAACGCTATTGAAAAAAAAAGTCTACCATCAGCACAGGAGAGATAAGAAAGCTGTGTCTTAGAAAATAATGTTTCCTCCAAAGGCATATCACTGTGGATTTGTATCTCATTTGGGTTTGGGATTTAAATCTTTATTATTTGTGTAGTATGGAAAAGAATCACAACTTGAGAAATAAACCCAAAAGAAATTAATCCAGGCAACTGTTAACTCTGAGACATTTGGCTGAATCAGTTGCAAACTTCTCAGGAAGGATATTGTCATTTAAACCGTTTTACAGGTTTCTTACAGGATAAATTACTTCTAAATATTAACTCATAATTTATAAAATACGAGAAAATATTCCCCATGAATAAAAGTTATAAAACACAAAAAAGAGTAACGTTAGAATTTAATACTTCCACATGATGGAGTTATCACATAGAGTATAAAATAAGACCATTGAAAATAATTAAGGCATGAAAACCAAATTATACATAGAAGAAAAATTAGATTTGCAAAAAGACCAGATGGAAATTCTAAAAGTGAAAAGTACAGTAATATAAACTAAAAATTTGTCAAATGGGTTGAACAAATTAGACACAGCTGAAGAGAGAATTAGTCAACTGTAATGTAATTTGAAAAAATAAACCAGAAGTTACTGAACAGAAAGAAACAGAAAATATGAAAGACAAGTTAAGAGACATGTTAGAATCAGAAAATCCAGTGTGTTTAATAGGCATTTTAGAAGGTGAGAATTGGGACAAGTGGGAAGAGACCATGTCTGAAATTAAGAATTTAAGCAAAAAAACCAAAAAGATCCCAGATGGACTTTCAAATTAATAAACAGGATTCTAAACAAATCATGAGTCAAAACAAAAAACATAATAGAAATTCAAAAATATTTAAAACTGAATGATAACATTATTTAAAATAATACATAATAAAACAGGAAGCAATAAAAGTGGTAGTTAAGGCTGAAACAAAAGGTTTCATCTGTAAATGCCTGTATCAGAGAACAAAACAAGGTTAAAAATTAATAATGTTAGATCAGACTCAAGACTTAAACAGCAAACAAAATGTAATAAAAGAAATACTAAGTAAGAAATAGAATTAATAAAACAGGCAAAGTCAAAAGTTGGTGTTCTGAAAGACTGATAAGTAGGTAACTTCTTGCAGCCTTGAGCAAGAAAAAAATTTATTTAAAAATACTGGAAATGTTACAGCTATTGGTCATATATTAGAAATGACCCCTTTACATCTAAAACAGGAGGATAATGGCCTCTATCTCTGTTTATATATAACTTGTCCTAGGCAGCCTAGTAAGTAAAGGAAAGAAATAAATAGTCAAAAGGAAGAAAAAGGAGAAATGAAATTGCCATTGCCTAGAGACATGACTGTCAAAATAGGAGAGACTTGACAGAAAAGAACTTGGAAATATGAAAGTTCAGAAAGATTGCTGGATATAAAATAAACCAACTTAGCATAAACAACCAATAAACAATTAAAAAATTCAGTTTAAAAGCTGATACTATGACAACTATCAACAAAAACTGGAGACATGGGAATAAATCCAACAAAAGATGTGCAAGTTTTTTAAAAGATAATATAAAAATTGTGATTAAGGTACAAAGAAGATGTAAATAAATTGACAGATATACCATCCTTACAGTAGAATTACCTAATATCATAAAGATTTAAGACTTCCTAAATTAGCTTATAAATTATAATAAAAATTTACACAGAGGTGGTTTTGTTTATTTGTTTGGGGAAACTTGACAAGCTGATTCTAAAGTGTTTATGAGGCACTAATGGTCATATGAATGTATAACCAATACTGTGTTGAAGAAGTTAGGGAGACTAGTCATACCACATACCAAGAAGTGTTCTAAAGGTATAGTAAATAAGAATTGGGACATTGGAGCAACACTAATAAATATGCCAAGTTCAGAAACAGGCTCATGTATGACTGAGAATATATTATAAATGAGTATAGAAAGGATCTAGTAAATAAGTAATGATTCATATGGAGGGAATAAACATACTAAGATCCCTTCCTCATTCCAAATACAGATTAAACCCTAGACCTAATGTTTCTATAAAAGTGAAAGGAAAAGTAAAAAAAAAATTACATTTTTAGAAGAAAGTATGAGAATGTATGAGAAAGGATGAGGATATCTTTCTGACCAATGAGTAGGGAAGGGTTTCTTAAGGCAGACATTAAAACACAAACCATGCAGAAAAATAATGACTATCTTAAAATGAAGTATCTGTACAGAAGAGACAGTTACATTTCATACTCAACAGTTGGGTTAAAAACTATAATCTGAAAATACCAAATATTGTCTATGATGTAGAAGAATAAATTGGTACGACCAACTGGGAAAGGAGTTTGACCTATTTTAGTAAATTTAACAACATACATATCCTAAAACAGAAATTCCACTTCTAGGCATCTATCATAGAAACATATTTATATATGTTCACCAGGAGACATGCACTTAAATGTTTATTTTGGCATAGTTCCATAATGGCATAGTACCAGAAAAAATTCTGTATGTCCGTAATTAGAAGAATGTGCAAATAAAAGGTGGTGTATTTATATAGTAGACTGGAGTCCAGTAGATAAGTATTACTCCATGAGATGCATTAACATGGATTGATCTCAACAATAGAAAATTAAGGAAAAACAAAAACAGAAACAAGTTACAGAAAAATTAATGATATATCATTTACATTAAATTTTAGGACATGCAAACAGTGTTCTTTATTTTCAAAGAATATATTAATAGGTAGTAACATAATTTTAAGAATGGAAATTCTGAACATTAATTTTAGGATACTTCTGTGAAGGGAGGTAAGGAGGAATGGAAATGGGATCAGAGAGAGGGTTTCAAGGGGTTTTTTAAATCTGTACGAATTTTCTTTTCAACTCTTTATTTGATAATACAGATTATACAATAATACATACCTATCCTGTTTACCTTTCACTCATTTTCACCTTATGATTATACCTATTACCATAGTATAATATCAAAACAAGGAGTTTGAGATTGGTCAATTGTGTGTATATAGATCTTTGTCATTTTATCACACATGTGGATTTGTGTAACCACCATCTCAATTAAGATTCGGAACAGCTCTATCATTATGAAATATTCCAATACTATGCTTTTGTAATCACATCCACTCCCTTTCCCCTATGGTCCCTAAACTAATTTGGCAACCACCTAATTTGTTTCCCATATCTATAAAATTCCCATATCTATAAAATTAGCTGTTCTAATGAGTAACTAGTGATCTCATCATATTTTTACTTTAAATTTCTCTAGTTGGTAGTGTATTATTTTTCTCTTGCTGCTGTAACAAGTAACCACAAACTTTGTGGCTTAAAGCAATACAAACATTATCTTACAGTTCTTTATATTACGAATCTTACACAGGTCTCACAAGGCTGGATAAAGGTGCTGACAGAGAGTGTTCTTTTTGTAGGTACTGGAGGACAATCTGCTTCCTTCCCTTTTCCAGCTTCCATATTTCTTGTTTCCCAACCCCCTTCCTCTGTGTTCAAACATCCATTCAGACCTCTTTTGCCTTAGGATCCCACTTTTAAGGACTTTTAAAGACTTGAGATTATATTGGGCCTACCCAGGTAATTGAGGATAACTGCTCTATTTTAAAATTAGCTAATAGGAACCTTAATTCTCCTTTCCCATGCAATGTAACATATTCACAGATTCTGGAGGCTGGATGTGGACATCTTTGGAGGGGCATTAGTCTGCCTCCCATAGTTAGTGATGTTGAGCATCTTTGCATGTGCTTATTTGCCATCCATATATCCTCTTCAGTGAAGTGTCAATGTCTTTTGACCATTTTCTAATTGGATTGTTTGTTTTATTACTGTGGAGTTTTGAGAAGGCTTTTCTTTTCTCTTTCTTTCTTTCTTTCTTTTTTGTTGTTTGGTATTTTAAAAATTATAGTTATGGGTCTTATAATCTTTAGTTAACAAATATTCCTCTCAGTCTATAGCTTGTCTTTTCATCCTCTTAACAGGATCATTCACAGAACGAAAGATTTTAATTTTGATGAAGTGCAAGTTACTGATATTTTTCTTTTATGTATAGTGCTTTTGGTGTTATTCTGTATTTCAGTAATATCTAAGCCCTGAAGATTTTCTCCTGTTATCTGCTAAAAGTTTTTATGGTTTTACACTTTACATTTAGGTCTACAATCCATTTTGAGTTAATTTTTTAGTAAATGGTAAAATTTGGATCAGGGTTCTTTTTATTTTTCACCAATGGATATCTGTAGGATTGTTCTAGCGCCTACAGTATTTCCTCCACTGACTGACTTTTCAATCTTTGATAATAAATACATTGGTCATATTCGTTTGGAGATGAATTGATTTTTTTTTTCCTTTAAAAAAGGAGAAATACAATGACCTGTTAAGATTTTTGTTTTGCTTGAAAATATTTATTTATTTATTTAAAATGTTTATTTTTGAGATAGTGCAAGAGGGGGAGGGGCAGAGAGAGGAGGAGAGAGGATTCAAAGAGGGCTCCACGCTGACAGCAATGAGCCCGATGTGGGGCTTGAACTCATGAACCGTGAGATCATGATCTGAACTGAAGTTGAATGCTCAACTGACTGAGCCACCCAGGTGCCCCATGAACTGTTAGGTTTTAATATGAGTTAGGGCACAATAGTATGTTGTTTTTTAATTTTTTTTATTGCATTGAAATAGTTGATAATAATAACATATAAAGGGGGCATTTGCACTCTCCAAGTCTGAAAATGTTGGGAGAGTTGGGGATGGTGTGATGATAAGAGAATCACACTGGATTGGAGATTAATAGCTGTATGAACTTTATAAAAGTTATGTTTTTTTCTGGGCTTCAGTTTTACTTTCAGTGAACCAAGAGTGCTCTTCTAGGTGACCTCCTAGAGCCGTTTGCAACACTAATGCTCAGAGTATGTGATGAGTACTTATCATTGAGTTTATAATAAGAGGTGAGGAGAGCCATCCAGGCTGTCATTCTTGCTTATAGTGTAAAGAATCAAGTAGAGGCTGCATAATTAACCAGAAGTTCATGGTTAACAAAAAGCCTTGTATTTCAAAGAACTTTGGTGCATTGCTGCCTACTTATAACTAATCATAATAGTATAGAAGGTATAATTGTATAAAATGAAGACTTTGCATTTTAAGAACATCCCAGACTGAAGGCAGTATAGTATACGGAAATAGAAAAAAGACATTAGTGGAAAAACTGATGAAATCCTAGGAAAATCTTAGTGAATAGCCTTATCTTGATGTTAATCCCTCAAATTTAACAGTATACCATAGTTTGTAAGACATTGATTTTAGTGGAGGTGTTTTAAAATTTTCACCAGACTATACAGCACAATGAGGGGAAACAAACAAACAAACAAACAAACAAACAAACAAACTAGAAATCAGCTTTTGACATGGCAGCCTGAGTTGCTCCGTGGACTGGCTCCTCAGTGAAACAACAGTAACTGGTGCAACTTATTCTAAAAACCTAACTATTTAAGTCTGGAAATTATCCCAAGGGTGTATAGCAAAAGGAGAAATCTGTATTCAAGAAAATGGACTAGACTGAGGTCACCACAGAGTTTGTGGCATTTAAGCCATGACACATTCCACTTCTTCTGCCCCACCAATTTATCCTAACTAATCTTGCATTCCAGGTAATTGCATTCAAAGCATGGGGCTCCCTCTCCCCCAAGATTCCATTCTGGGGCCACAGAATCTCCCCTGGAGGGACCGTCCACCAGCATTTCTAATCCTTCCCCTCATCCCCAGCTCTGTGTTGTAGAACTCTGAGATAAGAGGACTTAGAAGTCTGAAGCATTCATCTCTGTCTTGTAGGGTAAAAGCTTGACCTTAGGCATGGCCGACTAAGGTTAATGGGCTCCAATCACCACACCAGTTTCTAGCACAGAGAGTTTCCACACCAAGAGAGGCAAGACCTAGAAGATCACGGGTTATTGTTCCTCTTCAGCACCCTGCTTGTAAAAGCAGGGCTACTCAGAGAATCAGGCCACTGTCTCTACCCCTGATCCAGAGCAGTGTTGCAGAGATTTTTCTCAGGGGGAAAGACAGAACTATATAGTTCTCCCCAAGGAAAAAGATTGGTCACTCCAAGACAACAAAAAGAGAATTTGTCGACCAGTCAGATGTTTCACAGAGAGTACCAGAGAAAGATAGTTAAGAGTCCTTCTGGGCTTGCAACAAGCCTTGAATCAAGTCTCAAATACCACCCCTAGAAGAGGCCCAAGTTTAATTGGTTTAGATTGTGGAACAGTTTATCACCCAGGCATTGCTGAAAACAACGGAGCAATCATCCAGCAATTAGCAGAAGCCCATAGCCAGTATTTTACCAAAAAACTTAGAGATCAGGGAAATAAGTAGTCACAGGGAGTCATGCTAAAACTGTCATCCAAAGGTGATTGTGAATGTGTCCAAGGCTGTGCCCTCTGAAGAGTGATGGGATAGGTTGCAAACTGCAGAAGAAATAGACTTCTCTGAAATAGTGCAGCCAAACTACTAAACAAAGCAAGCAAACAACAATGACAAGCCCCAGGCGTTTAGGATCAGTATCCAGAGTTGCTGGAATATATGGTCTAAAATGTCCAGTTTTCAACAAAAAATTACAAGGCATGCAAAAAAACAAAGTGTGACCCATAGACTAGAAAAAGGAGGCAAGAATAACTTCATTTGAAAGGAACAAGGTGTCAGACTTACCAGATACAGATGACAAAACAGCTATTATGTATTCAAAGAATTGAAGAAAATCATACTTAAAAAAGGAAAGGAAGGTATGATAACAGTATTTCATCAAGTAGAGAATGTCAGTAAAGGGATAGAAATTATTAAAAAAGAACCAAATAGAAATTCTGGAGTTGAAAATTAAAATAACCTAAACGAGAAATTTACTAGAGGGGTTCAACAGATTTGATCTGGCAGTAGAAAAACTCAGTAAAGATATATTGATAGAGATTATGCAGTCTAAAGAACAGAGAGAAACAATAATGAAAAGTAAAAAGAACCTCACAGAAATATCAGATGGCATTAAGTACAGCTACATATGCATAATTGGAGTACCACAGAGAGGAGAGTGGACTAGAAAAACAATTTGAAGACCACAGTATCTCTTCGTTGGGAATTGTCTCTTCCTCTGAGTGTCTGACCTTCCTATTTTACATTGTTAACATTTCCCTTTGCTTAAAGAAAAAAAAAAAAAAGGAAATGACAGTTGTAGTTGATGGCACTTACATTGTATGGCCTTTAATTTGCAAAATAAAATGTTGGCTCTCCTATATTGACCTGAGAGTATTTTTTAATGTAAAAATTATATTGTTTCATAAAATCGTAAATTTGGGAACCCCTGGTTTAAGAACTAAATCTCTAGTCAGTGGTCCTTGGAACCTGACAGCTTTAAGAAAATAAAACCATTAAAGTTTTAATATTAGTGTTTATTTATTATTGAGAGAGCGAGCGAGTGAGCATGACCAGGGGAGTGGCAGAGAGAGAGAGGGAGACACATAATCGGAAGCACGCTCCAGGCTCCAAGCTGTCAGCACTGAATCCAATGTGGGGCTTGAACTCACAAGCCTTGAGATCATGACTTGAGCTGAAGTCGGATGCTTAACCCACTGAGCCACCCACGTGCATCTAACATTTTAATATTAGAAGGGTATTATATACCTTCAAGTGCCTAGCAAAATACTTATTACATAGTTGATTTAGTAAATATGTATTGGAGTGAATGACACAAGAGGATCAGGAGTGTATGACTTTGTGCGCGTGCACATGTGCGCGCATGTGCATGGGTGGCTGGCCATGACCCCTCCTGCTGTTCTCCTTCAAAGCTATATAGATACATCTGATATGTATGAGTTTACTTGTTTTTTATGAGATTTTGCTTTGACATATTTATATGGGTTCTGATTTTTTAGTTGAGTTTCAGAAATCCTCTCCTCCAAGTATTAACAGATAAGTGGAATTATTTAATACCCCCCTCCTTCGGTTTTGAGTATATGTTTTTTTGTTTGTTTGTTTTTGTTGACGGTATGGCTGCTGTTGAATTTGTTCACTATTTTGAATTCCAAGGTCACATTAAAATTTTAATGTTTCTTTTTCTCAGTGTCTGAAGACCTTTTAAATAATTTTATTTGTTCTGTTTTACCCTCTGCCCTGGTGTTTTTATTTCTTGGAGAGAAACCTGAGTATATATTAGCTCCACAGAGCAGGTTTCAGTTTACCCTTTCTATTCCATGGGCTAGTCTAAGGCTTCTTCATGTGTTGTGAACAGTTTGTTCCTCGCTGATGGGTCTGAAAATGCTTAGTAATAATTACGCTTCCTGGATCTTTGTGAAATAACCTGCTTTACCCAATTTAGCACACATGTGGTTGAGAAATCCCTGTGGTTTTCCTTGTTGGAAATACGTGTGTAAAAGGACGCAGTGGCTGACAGTGGTTCAGAGCACAGCCTCCGAGACACCATCATGTCTCAGTTGGTGTTTCAAGAGTGAACCTTTGATGTGGCTTCACATGTTTGAATTTGCCAGCACTTGAGACTAAGGAACAAAACTGCAATATTTTGGCCCATCATGTTCGAGTAAGGCAAAACATCAACACCAAGAAAATTACTGCTTATCCTCTCAGTAATCCAAGGAGAAGTGACCACGGAGTTAAAGGATTTGAAGTTGCAAGAAAGCAGGATTATTTGTTGATTTAAAATCCTCCCATGACCTGCTTGCACCCCTCAGCAACTAAGTTATTGTCTTAGGACAACAGAACCATAATGATAACCAGAACATTGCTTGATATCTGTTGTTATTTTAAAGTATTTCCTGTAGTATTTCATTGTGTCTTAATGTTACCAAACTTTATATCATGATTACTCAAAACTGCATTAATTGTTAAAGCCCTTTAAATTTGTATATCCTACTGAGCCATTCTGTGTCTGAGGCCCTAAAATGTCAAAGTGGTTCTTTTTTTTTTTTTTTTTTTTTTTTTTTATAGATTACATAGTTTAGAAACAGTTGGCTATAGATACTTGTTGTCAGAAACCAACCTTGGACAAGAGGATGATTAAAGGGAATTTATTAAACAATGAATTAACTAAGGGAGTTCCTTTTTCACACACTATGTCAGCTCACATCAGGGTGTCTCCAACTTATGGTGTCTGCAAAGGTCATTTTTGGCACATAATCACTTAAACTGTTATGCAACTGCTTCAATTATTAATATCTCATCTCCATAGCTTAACTGCAACCTTGATTTTATGCTGGACCTCATAGTGCCCAGGCCAGAGCTGGCAGTGTTATAGGGGCTCAAGACAGAAGGATTTAGGATCTTCATTCCAAGAGGTCACTGCTGGACTCACGGCGTAGAATGGCTCTATAGGATTATAACAGTCTCATTTGAATAATTTATTGTGACTGTTTGAAGTGTGTATCTTTTCATACAATGTTTGGTTACTCACTTTGTCTCTGGCATTTTTTGGTGTATTGCTTCAGGTATGGGTTTTGTTGGTTGCAAGTGATGGTAATCTAACTTAAGTGGATCTGATCATTGAAAAGCCCAGGAGGTAGGTCAGGACTTCAGACATACCATTTGGACTTTTTCTCTGTCACACAACTAGTTTTTCCTCTGTCTTAGCATCATGCAAGCAGACTCCATGCACATGAACTTATTACCAACTTATGTACTTTGCCATGAGGTTTACATTCTATTGCTTCAGAATCCTCAATAAAATAATTTCTCTGTTCCAGTAGTTTTAATGAAAGTCTCAGGATTGAATCTCATGGGAATCTCATGTGGGTCACATGACCATCATTGACCAAATATCTGTGGTCAGGGGAGGGTCCTACACCAAGATTGCCTGAGATGGAGAAATGTGGTTACCCCAAGTTAAATCATAACATCACCATTGGAGGGTGGGAGAACGAATTTGTTCCCCCTTCCAAAAAATCCATAGTTTTAATTTGTTCTACTCTTATGAACTATTCCCACTTTTGTCTGCTTTTTTCCCCTAATGAACATGCCTTCTCTTTCCTTTCTAGCAAGCTTGTACCTTTTAGCATCCCCCCCAGGTCATCCCCACACTCTCCATGAAAACAGGTAGGAGCAATGAGATACCAGGGAAAAGAACAAACCTTAAACCCTGTTCATGCCAGAACCAACTGTTTCATCTGACATCTTCCAGAGCCTTTGCCAAAGCCTGCCTAATTCTGATAGATGGTGTTTACCATACCATTGCTTTTCAAGCTTCATTTCACATTAGGCTGCCAAGTGATTTTGGAAAACTCCTCAAGGAAGCTTTTGTAAACATAATAGAGGCTAAGACCTTTTCTTGTTTTATCCTACTCATTCAACCTCACATTTTCTTCTCTCCCATGGACTGGAAGTTCTTCTCTTTAATAAAACATCCTGACAGTCAAGGAATACTTTTTTTACATGGAAAGAAGTTTCCTAATTACTTTGTTCTAATGTCAACTAGAATTGAAATCATTGTCCCCCACTGTTGGTTTTGCCGAAACAATAGTGAGTTACACCAGTGGTGAGAGTGCTTCTGCTAATGGCAGAGAAAGACTTAGAATGATTCATACATTCAGGATATGGGTGGCTCTCAAGGAATGAGAAACAGAGCACTAGAATAAATTTCCCCATTGCAAAAGACATTATGTTGTTCCCTTTTTTTTTTTTTTACCAAGACTGTAATATTCAGGAATAGTGGCTTGTTTTTTTCTTTGAACCTAAATGATGTCCCCAAACCCCCTATTTTGGAAATGAATAAAGCCCTCAGGAAGTGTTTAAGTATTTTTAGTTCACATTTCAGTGTTTTTTTTTTTTTTTAAAGCTGTAGGGTTTTTTGGTTAGATTCTTACCTTTCATAGTTCGTTGTTAATTAAAAACAAAATAAACCATGAGCACTAAGTCTACATTGTAGATAGAGCATAGACTCCCACGATGCTTGTTGTTCTATTTTTTTTTTTTTTCCTTTGAGGAGCTTGGGTGTTATGTGGTCAGCACTATCCAAACAATTAATGTAATAGAGTGAAAATGTCCCTTCAGCAGCAATAGCTCCTCCTGAGAGGAGGCTAAACTGCCTTTAGATTGAAGGAGAGTTATGTAAGACCATTTCTGTCCAAAATTATTGGGCTGAATTCCAGATTTCTCTAATGAAACTTTGCTGAATAACTGCTATGCTTGCAGCTGGGGAAGTGTTCAAAATCAGGTGTTGATTCTTGCTACTTTATCTACTCTTTTAAAACCAGGTTTCTAAAAGCCAGACCCAAGTGATTGTTCAGAGAGGTTGATTAAATGGGGATTGAATTTTGATGCTAGTAAGTGCACCATCATTTGGGATGTGAGCATCTTCATCGTTATGACTTTTATTAAAAGAGATCTGTCTGATCATGTGGATTTCTCCATTAGCCTTTGGGAAATAATGGTATCTTTCAGAACTTAGAAGATCTTTTATAAATCAAGAATAAAGGGTTACTTGTCTCTTCTTAACTTCTCTGAAATAATCTGAAACTTCAGTTCAAGGTCTACATGTCTATTTTATAATCCTTCACTGTAAAATACCTTTATTTTACCTATATTTTAAGAATTTTGCAATCAAGCAACTCTGATGGCCTCATCTCAGGAGAAGACATTGTGACTGACAAACATACGATTGTATAAGAAAAGTATAATTGTTAACCTTGTGAAAGAAATGATTTAATTTTGTAGTTAACATTTCTTTATGCAAACAGTGCATCATCAACTGTAAAAAGTAATACTAGACAAATATTAGATTAAAAGATACCTGAGGTTCTGAAGTGAATATATCCAAACTGCTAGAATGTGTATTATTCATGAGCGCTGAGCTTCCTATACTTCTACTATTAAATTAAAATCTTCTAGAGTCTCAGAATTCTATACGTAGGATTTTTTGGCTTTTTATTCTGAGCAGAAAAAATAAAATTGATATTAAAAACTACAGATGCATCAGTGAACTTCTATAGAATTTTTTATAATTGATGCCTAATTATTCTTAGTTTGTAGATGCTTCTTTATAACTACTTTCAAAATACCCTGTAACTTAGTGGCTTAAAAAATAACCATTATTACTATTCTCATGATTCTTAAACATGGATCAGGGTTAATGGTGTTGCTGGTGGTTACTTCTGTGGCTATATTCAGCTGGGGGGCCAGCCATGTCCTGGGGTTAGGCTCAGTTGGGATGCTTGAATGACTGGGCTTCTCTGTTTTCACATGGTCTTTCATGCAATCTCTCCATTGGTAGAAACTTTGACATGGCAGCTCAGGATATTCAAGAGTACTGGAGTAGAAGCTTCTAGGCCTTTGTAATGCTTGGGCTTGGAAACCAGAACAGAGTTACTTCTGTAGCACTTGTTGCTTAGAACAAGTATACAGAGCCTTCTCAGGTTCAAAGGAAGAGAATGACAAGAGAATATGGTGCTAGGAAGCATGGTTTATTGGGGGACACCAAAGTAATAGTCTCCTGCTTTAGCATTTATTAATTCATTCAAATGGCATGTGTTATTTCTATATGTTAGCATGGGAAGAGAGAGAGAGAGAGGCAGACACAATCTTGGACTCATATATTTAATTTGAGATACTTTCAAGAAATTCAAGAAGGGTTGTTGAATTTAGATCTAGGAGTTTAGATCTCAGAGGAAAAGAAAATCTAGTTCATAGATTACATTTGTGATTGATTGTTGGTGATGACTGAGCCTATGGGTGCAAATGGGATCACTCAGGGACAGACAGTACCACCCTCAAAAGAGATAGGAACTTGGGACTGAGGCTTGAGGAACTGACTTTTTAAAGCTTGAGTATAGGAGCTTGAGACAGAGAATGTAGGAGAAATTCAGAAGAGTATGATGTTATAGACATCAAAAAGAGAATTTTAAAAAACGAGGCATGGAATGGCAATGTTAAATGTTGCAGAAGGGTCAAGTAAGAGGAGCCATGACAAATGCCCATTGCATTTACTCACAAAGAAAAGTTCATGGTAACCTTTCCAAAACTGTGTGAGTAGAGATGGTGAGGCATGCTGTATTAAGGTTACTGAAGAGTGAAGAAACAGTGAAGGGAAAAAATCAGATAATGAACGTGACTTTTAAAAGAGGTTTGGGTATGAGTAGGAGAGAGGTGGAAGGTGGTTATAGGGTGAGGTAAGGTTTTCCAGGGATTAGACAGAAGAGATAATGGGGGAGAAAAGACTATGGGAGCACAACTAGAAGGATTGGTTTGAGGAGGACATAGACTTTCTCTTTGGTAATTGCCTTAACTAGCAAGCCCTTATACAGAAGTGGCGACCTTTTCGAAAGTTGTATTTAAATTTTTTGTTTTGTGCATTTATTTCCTAAAGAGTAGGAATAAGAGTAATAATGCTTGTAATTGTTAAGAACTGTGAAAGATCTGTGTTTTGCCTTAGTTATAAGTTGTTGGCTTGACATAGTTTAAGGAATCCTCCCAGAAGACATGAGTCTCTCAGGTCAGAGACAAAGGAAATGGTTAGTCACAGCATTGCAGGTAATGTGAGCTTTAAGTTTGTGTCATTTTCCCTTTGCCCTTGCCCCAAAGTTCTTTGGAGGGAAAAAGGAGCAACCAAGTTGGATGGTGCACACACACAGTGGGTTTGCATCTCAGTCAAGGAACTCTGAGCTTAGGGAACCTAAATGTTTTTTACTAGGCTGCAGCAAAGCTGATCAACCTTTGCATTGGAGCAAAACATTGTCATTATGATATTGGGCAGTAAATACACCTTCCCTCTGCTCCAGATGAAAACACTGTTTTTTTTCTCTCTTTTCTAAGGCTCTTTGCTCTATAAACATCTTTGAAAAGAGACTTCTGACCCAGAGCTTTCAGAATCTCTGCTAAGAAGATGTGCAGAAATGTGAAAGACTTATAGAAAACTGTCTCCCAAATCAATATTAGGTAGATTTTATAGGCAGCCCCTATGTGCTAGGCATGACACTTCTTACATTTATTTTCTAGTCCAGTGCTCACAACAGCCTTATGAAATGCAGTATTAGTCAGTTGGGCTGCCATTTGAAAATACCAAAGACTGGATGCCTGAAACAACAGATATTTATTTTCTCCTGGGTCTAGATACAGACTGTATGTCTAATTTCAAGGTGTTGGCATGACTGGTTTCTGTTAAGGCCTCTCTTATTGGCTGTTAAATGGCTTCCTTCTTGCTGTGTCCTAACATGGCTTTTCCTCCATTTGTGTGCCCTCCTGGTGTCTCTTTGCCTTCTTATGAGGACACCACTTGTATTGGATTAGAGACCCACTCTTATGAGCTCATTTCACCTTAATTACCTCTTTAAAGGCCCTATTTCCAAATATATTCACATTTAGGATTAAGGCTTCAACATAGAATTTTAGGGGGACATAATTCAGCCCACAACAGATACTAAATGCTATGCATTGCTTATTGTAACTATTTTTCAGATGAGAAAACAGAGGCCTTGAGAGTTTAAGGTACTTGAACAAGATCATACAGGTCAAAGGGGTGCAGTGGGCTTTGAACTGAACTCTAGTCTGACTCTAGTCCCATGAGCTTAACCACTCTCCTACAGAGCAAGAGTGAATACATTGTATTTTTAGGTATTTCTGAGGAAAAAAAGTGATTTCTTAGCTTTTAAATCAGAATCACTGATCTTGTGAAAGAATATTATAGTATGAGTTACACAGTTTATTAGTCAGACTTGCTCCCTCCCCCACTCCTTCCTTTTTTCCTCCCTTCCCTCCTTCCTATTGCATAATCATCAGCATATATTTATTGAATGCTACTTTGGCCAGGTGTCAAGGATCCATCAATCAATAAAATCAATTCCCTAACCTCATGAAAGGTATATCTTTGGTATTGTGTGAAGGAGTTTTACTATCCCTCTTTACCTCCTCCCAGTTTTTAATATTTATATTTTCTGCATAACTGAAAGGGAAAGAGAACTGACATTTACCAAATGGCAACCATATGTTAAGCATATCCACTTATACAGTATTATCTCATTTAATAATGCTGTCTTATTAGCATAGATGGGAGACTTTGCCATTTTAAATCTTTAATTATGGTTGTAGAAATTTTATATATATATATATATATACACACACACACACACACACACATATATATATATATATATATATATATATATATATATATGTTTCTATTAAAACTTGGGTTACAAGTTCAACTGTTTAGTTGTGATTATGCATTTATAAAGACTGCACACTTGTGTGTATGTATCTATGTATGTCTATATATTTGCATATTTTTCCCTTTTTGTGTCAAAATAGGTGATCAGTTCAAAGAGTGATTGGAAGTTATTACAACACAGCCATCTTCAAGCTTATAGTCTTGGGTGATGAAGTTGGAATTAATCAGTTTAACAGAGTTTACATATGTCCAGAAAGGACAGCTAAGGATTAAGGGGTGCCAGATGGCATTGATGATAAAGGGAGTGTGGGAGAGTATTTTACAACAGAACCTAAAACCAGTACCACTCTTGAAGTTATGTACAAGTTTTGGGGAGCTCTCAGGCTGGTTTATTCTGGTTCCAGCCTGTTTTTTTTCTAGTTGCTGGCATTTGTGTAGTTTTGTCTGTATCTCGTTTTCTTTGCACTGTAAAAAAGGATTGCTTAACGTGCATTTAAAAGAAGAGCTTGTCTTAATTGAAAAATTAAGTGACTGTATTTTAAGATATCTTTGCTACATTTGCAAAAGTATTAGGAGTCAAGACACGGTGCATTAAGGCTCACATTTTTGTGAAAGTTGATCCCAACTGACTTTATCCTTCGGGTTTTCTGGGGCATCATATTTTATTTATTTGAGCATCTGTGATTTCGAATGCGTGATTCACTGGTACTTTACTATTATAGCTCTACTCTCTTGAAGTCTGCTACGTTTTTATAGTCCACAACTGGGAATTAACAAGTTAACCTTTGCTGTCACCAGATGTGACAGGGATAAAAATAAAGAGATTTCTTAGCATAATCACTTTAAAGAACACTGTTCATGTCAATACAAAGCCGAGTCATAATATTCACCTGGTCTTATTTAAAAAAAAAAAGTTTTTGAGGTATATATTCAAATAATAGGTAAAACTGACATGTAGGCTATTTGCCTTTGTATATCCTGTTACATTTTATGGATTTACTATTATTATCTGCTGTTTTCTTTTCTTCCTAGCTATGTTAAATCTTCATATCCATATACGGATTGATTAAAATTCCTTATTGGTGTGCTGCAAAAGTTTGAAAACTAGATGTTTAAAATTCAACCTCAGTCAATATACATGACTCTAGCCAGAGGTTAGTGTCATCAAAACAAAGTTTATTCAGAAAGTAGTTACAATAATAGAATTACACTTTGTTGCAGTTATAAAACATACATTAAAGCATCAGTAGCATAGTGGTTGAGAGTTTGAACTCTAAAGCTCAGTGACCTAAGTTAGAGTACCTCTGTCACTGTGGGATCTTTTCCAAGTTGCTTAATTTCTTAGTCTCAGTTTCTATATAGATAAAGTAGAAAAAAATATGACCTATCTCATAGGGTTCTCAGTGTTTTTAAATAAAGTAATATGGGTAGAGCACCTTGTATAGTATTAGGGTGCTAACTAAATAAGGGGAGCTTCTAATTAATAATATTATGAAGCAGAGCCCTGGAGAGTGCCCTTGTAAGAATTCATTGAAGTGAGCTGGGTTCTTTGCAGGTCCAGTGATTGACTTTTATCATTGCTCCTAGATTTAATCAGCTCACAGTCTCTGAGAGAAGGAATTGAACAAATAAACTCATGAGTGACTAATGTAAAAGCCAGAAAGCTCATTTATAAAAGTGACAGAATAATTATTTTGAAGCAAGTACTGAGGTGATTTTTTTTTTCCTCCTGCAATCTTTTACCTGTAGTCCTGTTTGCCACTTTGATCTAGATTTTGGTTCCTCTGACTCAGAGGAAAGCTTCAGTAGACCACAGAGGGGAAAAAAAAGAAACATTAATAGCCTTTGAATTTTGAATTATAAAGTCCTGGTATAAATTCTAGACAACAAGAAAATTTATCCTGTTGAGTACTGTTTGTCCTGGTTGCTGGGTAAAGATGAGGGTCCTCCCACCTTAGGTAGAACAAAAGAGCTAGGGAGGATGGAATTGGATTCCCAGGTGGGAATCTCCTTACATCCGGGGATGGTTTAACACCATTTGAAGGGATGATGGTATATAGCATGGCATGAGATGGTAGTGAAGGCCAAGAGAATTTGAGTTAACCTTACTGAGTTTCTTATGATCCCCACAGAGGCTTGGAAATGTTGCTTCTTTCCTTTCCAACCCAGATTACAAAGGGCCACAAAGTCTTGTCTGCTTCCCATTGAGAGGCAGAATCTAATTCTCTTCCCCTTGAATGAAGGTATTATAGTAGCTTAGCAGACCGAAAGAATGCAACAGAAGTGAGCTTCTGTGACTTCCAAGCTAGCTAATGAGTTTAGCATCTTTCACTTGGATCTCTTAGAATGCTCCCTCAGGGAAAAGACAGCTGTTGTGGAAGAAGTTGGACCATCCTGCTTGAGAGCCTCTGTAGGACTGCCTGGAGAGGGGAGCAGGGGCCAGCTAAGTTGAGCCTGCCATCCATCCCAGCAAGACAACAGGCATGTGAGTGACTCTGTCTTGGAATTCCAAACCAGTCAAGCCACCAGCCAGATACCACCAAGTGATTCCAGAGGAGGCAGAAGAAATACCCAGCCAAGCCCTTGAAGATTGGATCTACAGATCATAAACATAATAAAATGATTATTGTTTTAAGTTTTGGGTGTTTTTTTCTACCACAATAGGTAACCACTACACAGCTCTTCACATGCCCTCAGAATGGTGTAGAAATAGGTAGAGTTGTCTAACTTTGACCAAAGAAGCTTTTTGGTCAGAGGAGAATTCACAGGATAATTTGTGTGGAGATGATTATCCTCTTCAAAGAATCTGAGAGAGAGGAATGTCTCTTCCTAAGTACTGACAGGAAAAACCCACTGTTTTCTCATAAGTAGTGGACATAAGAGCAGAGAAATGTTGACTGAGAAGAAGCTTTAATACTGCCACGATTGGTGTTTTTGGAGTTCTACAATATGGCAGCTCTGCCAGGCCTCCATTCTGTAAATATCAGATGCTACACACAGACATGAGAGAAGACATTGCTTTCATTTTATATGACAGAGGAACCCATGATCTGACTGAAAAATACCTTGAAGTGACTAGGTTTGTTATATGCAACTAGAAAAATGGTGTTTAAGAAAAGAATTAAGTACAGTAATAGAAAAATGAAAAGTTATTTTTTTAGCACAACAAGTTTGCTGTTTGTGAAGTCATTATTTGCCATATTAATTAAATATGTGAAATCGTGCCAGTAACCCGAGTAGAATGTCTTAATTATCTGATTAGCTCATCTCTTCCTGGGTCAGTTTATTGTTTTACGGTGGGAACTGTTTCTTGTGTTGTGATCTGAACCCTCAAGTCTGCTCCAGTACATACCCTTGTGGGAAGCTAAATTGTCATGGGGTCTGAACAAAGATAAAAGGAGAACTTCTGTCATCAGGGCCATGATAACATACCTGATGATTCACCTCTGCCCCACAATGGAGAACACCTCTTTATAGTGATTAGAACTCTTGTGTTGTTCCCTGCACCTCATTTGGTATTGTTGTAGTATCTATACACTAAATAAATTACAGCAAATTCTGGCTCCCTGGTTACCTTTTATCTCTTTCTAATATGACCATTTCACCATTAACGGCAAGTTGTATCTGTAGATATATTTATGTTGTTAATTAGATGATGCTCAAGGTCTGCATGTTTTTTTGTCTTTGTTAACATCTTCTGAGGCCATCTCTTCAGATACTAGATTTAATTTACTTTGTGTTGATTTTACTAATTTAACTCATAACTCATGGTTGCCTCCATGTTGTGCCTAACAGGGTTACTCTATTCCTAGCTTATACTGTAAGACTTTTAGCACAATGCCAAGTGCAGTGAGCAAGAAAAATCCTTAATAGAAAATTAAGGGGAACGACAACATATTTTCTCCTAGGAAATGAAAGAAAGAGAAACTTTAAACATCTCATTGTGAATTTCTACCACCCAGTAATGAAGATATAGATTATATTGTGCATTTTATAATTCCTATTTTTGAAATAGCTCAGGGTTACTTCTGTTCATAAGTTTTGAGGGGAAAAACCTGTTCATCTGTTTATTAATTTTTAATAAAGCATTTATTAATCCCTGATTACTCTCAAGCTCCATGGAAGGTGTTTTTTACAGTCTTACAAAACGTGTATCAATAATACATAAAATATAAGATACATAATAAGCATGTGAAATGTTCAATATTTTTAGTCATCTCTGAAATCTAAATTAAAATCCCAGTGACATACAGCTACACACCTACTAGAATGCTAAAGTAAAAAAGACAGATGATACCAAGTGTTGGTGAAAATAGGGAAAAATCCTAACTCTGGTAGTGTAGTTGGAAAATTTTTAGTATCCCTTAAAACATTGAACATATATGTACTCTATGATCCATGAGTTCCACTCCTAGATTGTATTAGTTATCTGCATCAGATTACCACAACATAATGGCTTAAAACCATAGTAAATATTTATTATCTCATACAGTCTCTGAGAGTCAGGAATCCAGGAGCTGTCTTAGCTAGGTGGTCTGGCCACAGGATATCACATGAGGTGTCAGTGTGTTGGCCAGGGCCACAGTCACCTGAAAGCTGGACTGGGGCTGGAGGTTCTGCTCCAAAGATGGCATATTCTCATGACTGACAAGTTGAGGGTGGAAGTTGGCAAGAGGCCTCAGATCCTTGCCATATGGATTCTGGCGTATTCCTCCTTTTAGTGTCCTCCTTGCAGCTGGCATCCCACAGAGTGAATGATCCTAGAGAGAGCAAGGTGGCAGCTTTTATGATGTAGCCTTAAAAACCATGCTCATGTCTATTTTTTTCCTAATATATTATTGATTACATAGATTAGCCCTATTCAATGTGTGTATATGGAGTAGGGGGTAGGGATGCATGGTGGCAAGGATCATTAGGTGCCATCTTGGAGGCTGCCTAAAATATAGGCATTTATCCCAGAGAAATAACAAATGCCCATAAAAACTTGTATAAGAATGTTTATAGGAGCTTAATTTATAATAGCCAAACTGGAACAACCCAGATATTCATCAACTGGAGTCTGACTAAACAAACTGTGGTATATTCACACAGTGGAAATGACTCACCAATGAAAAGGAGCTAACCACTAATAAATGCAATAATATTCATCTCAAAAAATATTCTGAGTAAAGGAAGGAAAAGTACATAGGCTATGATCTCATTTATAGGCAGTTCTAGAATGGGCACAACTCACTTAAATTGATGTAAATCAGATTAGTGGTTGCTTCTTATAGGGGTGGGAGGTAGATTGAGGAGGGATGGCTATAAGGAAGGTTTCTGGGTAGTGGAACTGTTCTCACAACTTTGTTAAAACCAATTCAACAGCACATTTATGTTCTGAAGATTTTATTGTATGTAAATTAAACCCCAATTAAAAATATAAGGTATGGGGCACCTGGGTGGCTCAGTCAGTTAAGTGGCCAACTTCAGGTCAGGTCATGATCTTGCAGTTCGTGAGTTCCAGTCCCACATCAGGTTCTGCGCTGACAGCTCAGAGCCTGGAGCCTGCTTCAGATTCGGTGTCTCAGTCTCTCTCTGCCCCTCCCCCACTCACTCTGTCTGTCTGTCTGTCTGTCTCTCTCTCTCTCTCTCTCAAAAATAAGCAAACAATAAAAAATATATAAAGTGTAATCCAAGGGCCACATTTGTGATATGTTATAATTAATAAGAGAAATTAATACTTGGGAAATATTAAAGGTATAGTCTTAATTTTTAAATAAGTCAAAACAGCAATTGTAGGAAAATATTAATGATATCTTAATTTTTGTACTCACAATACTATCATTCAGAGTAATAGTTGATTTATTTTTTGTCTATCTTCCCATCTTTTTATTTTTTTTATTTTTATTTTTTTTTTTTTTAATTTTTTTTTTTCAACATTTTTTATTTATTTTTTGGGACAGAGAGAGACAGAGCATGAACGGGGGAGGGGCAGAGAGAGAGGGAGACACAGAATCGGAAACAGGCTCCAGGCTCCGAGCCATCAGCCCAGAGCCTGACGCGGGGCTCGAACTCACGGACCGCGAGATCGTGACCTGGCTGAAGTCGGACGCTTAACCGACTGCGCCACCCAGGCGCCCCTCTTCCCATCTTTTTAAATGCTTTTTTGGAAAATAGATAAGAATGTTTTATATTCACAATTTTATAAACTGAGTATATATGTAAGTGGTTGGTTTGTCACAGTATAAACAGTTCCCCGGATTATTAAAAACTCTTTTGAAGTATTGTTTTCAATTGATATATTTCCCTGTAGGACTACGACATAGTTTATATAACTCTTCCGTTCATGATGAACGTTTAGGTGGTTTCTCCTCATTTAAGGCATGCAGTGGAGTTATACACAAAGGTTTTTTTTTCTTTGGTATTTGGTATTATTTCTTTATCCTGAGGTTTTAGAAATGATCTAGATAAAAGCTTATGATTCACATATTCATATTGTTTTTTAGAGGGTTAAAATCATTGTATACAAATACAATATATTAAAGGACATTTCCTTCACTTTGGTTAGGTGCTAAATACACTGAATGCTTTGGCCATGTGTTTATTAACCATTATAACTGAGAAAATGGAGGTTTAATTGAGCTTTAAGGAGGAATAGAAATTTAAATGAATATTGGGTTTCAGAAGGCAAGGATGAGGAAAGGGTATTTCTGCAGCGTTCGTGGCATGGCAGACAGAGCCGTGCAATGTCAAACCCAGGGAATTGCAAGTAGTTTAATATAAAAGCTTAGAGTGGTGGTTCTCAATCTTGGCTGTATTACAGAATCACCCTAGGGAGAGAACTTAAAAATCCCACCACCTAGGCCTTACTAGACCAATAAACTCAGGATAGGTGGGTATAAAATTCAGGCATCAGTAGTTTAAAAACTCCCCAGGTGATTCCTGTGTGTAAGCAAAATTGAAAACCACTAGTGCAGACTGAGATGGATTGGGATGGGATGTAATTAGAAAAGTGAAAAGATGAAGACCGGATGTAGCAGGCATCATGCTCTAGGACAAAGTGTGGACTTTCCAGGCAATTGAGCAGTGTTCATGTTCTTCCCTTATCACCCTGGAGTCTTTTGCCTTTTCCTTGCACAGGTGTCGCTTTACTCCGAGCAAACAGGGAGTACCATGTCTCCTTGTGGACAGGCTGCTCTCAGCCTGCTGGAGCTTCTCCCTCTCCTCACTAAGATCTGGAAATGCCTTGGCATTTTCACTCTATACCCCCGGGCAAGTCCTTAAGCACTGATTGATGATGATGGGATATGAATAATGCAGATTCCTCTCCCCTAATCAGGACAATTACCAGGTGTGATTTCCACTAGTGCGCTCAAAGTAGCCAATCTGCAAACTTCGTACCATCCAGGACACAATCAGTTTGTGGCAGAATGGAAACCTACATGCTGCTCCCTTCCCAAGAAAACAGTTTCAAGAAAGAAATGTCAGCTGAAATAAACAGTGGGTTTAGTGACTTAGCTGCCAGCATCTTATCACTGACCAGACACACTTGATTCTCAGACCATAGGGATCTACAAACCACACTTTGAATAGAACAGACTTCCGTCTCTAGGTTGCCCCTGCATTAGTGAGCCAGTGTCATCTATTGTGGATGGCGCTTTATCTTTCAGCCTTGCCTGACTTCCTTCCTTTCCCTTTTCTTCTTACTTCCTGTTCTTGTATTTCCTAGAAACTCTAATAAATGCCTTTCTTGTGACTCTTAGTGTCAGCAACTGTTTCTAGGAAACTCAGTTAAAATAGGCAGTGAGGATTGTATTAGAAGGTAAAACTTGTGCTTTAGGAAGATCATCCCAAAGAATCATTTAGAAAAATGGGGCATCTTGATGGCTCAGTCTCTTAAGTGTTGGACCCTTGATTTGGGCTCAGGTTGTGATCTCATGGTTCCTTTGATGGAGCCCCGCATGAAGCACTGTGCTGACAGCTAGGAGCCTGCCTGGAATTCTCTCTCCCTCTCTCTCTCTGCCCCTCCCCTGCTTCCTAGCATGCACATATGCTCCCTCCCTCCCTCCCTCCGTCTCTCTCTCTGTCTGTCTGTCTGTCTCTCTCTCTCTCTCAAAATAAATCACTGGTTGTAAAACTCAAGGACCTTGCCAGGCTCCTCACAATTTGTAAAGTAAAATTTGCTTTATGGTGTATATATTTTTTCATTTACATTTTGGAGCTCATAGACTGATTCTACATTATATCTGTAAGGAAACTTAGGTATCCCTCAAATATCTGTCTTGGGCACATAATTAAAAATTTCAGGCCCTCATTTTTCTCACTTTTTGAATGAGGAAGAAGAATTATTTCTATGACCCCTTCCAGTTCTGTAATGTTATATTCAGCAGTGCCTGCTCTATTACGTCAGTGAGAGAAGCATAAAACAGACTATTTTCCAGTAGCAATTGTCACTTCTCAAAACAAATTGACAAAAATCATACAATTATTCTAAGAACAATTCTGCAGGAAGCTAACCTTTGCCCATTTTTCTTAATGATATGTTTACTGCTTTTAACTTTGCTTTGGAAATGGGAAACCATCTAATTGGGTTGATAAGGTCAGCATGCAGGAGGTTTGGAAAGAGATTGGATAATATTTGTGAGTGTGTATATTTGCCTAGACATGCTTTTTGTCATGTTTATTGCACTTTAATGATTAGTTAGAAATAATAAGGCTGCTGTATATTCTCTTACATTAATGCTCTGTCATTTATGGATTATTCTAAGGTCATTTGAAAACACAGAGAAAATATAATTATTTGAGGGTGCTTTTGGAAGAGGTGGGTATATTAATAAAATAGTAATTTAATAACACAGTAGTCCTCAAAACAGAGTTTGCCCAGTATCTATAGTTCATAGGAAGGGTTTATGAAGCTGAATGAGTTGAGTTATATTTTCCCCTATTTTCAAGGAGCATTGAAATTAAACTTGGGGTGAGTTTGTGGATCAAGAAAAGTGAATTAACAGTGTGTAAATTATTTCTTTTCATCAGTTTATCACACCCTATCCACAAACAACCCTGAAATACATAAATACTTTCTAGACTCTATTGTGTTATACAACTTACCTAGGCAGAAATTGGAACTCATTAGAAATGATCTCAATTATATTCCCTTTTGGGGTTCTATGTTGTGGAGTCTTCAAGGATAACTTTAAAAATAATAAACCATAGACAATTAGGGAATGTTTGTAGCATTTTCTTAATTTTATTTATTTATTTATTTACAGAAAGTGAGGGAAGGACAGAGAGAGAGAGAGAGAGAGAGAGAGAGAGAGAGAGAGAGAAGAGAGAGAGAGAGAGAGAGAGAGAGAGAGAGAGAGAGAGAGAGAGAGAGAGAATCCAAAGTAGGCTCCGTGCCAAATGCAGAGCCCAATGCTGGACTCAATCACAACTGTGAGATCACGACCTGAGCCAAAAATCAAGAGTTGGATGCTCAACTGACTGAGCCGCCCGAGAACCCCAATTCTTTTTTTTTTTTTTTTTTTTGTTAAACGGAGTATAATAGAAAAGTACATAATTTTTCAGTGTATAGTTCAGCAATTTTTTACATATATATACACTTGTGTAACCAGTTCCTGGTTTAAGATACAAAGCAAGATTTAAAAACCATCCTTCTCACCATTGGTTATCACCATTCTTACTTGTCTTCCCTTAGCTTGGTTTTGACTGTTTTTGCTGTATAGTATTTGACTATATGGATATGTTTTTCTCCTCTTGATGGGCATTTGCTCTGTTTTCATTTTTCAGATATTACGAATATCTGGTAAGTTTTTTGATGGCCATATGTACTCATTATTTTTTAGTAGCTAGAACACAAATTAGGATTGCATGTTCATAAGGTAGGAATAATTTAGCTTTACTACTTTCTGTCAAATGTTTTCCCAAAGGGGTGGTACCAGTTTTCTTTCCCACCGGAAATATATGAGAGACCTCATTCCTCTGCATTTATGCCAATATGTTGTATTGTGAGTGTTTTTAATTTTCGTCGCTCTGGTGAATGTGTGGTAGTATGTCATTACAGTTTTAGTACTCATTTTCCTGCTGAATAATGATGTTTGAGTACCTTTTCATATACTAACTGGCTTTTATGAAACCTCCTTTATGAAATCTTGTTCAAATGTTTTAACTGTTAATTATCTTTTTGTTACTGATGTGTGTTTATGTATTCTGATAAATATGTGAATATACTTCTTTTGATGAACAGAGTTCTTAATTTTAATGAAATCCAACTTCCCACGATTTCTTCTATGGTTCATGCTTTTTGTGTTCTGTTTAAATATGTGACTTGAAAAACCAGTCACTGCATAATGTATTCAGTTAGACCCTAGGCTTATTTTTAAAAATTACTCTCTGTGGTATAGTGGAACATATTGAAGACTTCATGAAGCGCTGGGTGTCCTGTCTTTCCAATTTCTAAGTATGTACTTTGGGCAATATACTTAATCCTTTACATCTTTTTAATCATTCATAATGTGATACCTTAGGACTCTCACTCAGTTGCACGTGGCCGAAAACTAAGCTAGCTCAAGCAAGAAAAGCTGATCTGGTTGGAGGGTAGGTCCTATAATCAGAATAGCTACCTAATCATTGTTAGCACATATGAGACCTTAGGGGCCCATCACCACATGATACTGTTATCTCTGCTTTTTTGCTCTGTGTTGGCCTCTTCCTCACTGACAGCAGATGGGTTTTATGTAAAAAGAGACATGGCAACTGGCAGCTTCAGGCTTAGAACACCCCAGCTGAGCATCTCAAAAGGAAAAAAAAAGTGATTTTCTGTCCCCTTCACTTAGGTATGTAACAAGATTCTGGGGAGTCATCTGTCTACCTATGTGAACAAAGAGGAGAGAAAAACTATTATTATTAACCCTGGATTGAAATCAAGAAGGGAATAGTTCCTACAAAGAAGTAGTTATGCTCTTGCCAGGAGGAGGGAGATAAGGTGCTGGGCAGACACAAATAATAGATGTATACTACAAAGGGAACAAAATGCCTGACTTACAAGAGTTGGTTGTTGAAAGTCTTTATCAGAGAGTTGGTTGAAAGTACCTGGTACAAGGTAGAGACACAATGCTTATATGTTGAATGTGAACTATAATGGGGATCTCAGAAACTTTTTTCTCCTGTTCTTAGAACTGGAGGTCTAGAGAGGATCATGGCAGACCTAAGCGAAATCAGGGATCTAAGATGCTGTTCTAGGCTCTTATTTGGAAGTGGCTTTCAGGGATTTTCAAGGTCCCTTGTAGATCTCTATATTACACAGGTCTGAACAAAGCTCTGCTTTCATTCTTCCTGTTGGTCCATAGAGATGCTCCTTGGGGTAAAACATGGGGCCCAGAATCTCCCAAGTCTTTATCCTCTATATTACATTGTTTTAAGTCATTCAGGACTCGACCCCTCTCCTGTCCAAAGTTTTTCCAACATGGGTTTAGAATTCTTATGGTGATAATAGTGTTTAGACAGTTGATAAATTTGGCAGATATACAACATGGTTGCTTTTGAACCATCACCAAATGGAATATTTTTTTAGCAGTAAGCACTTCTTAGGGCACTCATTATTTCTTCATTCCTTATTCCACCCCCAAAATATTTCTTGGGATCCGTAGGTTCTCAAACTTTGAAATGTATCAGAATCACCTGGAAGGCTTGTTATGCTACAGATTGCTGGGATCTACCACCCTGAGTGTATGATTCTGTAGGTCTGGGATGGGACTCAAATTGGCATTTCTAATAAGTTTCTGGTGTTGTGCTGCCATTGCTTGTTCAGGGTCCACATTTTAAGAACTAGATAGAAGAGACATTCCCCCAGATTGAGGCATGAATAAGACTCTTCACATCATATTCTAACTCAGTAGGGAAATTGTAATTTGAAGAAAACTTCTTTTCCTTGTAAAATAAAGAGCCCTTATAAAAACAAAAGCAATTGCTGTCTAATTAACTTTTGCAGTTTTCTTCCTTTGAGGGTTAGGGTGAGGGCAGACCCATATACCAAATTAATTTCTTGCAGGTCATACAATTTGTAGAGGAAACAAAAATAATATCCTTATAAATAGCTGTAAGGATAACTCATAGGGAGAGTTGCAGGTAATCTTCACCTCTGCTCTAAAATCTCTTACCTGCTCCGCCTAATGAGATTTTCTGTTTTCCTTGTTTGTTTTTCTTTTCCTTTTGTGTTCTTGCTGTGTGTGTCCTGGGAATCAGATGTCCCCAAACAGCATTTCTAACTGAAATTGAAAGGGGTGATGTTACATTCTGCCCGCTTCAGACTCAGTCACCAAATGAGTCATAGGAACTACTGCCAGAGACTGAATCACACCACTGTCCTTCCATCAGCCCTAACCAAGAAATACCGTTAGCCGACCTTAGAAATTAAAATCTGGAAGCAAAGATTGGTTTGGTTTTGCTTTGCTTTGTTTTTGGTAGCAATGTTGGGCCAGTATTGACAAAGAGGAGATCACACTGAGTGGTATGAAGGAGAGGACAAGGACAGATTCTACAATAATGACTGCCTCGGGTGATGGCTTTGTTCTCCTTTCAGAGGAGGGAAGTTTAAGTGTTGCTGGCCTCGAGGACCTCTGGGGTTTAGAGATTTGGCCTCAGAGGTTTTCTTCCTTGAAGATTTCAGGTTTTAAATACCAGCTATTAAGTCCAACTCCTGTTTGTGAAGCGGTATTTTCTCCTTTCTAAATTAGTATTACGGATCACCAAAGGCATCTGTCTTCTATCTAGTGAAGAACCCTGCCCTGTGGTTAAAATAGCCGTGATATACCATGATAGTGTGGCATCCCTGGTAATGTAACTCTTTCACGCTCCAGTTTGCACTTTTGCACTTAACATGTAACTTTGAACTCTTGCTGCCAAGTACGGAGAAGAATAATAGCCTTATTAAAATGGAGTCTGGTAGTTTTGCTAAATTCATTTTTATTAAGTTTATTGAGAGGTCTCTGTGCCCGGGGCACCTGGGTGGCTCAGTTGGTTTAGCTTCCGACATCGGCTCAGGTTGTGACTTCAGGGTTTGTGAGTTCAAGCCCCTTATGGGGCTCGCTGCTGTCAGGGTGAAGCCAGCTTTGGATCCTCTGTTCCCCTCTCTCTCTGCCCCTCCCTGCCTGGCACTCTCTATCTCAAAAATAAATAAACATTAAAAAAAAAGTCTCTTTGCCCACCACCTTATTTCCAGGTAACAATTGTGGGATACGTTTTTTTAAAAAGGAATTCTATGTAAGTTATATAAGCATATAAAATTTAAAGCATTGAGAATGAGAGAGAATGTCAAAGTAGTCTGTCACTTTTCCGTGAATTTAAGGAAGGGAATGGGAATGTGCACTGGGTTATGGGGTAGAACTGAGGTTGTGTGGATTTGAGGAAATAGTTGAAGTTCCCTTGTCTTTCCATGACTTAGAGTGATTCTGGGTGGTGTTGGAAGGTTGTGAAGCTAGGTAGGAAGTGGTATTAATAAAGTCTTCATATGTAAGTGCTGCCTTTTCAAGGCAGAAACATTTTATTTCATATCTTATCATTTCTCCCAGGAGATGGAGCTGAAAGGAAATGCATTTAAGCCTCTGCAACATTTCATAAATTGAGGGAAGATTTAATTCCCCTTCTATTTATCTAAGTATCATATACCAAGATAGGCATGGGGGAGCCAAGAAAAATTCACTACGTGTGCCCTCAGTGAATTTCAGTTATAGTGGGAAGGTAAACATGAAAACGAAATTATAATATAGTAACCTGATAATTCTGAAGTGTTGAGCATAAGGTCCTGTGGTGTCTACAAACAAGGGGGCTAATATCTCTGGAGGAGTCTCTGAAGGCTATATGGACATTTACCAGGCAATCAGGAGGGACGGGGTGGTGCAGGAAGATAGAGGAATATATGCTCTGACAGAGGCATGGAAAAAACTGACTTGTCGGTGTGTCAAAGTACGAAGAGGAAACTGGCAGGAGATAAAGCTACCCTGGAAAGTAGTGGCTGTGGTACTCAGGTCTTCTTGTCTGTTGAAAAAGCTTTAAATGGTATCCTGTTGTCAGTGGGGAGAATTCTAGAGAAACTGGATGACAGATACTCCATCTAGCTTTTTCTTGAATCATGAAAGCATTTGAAGGCCTGGAGAGTCTAAAAACGACTCCCAAAACAAGACAATCCAAGAAGACTGGTGAGGTGTCAGGAGACCGCTGAACCTTTGGAGTTCAGGAGCAACAAGGAAAGTAATAGGAAACTAGCCCCTGGATGAAACTGAAGGGGGAAAAACATGGGGAAGAGAAGCAGCTGAGTACAGAAACCCAGAGCATGCACACTTGAGGGACAGTTGGGGAGACAAAGATGGAACGGCCATAGTCTTGGTTAGGAGAAGAACTAAGAGAGTGTTGCATTACAGCAACTAAGAAAGGAGAAAAGCTGAGGAATAAGGACATGGGTAACAGTGTGAAAATGTTGTAGCGCAGTGATTATCCATTTTTTTCAATTTTTGATCGTCAATTTTTTTAATGTTGATTAATTCATTTTTAAGTAATCTCTACACCCATTGTGGGGCTTGAACTCACTGCTCTGAGATCAAGAGTCACATGCTGTTCTGACTGAGCCAGCCAGGTTCCCCACAAATCAGTTTTTTAAATGAGATCTTTTCAGTGATAAACATTTTGTTTACCTCTAGTATTAGGCAAGGTTTTCTTTGCAAGGAACAGAAAAGCAGACTGAAGTAATTTAAGCAAAAAATGAATTTGTTGATTCATATAATTGTTTTAAATTTTTTAAATGTTTGTTTATTCTTGACAGAAAGACAGAGCCTCATTGGGGGAGGATCAGAGAGGGAGAGAGGGAGATACAGAATTTGAAGCGGGTTCCAAATTCTGAGCTGTCAGCACAGAGCCCCATGTGGGGCTCGAACTCATGAACCGCAAGATCATGACCTGAGTCAAAGTCCAATGCTTAACCCACTGAACCACCCAGGTGCTCCTTGACTCACCTAATTTTAAGTTGAACGGGGACAAATGTAGGAACAGGTGTTTATTTTTTAAAGTTTATTTTTTTTAATTTTGAGAAAGAGCAAGAGCACAAGTCGGGGAGGGGCAGAGAGAGAAAGAGAGAGAGCATCTCAAGCAGGCTCCACCAGGTCAGTGCAGAGCTCAGTGAGGGGCTCAAATTTGTGAACCCTGAGATCATGACCTGAGCCAAAGTCAGACATTCAACCAACGTAACCACCCAGGTGCCCCTAGTGACACGTTTAAATGGTGTCACTCAGCTAAGCCTGTCTCTCACTATTTCTTGTGTTTTAAAGTTTATTTATATTTGTTTTGTAGAGGAGAGAGAGTGTGTGTGCCTGAATGAGGGAGGGGTAGAGAGAGGTGGGGGAGAGAGAATCCCAAGCAGGCTCCATGCTGTCAGCACAAAGCCTGATGTGGGGCTTGAACTCTTGAACCATGAGATAATGATCTGAGCCAAAACCAAGGGTCAGACCCTTCACTGACTGAGCCACTCAGACACCACTCTCACTACCTCTTTTGGCTTTGCTTGTCCATCTTCTATATTGGCAATGTTGTTAGGCAGGCTCTTTTCATGAAGTTACAAAAAAATGGACTCTGAAAAGGAGGCTTAGCTCTTGCTCACCCCTGATGATACCCAAAGTAGAGTCTCTTTCTTTCTTCCAGGATCCCCACATCACTATTGGGGTACAGATTTTTTAGTCTTTGGAAGGCATATGTTCTGCTGTCAAACATGGAAAAGTATCCCCCTGAGAATTATCAGAAGTTAAGATTTAAAAAAAAATTTTTTTACCATTTATTATTTTTGAGAGAGAGAGGCAGAGTGTGATTGGGGGAGGGGCACAGAGAGGGAGAGACACAAAATCTGAAGCAGGCTCCAGGCTCTGAGCTGTCAGCACAAAGTCCTATGTGAGGCTCGAACCCATGAACTGTGAGATCGTGACCTGAGCCAAAGTCAGACGCTTAACCAACCGAGCCACCCAAGTGCCCCAGAAGTTAAGATTTTTGATTCCAGAAAAGAGAGAAAGGATGGCAGGTATGCAGATTAACCAGGGTCTCTGACTGGGGAATCCTGGGTTAACTTTAAATCGGTTTGTCTCAGGGGCGCCTGGGTGGCGCAGTCGGTTAAGCATCCGACTTCAGTCAGGTCACGATCTCGCAGTCTGTGAGTTCGAGCCCCGCGTCAGGCTCTGGGCTGATGGCTCGGAGCCTGGAGCCTGTTTCCGATTCTGTGTCTCCCTCTCTCTCTGCCCCTCCCCCGTTCATGCTCTGTCTCTCTCTGTCCCAAAAATAAATAAAAAACGTTGAAAAAAAAATTAAAAAAAAAAAAAATTAAAAAAAAAATAAATCGGTTTGTCTCAGAATTCCCAAACCATTTATACTCTTCTGTGAGAAGCCAGGCCTTAAATCCAGCCCACAGTTACACATGAGGGTAATTATATTTTTGGAATGTGTACCTTGAGGAATATATAATGACAAAAACCACTATGAATTTAGTGACGCTTAAAAATGAATTTGTTTTTTAAATTCATGAGAATAATTTTTACTTACATTCTTAAAATGATGTATGGTGACATTTTTCCTCTACAAGTAATGCTTGGGGAGCTTGTGAATTTATGAGGCTGTTTCATTCACTCTGACATCCCCAAAATACAAATTGCATGTCTGAAGAATTGCAAGTTCCTCATGGAGTCCACGGGTAGCCTAAGCATATTTTCAGGGCCTATTAAATAAAGAAATGTCCAGGAAATGTTACAGGACCCATACTTATGTAGTGTTGGGGGTGCTAGTATTTAAAAACTGCACCCTCAAGGTGGGTGATGTTACTAGGACCCAAACTGCTCATCTAGAAACTAGGCAAAAATGAACAGGCCACGTGTTGGTGGGAGTAGGGATTCGCATACATTACATAAGTACATTATTTTAGTTGATTTTCTAATTCTGTCCTGTTTTCAACCCTTCTGTGTGTATACGGTAGCAAATCCGGAAAAAAGTTTAACATAATATGGAAAGAGGAAACTACATATATGTGTATTTACATATGTGTATAGGTTTCATATGCATGTATACATGCATGTACAGATATACATTTACGTATTCATATACATATACACCCAAAACCCCTCACGATTTCTGAAGGAAGTAGCTTTCCCTTCAGTACAACTTAGAGACCTGTGCCACGAGAAACGGGTTCTGGATATATCCTAGTCTTTTGCGACGGGGCTGCCGGGTGCATTAGTTCTCCTGTCTGCAAAATGGAGGCTGCTTGACCTGTCGTCTTCTTCCCTCGCGGGAAACGCTCAACGTCCACACACAAGTGCTTCAGCGTCTCCGGTAAAGAACTGCCTCCCTGGCACCTGCGAGCTGTTATTGAGTGGTCCCCGAGTGCAGAGTATTACATTAGGTGCAGTTTTTCCGGAATGACGGTTTTGTTAGCGGTCTGCACTATCTTCTGGTGCGGGGAGGGCTCCTGCGTGGCTTGAGCCCGGCCGCAGGGTCAGGAATCAACGCCCACGCCCAGGAGGAGAGCGGCAGGTGCGCGTGGCCCCTCCTTCTGCGTCCGGCCTGTCCTGCCGGTGCGGCTGCCAGCCGCTGTGGCGCCACCACTGCTCAGCTTGGGCCATTTCCCGACCCGGCCACCCAGCTGTGCCTAACATCGTCCACTAGAAATTCAGCTGGTGGAAAAGGGAGCACCGAAGTGAAACTGGTCTCGGTCACCCAGGCTGCCCCTCAATCCTTCTGACACTCTAGTCCCCTAGAAAATCGTCGCCGTAATCTAATTTTTCTGCAAAAGAAAGGAAAAACAACAACCCCCGCTCTCCCAAAGAAACCCTATAATACTGATATTATGCTGTGAAGTATTTGCGGTGAGGTTGGAAATGGTGTTTGAAACAGTCATTCTGGTTTCTTGGGCAGTTACCAAATAGCTTTTAAGTACCTCTTTTTTTTGGTGTGTGTGTGGGGGAGTTCTGTCCTCAATTATAGATCCATTTGTAGAGGAAGACTTCACTCTTTTGCTAAATTGTCAGAGGAGTAGGTCTAAAATAATTTAATTGGGTTCCTGATGGAATGCAGTTTCATTTTCCCTGTTTTAAGAACTTAAGGTTTTATGGGTTTTGTTACTTTGCTGTTTCAAATTTTAAGTTCAATTTTATAATTTTATGAGCCTGTATTTTTTTAAATAAAAGTATTTTTTTTTCAAATAAAAATAAAAATGAGGTTAAAAAAGCTTTAGTTTTTTTTAACAAAAGGAACATTTCTTTTTAGAAGTCATGGAAAACCTTGAGGGTTTACGTATACTTTTTTTCAGTTCTGTTTCTCTTTGCCAGAATTACTGGATTTAAGAAAACCCTAAATATTGCTGTAACTT
This sequence comes from Neofelis nebulosa, assembly GCF_028018385.1. NCBI lineage: Eukaryota > Metazoa > Chordata > Mammalia > Carnivora > Felidae > Neofelis > Neofelis nebulosa. Next base: position 112,044,381 of record NC_080782.1, read on the forward strand.
ATCACAATTAGTAATTTTACTGAAAATTCTGGTTAAGATCAGATTGGGTCCATTTGTTGAGTAGTTAAGGAAACTGGCAGTATTACTTATTTTTCACAAGTGAGAAGCTACTTTGACATTTGTGGCTTCTAAGTATGAATCTCAAAATTTGCACTTGCTGTGCATTTGAACTGGTGTGCATTTTCTTTTGTTTTGAGTGCATTTTACCTTATAGCTGCACAAGTAGGGAAGTAATTACTTACAAATAAGTGATGTACTTAGGAAGGTTTCTGATCATGTTATGGTAGCTTTGATTAAATTCTCAAGTAAGGTAATTATTGCAAGAAGTTCCCAATTTAAAGCAAACACTTCATTAGGTTGAAGATAATTAAAAAAAAAAAAACATAGCCAGTTTATGTCTGCAGTCTTGGTCTCTTTCCCTCTCTCTGTCTCCCTCAATTTCTCTTTCTTTTTGTCCCTCTCCCTCTTCCTCTCCCTCCTTTTGGCACTCAGTCTCAGTAAAAGTGCAGTAACTTCCAAACCCATCTCAGGAAATAAATGCTATGTCCAAACTACTTTTGGGGAAAAAATACCACCATAAAATGATGTTGAGGGAATTGCCATAAGATAACGGTGATATTTCATCGTCCTGTGACATTACCGTCCTGGTTGTTTCTCTATTTTATATAATACCATACAACAACAGGCACTTTGTGAGGTTGAAATGTTGACATTTTTCTAGCATTTCTGTGTTTTAGGTGAGTGCCAGAATTGTCAACAGGAAGCCTTTCCCAAATCCCCATTGTTACCCAGAGAGAAAATAATGACATGGCCATGTTTTTAATATTTCAACAGTATGATTATGTTTGGTCATCACCGAGAAGTGGGAGGCTTCATATCCTTAGGAGTTTCCTTATTAATTACTTAAAGTATAAGAGTTATAGTGCACAAGAGGGGGCAAATCAGGTGCCCAGGCCACTAACTCTAATTAAGAAAAATATTTTGCTTTGGGGAAAGCAGGCTTTCTAATGGTTCCTGGCAGGGTTATCTGCCTCTAGATGGAGGTTTCCAGCACAAATTTCTCTTCCTGTAGTCAGTGAAAATGAATCCAACCAGCCTGGCTTTGTATCCCTGGATGGAAAGGGGAGGAGCTCAGAAATTGGTTTTAATTTATCAAATTCAAGTTGCCTCTTCCTTCACCATTTTACGATTATCATTGGCTGCCTCACCCCAGTGAGGTGCTTCCTGCAGATGCCATCTGTCCTCGCTGGCACCTTCTGCCCCATTGGCATCTCCTGCAAGCTGGATAGTGAATGTCCTGTCACTTCTAGGATAGTGACTCTCAAATGGTGGTTTGTAGTGTGGCTAGTTTGTGGACTGTACTCTGATTTGTTGGTGATGTTCAATCCTACCATTATCGTATTTTTACTTTATTATATCCCTCATGGTTGCTACATGTTAGTATACTAGGCGAGAGGGGATTCTGAGACTAGGTGTTGGAAGCAGCCACCGAAAATGGCTGGAAGGGCACAACAGGCTATTGCTAGGTTGGAGCATGGTGCCATTTTCTGCCTCTTCCAGGGCTTGTGTGTCGTCTAAGGGCCAACCACTGACCTGCTATGCCTTCCTGCTCCACAAGGGGCCATATACTCAGAGATTTGCTGTAGTATATGCCTTCCAGAACTCTAACTACACTGTTACTTCTCTGAACTAATCTCACTCTACTCCTCAGTCCCGGGCTCACTCAGCCCCAGCTACCCTGACTGTGCTGCAGACACATCAGGACACTGGCAGACACTTAGAGGGCTCACTCCTACACTGCTTCAGGCCTTTACTCAGATGGTATCTTTTCAGAGAATCTCTTCCAGGTCATTCTACTTAAAACTGCAATCCCTGACTCATCGTACACATTTTGGTTTTGACCTTGCACATATCACTATCTCACGTAATATTTTTTTTAAATTTTTTTTTTCAACGTTTTTTATTTATTTTTGGGACAGAGAGAGACAGAGCATGAACGGGGGAGGGGCAGAGAGAGAGGGAGACACAGAATCGGAAACAAGCTCCAGGCTCCGAGCCATCAGCCCAGAGCCTGACGCGGGGCTCGAACTCACGGACCGCGAGATTGTGACCTGGCTGAAGTCGGACGCTTAACTGACTGCGCCACCCAGGCGGCCCAACTCTCACGTAATATTTTAATCATTAATTATTTATGTTACTTGTATGTTATTTACATGTCACTCTTTTATCTGTCTTCTTCTTTTAGAATTGAAGGTAAATAAACATAGGGATTTGATCTTTTTGTTCACTGCTGTATTCCCAATGCCCAGAGCCCTGCTTAGCACTTAGCAGGTGCTCAGTAAAAAAAATTTTTCTTAAAGAAAAGATGAATGGATGGAGGCCCCATACTAGATATATCTATTGCTTAATTGGAGTCTATATAAACACAGCAGAGATGCTATTATAATTTTCTCATCTAAATTTGGAGTCAAAACTCAGTATACTCTTTCATTTATGAAGTCATTGGGAATGAGAAGTAGTCTTGGATTTATGTTGATTACACCAAAATAAGATCAGACAGTTGATTAAAAACAAAGTGTGATTGTTCTGTAATTCTTTGGGACATTTGTATGTATCAGCTTTGTCTAAATCTCAGAATCTTATTTTTAATTCATCTTTAAATATTTCTAAAATACTGAAATAGCTTATTGGGGAAAAGAATTGTTTACTAAAGTGCTTTCTATATATTAATTTTCATACAAAACCTAATTTAATTCTTATGAAAACAATGTAACAAATACATTTCTATTGCTCTTTGAACTGAGATTCTGAATGTTTGTAATCACTCCATGTTTCAGAAATAATGAAAAGACCTGATCTTTACAATTTATGCTGTAAAATAAGGACTTCTGTGGGAAAACAAACCAGTGAATCAGATCACCTCCCATTAATTCATCTTCTGTTGGTTGAATATACCTCTCTGAAAAAGTTTTTTAATGTTTATTTATTTTTGAGAGAAAGAGAGAGAGAGAGAGAGAGAGAGAGCGAGCAGGAGAGGTGTTGAGAGAGAGAGAGATACAGAATCAGAAGCAGGCTCCAGGCCCTGAGGTGTCAGGACAGAGCCTGACTTGCAGCTGGAACTCATGAACCAGAAGATCATGACCTGAGGTGAAGTCAGATGCTCAACTGACTGAGCCACCCAGGTGTCCCTGAATATACCTCTTAAAGTAGGGCCCTGCCATATCATTCAGGCCCAACTGGCACCCAATGCCCCCCCATCATCTCCTTTCCACTTAATGATCCCAGGCTATTTCCCTCTATTCCTTGTAACACATCCTCTCTGTGTTCTGGTAGAGAAGACTATCTTTCTCCCTTGTAACCTGCCACACTTTACCTATTATATACCTATGTACTAGTTTCTGCCTCTTCTTCAGTGATTTCATGTCTATTTCCCCTATGCTGTTCCTTGTGGGCATGGATGCCATTCCCTTCCTTTTCTGCTCATCCTTACACTTAACACCCTTAAAGGTCTACTTGAAAACTGTACATTTTGTTTTTCTTGATCCTAGCCTACAACAGCTTCTCTCTTTTTTCTTTTTCTTACTTTTGAACTTTTTAGCTGTACCACACAATGTATTAAGCTCTAATTATAGACTGTAGTGTTCTGTAATTGTTTCTAGTGTCAGGCTGGTTATCTGAACAAGATAGTGTTTAAAGAGATTTATGCCTTATACTTGTTTTCTCCTTTAAATACTTCTTAGGGTAGATTTTACACCTTTGGGAGATGCTCAAAAAATGCTTGGCTTTTCATCCTGAATATTTATTGAGTCCTGCTGGAAATCATGACATCATTTTGGGACAGAGACTCAAATGTGGTTTGTCCAACAGTGGTTCCTTCCAGTAACAATCCAACAACAGCTCTATGCATCTTGTCTACAGATACATTTTTGAAAAATCACTGTTGGGTTTTGTTTCGCTTTCATGATATCTGAAATTTGAATGGCAGCTACCACATTGTGAAATGTAGTTTTGAGGACTGGGTGAAAGACAGAATGTAGATACAAAGTCCTCATCTTCAAAAAGCAAAATAAAAATGCCAATACTTGGGAATTTCAGAACAAAGCACAGAAATTTTGGGTAAATGATGAGGCCAAAGAAGTCATTTGTTCCATTTCTAGGGCACTAGCAAAGTTGGGTGATGTGTCCTTTAAAGCATCAGTATATTTTACTTTTCCTTACAGCCTTGTGTTCTCATAAATACTTTGCTGTTTCCTTGAGGGAGATGCCTATCGCATTAAAGGTAATTGGGATGGATTTGAACTTCTGAGGTAGCGTTAAACACTTATTAACATAAGATTAGAGGCGGCAAAAAGCAGTGAAAGATCTGCAGGTGATTTCAAATCAAGTATTACGCTGCAAATCTTTTTTGAAAGATGTATCTGCCATAGTGTACAGCCCTAGTGAATGTACTTTGGCAGAAAGGAAAGAAGCTGACAGAGCCAGGGTGTATAGGAAGCATTGTCTCATATACTAATTTCTGTAACTTCTTAGTGCACGATCGTACCATGTTTGGACATACCTCACTTACTGGCATGAATTGAATGTTGAGCATTTGGTCTGATTTTTTTCCCCCAGATTGTTCAGTTTTTAAAGTGAAGTACCTTTATAGTTCCCATCTTTTCAGGGTACTGTGGAGATGAGAAGGGGCACGCATTCTCTAGCTTGAGAAACCTCTTTTGTCTCCCTCTGAGTGCAAGCGTAAGCTTAGTGGGCATTTGTGCGTCAGAGTGGGTGCGTTTTCAAATTTATACCTCCAGAATCTGGAAGTAGGATCTGTTCCAAGAAGGGCAGGTGCCCCTGGTAGAGACAGGAGTGCATGTTGCCAGTTTGCAAGCAGAGCAGTGTACTCTGAGAGGGGGGACAAGTGGGAGGCGGCACTGCCGAGGTCCTGCAGAGGCTCGTGGGGGGCACTCTATAGGCTGCCGGAGCACAGCAAAATAGAGTCTGAATGTGTGCAGATTTCGCACTCCAGAAAGCCTGCGTACAGCTGACTCCGGAAGCGTTGGCATCAAGCAGGGTCCCATTCGCTGAGCTGGGGATCCAAGTCATGGTCTTTAAGGAGCTTTCAGGGAGAAAGCTGGGAGACAAGGTTAGTGGGGAATACAATGAAGACCAACTTTGGAAAGCGGAGCGTGAAGTGACCACACAAGGTCCACACACTGATGCTTACTACATGTCAAGAAAAATCCCTAATCCTTTATACTTAACTTTTATGAATTCTTACAATTTATGAGGCAGATACTACTATTACCCCTAATTTGCAGGGGAGGAAACTGAGTACAGGTTGAGAAGCATGTACAGGGCCACACATCTAACCAGAGACAGAGCTGGGACTTCAACCCGGGCATTCTGGCTTAATAGTCTTGTTTGCTTAACCTCCCCACCTCCCAACCTCCTGTTCTTTTAGGGTGCCTGAATCAAATTGGTCTTTACAGCCTTTTGAATAGTGCATAAAGTTTTGAACAAGAGAGATTTGGGTTTGAATCTCTCTTCTACTACTTGTTACTTGTGACACTTTGGGAAAATTTCATTTTTCTTGGGCTTGGTTTTATCATCTCCGGAATGAGGGTAATGCCACCCCCCCTCCACAGATTTTGAGGAACTAAGTTGAGTAAGAGGTATAAGCTAATAACGTGGTGTCTGGCAAGAAGCTGCCCCTCACTCAATGTCTGTTTTCTTTTTCTCTAAGTTCTTGTTAATGTAGAGCTCTGTAAATGCCTCTTGACTTGGAATCAGATTGCTCCTGGGCATAGTGCTAGGCCAGGCTCCAGTTGATCAAGGATCTTGCAGGCTGTGAGAGAGGTCGTGTGGCACCTGGAGGCTTCCTGCCTGTTCACGTTAAACAACATGGTTGGGGTGCTGGAGTGGCTCAGTCAGTTAAGTATCCAACTTCGGCTCAGGTCATGATCTCACAGTTTGTGGTTTCGAGCCCCACATTGGGCTCTGTGCTGATTGTTCAGAGGCCCAGAGCATGGAGCTTGCTTGTTTCAGATTCTGTGTCTCCCTCTCTCTCTGACCCTCCTCCGACTTGTGCTCTGTCTCTGTCTCTCTCTCAAAAATAAATAAACATAAAAAAAAATATATGGTTGCTCCTCTTTTAATTTACAGAAAAATGTTTTTGGCAAGTGGTTTTGTATATAGTAAGTCCATTAAGCTTTGTATCTGAAACATGTACACTAATTCTTGCTTCAGGAATAATACTTGACAAGTTAAAAAAAATGTGCATTTTTATAAACACGTCCATCTATTATTTTTTAAGATTCCTTGCTTTGTCTAACTTTGTGGATACTCAGGAGAACTAACTGTAATGGCCTTAAGTTTGAATTTCTATATGATACTTGATTTTCAAAATGATGCTTGAATTTCAAAGCCTGCTTCATGTTTCATAGCAGCCAGGGTATACAAGTTAGCAATCTGAAATACATGATCTGCAGACAAGTGGGGGATATTCTGCATCATTGTTCACATTAGAAGCATCAACCCAATCCTGACTGTAGAGTTCCATTTTCACTCTTTCTCCCTACACCTTTGGCCTTTAGTTGCAAGCTATACTTAAAGCTATAGTTCTATATACTTTTTTTGTTAGTTAATTTTATAATGCAAATAGCACACTTTCACTGTAGAAAAACTAGTTTACATTAGGCACAGAAACAAAAGGAGAAAACCTTCCGTAATTCTAGAGCTAAACTGTGTTAAATTTTGATGTATATTCTTTGAGATTGTTTTCTATGTAGGTATATGCATAGAAATGGGATCATACTATGGGGCGCCTGGGTGGCGCAGTCGGTTAAGCGTCCGACTTCAGCCAGGTCACGATCTCTCGGTCTGTGAGTTCGAGCCCCGCGTCGGGCTCTGGGCCGATGGCTCGGAGCCTGGAGCCTGTTTCCGATTCTGTGTCTCCCTCTCTCTCTGCCCCTCCCCCGTTCATGCTCTGTCTCTCTCTGTCCCAAAAATAAATAAAAAACGTTGGAAAAAAAAAATTTTTAAAAAAATAAAAAAAAAAAAAAGAAATGGGATCATACTATAAATACAGTTCTGTAACCTGTGCTTTTCACTTAACAGTTTATCATGAACATCTTTATATACACATCTCCATCATTATTTCTGATAGCCTCATAATATTCCACTATATATTTACAGTAATCCTAATTAAGATAATCCTCCATTGTTGGGTATTTACTTTGTTCACATTTTTTTTTTCCTGTTACAAACCATGCTTTGAGCATTGTCTTTGAATGTGCATCTGTGGATCTCCTTCTCCTGCTGATTCAAAGGGCATGCATGTTTATCAGGTTTTTGATATATTTGCCAAATACCTGTCTAGAAGTATTGTACTGATTATATTCCCACTGGCAGTAAATGAGTGTTCCGACACTCCGTGTGATTTTTTAATTTTAATGTACCATCTGACGGACAAAGTAGGACATCTCCTTATTTGGTTTTTTATATTGTTTACCAGTGAGGTTGATTTTTCTATACATTGATTTCAAATTTCTTTTTTTTTTTTTTTTTTTTTTTTTTTTCAACATTTTTTATTTATTTTTGGGACAGAGAGAGACAGAGCATGAACGGGGGAGGGGCAGAGAGAGAGGGAGACACAGAATCGGAAACAGGCTCCAGGCTCCGAGCCATCAGCCCAGAGCCTGACGCGGGGCTCGAACTCACGGACCGCGAGATCGTGACCTGGCTGAAGTCGGACGCTTAACCGACTGCGCCACCCAGGCGCCCCTGATTTCAAATTTCAATTTACCTTTTGTGAATTTGCCTTTCTACTGGGACATATTCTTAAATTATTTATTTATATTTATTTATTTAAATCCAAGTTAGTTAACATTTAGTGTAATAATGATTTCAGGAATAGAATTCAGTGATTCATCACCCAGTGCTCATATAACACCCAGTGCTCATCTCAACAAGTGCCCTTCTTCATGTGCATCACTCATTTAGCCCATTCCCCCACCCAGCATCTCACCAGCAATCTTTAGTTTGTTTCTGTATTTAAGAGTCTCTTAATTGCTTTGTCTCCCTCTTTTTTATCTTACTTTTTGATCCCCTTCCCCTATGTTCATCTGTTTTGTTTCTTAAATTCCACATATGAGTGAAATAATGTATTTGTCTTTGACTCACTTATTTCGCTTAGCATTAATACACTCTAGTTCCATCCACGTTGTTACAAATGGCAAGATTTCATTCTTTTGGATAGCCCGGTAATATTCCATTGTGTATATATACCACATATTGTTTATCCATTCATCAGTCAATGGATATTTGGGCTCTTTCCATACTTTGGCTATTGTCAATAGCGCTGCTATAAACTTTGGGGTGCATGTGCCTCTTCAAATCAGCACTCCTGTATCCTTTGAATAAATATTTTTCTTACTGAGTTTTAAGAGTTCTTCCTGTTGTAACTCCATAAAATAGGTGATATTTTCCTAGTTTGTATTTTGTGTTTTAAAAGTATTTTGATACATATTTTTTAATTTTCAAAATTAGTTCAATCATATTCTTAGTTTACACACTTAGCAAAGAATCTGACATATATAATGCTTAGAAAGACCTTCCTTACCCTTAAAGAAATAAAATATTTATGAGTATCTTATTTTAGTACTTCAATGACTTCATTTTTCCACAGTCATACCTGGAATTCATGTGGAATTTATTGTTATGATATGAAGGTTATGTATTAGGCTTTGTTTCCAAGTGATTATCAAGTTGCCCCAATATAAGGACTTATTAACCCATGCTCTAAACATTTACATTGTTACCTTTATCAAATATCAAATTCTTATTATAGTTGTGTCTCTTTGGTATTTTTATTCAGTTCCAGTGGGTTTTCTTCTACTCTTATGCCAGAATAAATTATTTTAATTATCTTAGAAATTCTTCCTTCATTATTACTGTTTTTCAGAAATTTTCTAGATAAATGTATATGTTTATTTATATGATGTTTTAAATGATGCAAGCAGGGAGATTGGGAGGAGTGCATGTTGAGGGTAGAAGAAGCAGTATGGGAAAAACATTGATACTGTTTGCTGTATGATCTGTACCTGGGGTCCACTATCTTCTCTGCCTTTGTGCATTTGTGAATGTTTCTATAATAAAAAATCTAAGTGGAAATAAATAGGAAAATGTTATTTCATTCGGAACTGTAGATGATTGGAACTGCAGTTCTTTCCTCGTCAGAAACCTGTTATTTCTTTTCTTGCCTCCTTTGGTCCTCTTCCGTAACGTGGTATTTTTTTTCATATATCCCCTCTACTTTTATGAACAAACAAAACCCCCAAATCTTCATGCTTATTGTTTTCGAGGGTTTTTTGGTAACTATGACATTTCCAATGGTTTGGGTCTAGGAAAATATTGATTTGTAATCAATCACCTTACTAAACATGTATTTTTAATTTCTAATTTCTTTAACATAATTATAGATTTGCCTCCTCATTTTCAATATTATGACTCTTTTGTTGTATTTATCACCTAGCACTTGAAACATGTTGTTAACTATGGGTGATGGTTGTGGGTGTCCTTCTCCTGCGCCTGACTTTCATCGGCATGTCTGCACTCTTTCACCACTAAGCAAGACATAGGCTATTTAAGGAAGGTATGCCATATATTCCTCTTTTATTAAAGCTTGAAAATCAGAACTCACTGTTGACTTTTTTCACATTGTGAGAGAGGATTCTTCATTGATCTATTGATATGACAAATTTTATCAATAGATTTCTTCTTATTAAACTTGTCTCACATTCCAGAGTGTATAGACTAGTGGACAGTCTGGATTCTGTGGACTGTTTTACAGAAATTCCCTAAATTGATGGCACCCTTCCTTGATTTTTCTTTTGCTGCACTCCTATGATTGCTTCAAAGTGAATTTGGGAGCAAAGTGAATGAAATAAATGGAGTGAAATTTCCACTTTATATTGGAAGTTTGATGTACTTATATTGACTAACATTTATTATAGGGTCACTACTGACTCACTACTTTTTTTTGTTTTGTTTTGTTTTGTCTTTAATTTTAGAGAGAGAGGCAAAGGGAAAGAGAGAGAGAGAATGTTTAGCAGGCTCCATGCTCAGAGTGAAGCCCTCTGCAGGGCTTGATCCTATGTCTTTTGGATCATCACCTGAACCCAAATCAACAGTCCAATGCTCAACCAACTGAGTCACCCAAGTGCCCCAACTCAGTATAATTTAGATATAGAAACACTGTGGCTTATTTCCTATAATCAGTCTTCTATCTCTAGGAATACTTTTCCCGCTGATAAAGGTGAAAAAAAAAACCCTTAATTTTAGTTCTTTTAGGCATTAGAATGGTTTCTGTTGGGTAAGTTTTCAGTTCAAAGTTTAGCTCTAGATCAAGATTGTGTTTCTCCTTTTCAATTAGTTCTTGCCCCTTACCTAAAAAACAAAATGCTTTTTGGGTGCAGGAAGAAACAGGTTTTCTGAATTCACAGGTTACTAGCCATGGCATCTTGGACTGTTAAATAACTTTTTGTGTCTCCCCCCTTTTTTTTTTGTTTCTCCATCTACAAATTAGGCATCAAAATGGTAGTAATTTTATAGAATTTTGTGGGAATTGAATGAGTAATATATTTTAAGTGATTCAAACATTGCCTGGCACACAGTAAATGCCTGGTACATGTTTGTGATTATAATAATGAAATTATTATTGTCCTCATAGCATTGGGGAAAGGGAGCTTTGGTTCATATGCTGTTTTCCGGTTGAGTGTTTTTGTATCACTCATCTCTGCAATGATATAGTCCATGTCCCTCTGGCCTCCCTAAAACTGGTTTAATGCTCCTGTTCTGTCCTCTTTCATGAGCAAAGAACAAGAATTGCTTTTAGGGGACACAGGTCTCTTTGCCCACTGAGCAGAAACCCAACCCTTGCTGGAGCTGTGGTTTTCCTTAAATCTGGCTGGGATTCTTATTTCATCCCCAGTTAGGGAAATCCTCCTGACAACTATCTTCTTTACTGTCACTGCACCTTTTCTTAACCATCACAGTCCTGCTCTCCAGCCAGCACTGTCAGCCACCCCCTTTCCTACTAGGGGCATATAGGAGTTTTAGGTTACCTTTAGCATCACTTGGCCCATCAGGGAGTCTTCTGGGTGGTATCCTAGACTCCCATCTGCCTAAAACAGTATTTCTGCCCTATGTTGATGTGAGGAAATTCAGTGGTGGGGGTATGCCCCTTCTGGAATTTAAAATGGATTAGTTTTTCCCTCAGCATACCTGGTGTTTTAATAATTTCTCTTCTCCCTCATCAGGCTAAAGTAAGTGATTTAATGAGTGTGGGATATCTTCAGAGCAACATGATTTAGAAGCAATAAAAATATATTGGATTATTATTTTCAAAACAGTGGTCTCCATTATATATTTACTGTGCATTCACTGTAAACAAATTATAATTTCTCGATACTAAGAAAGAAATAGGATGATGATGCCTCATATTTAATGAGTGCTTGCTATGTGCTATCACAGTTTCCAGCACTTTATCTCTATGAATTTTGTATTCCTTCCAACAGGGGTATGAATCAGGGTATTGTAGTTCTAGTTTACAAATAAAAAAAAAACTAAGTTAGAAAAAGAGGTCAGGTAAATTGCTCAAAGTCACATAATAAGTAACAGAGCCAGGATAGTCTTGGTCCTTAAAAGCTGAATAGGCAAAAATAAATTATAAAAATAATAATTATTATTAATAGTAATATTTTAAGGTTCTGAGATACTATAATATAGTGATTTATATTAAATATAAGTGATAAACTGGTGTCACCCCAAAATATTGAGAATTCTAGCTATTGTGGTCTAACCGGCTCTTTCCCAAATAATATTTGACAATAAAATGATTAATAACAATATCTTTGTGGCACAGTATGGTATGGCGTGATATTATTTTCAGATGACAAGGTTTTAGATGAGCTGGAAACTTAAATACCTTTTTTACTACAAATTTGTTGTCCTTGGCTACTTAGATTTCAGACATTAAATTTGATTTTATTTTGCAAATTATATGTTTTACCTTATATTACTTCTTCGGTGAATTAAAGAGATTTTTAAAGATAAAAACCCCAGCGTCCCAAGTAGTATTGTCCTTTTGAAAAATTGAGCTAATAAACCATTGGGTGATAAAAGATAGCCAGATCCTTAGAAAAGAAACTGCCATTTCCATTTCCACTGAGAAATTCATCTATTAGCAAAATAATCTTTTAGGGGTTTTGCTGTTAGGTACTTCCATCACTCATCACCATTATAAATGAAAAGGGAACAAAATCTAATTTAAGGTGCCAGATGGGTACTTACATGAATGGCAGTGATTCAGCACAGGCTCCAATTAGAGCAACTAAGCTCTGAGCAGCTACTGGGTAATCATGGGGATCATGCTCAACAGAGGTGAGTTCTCTTCTGTGCGTTAGGGTCCTCTGCTTGTCCTTTCAGTACACTCAGGGGCTTTCAGGTTTGTTGAGAAACTTGAGAGCTGCTCAGTGCTTGCAGTTGAGAGTGGGTTTTACAATTAACTTCTTGTGGCAGAGTGATGGAGTTCATTTTAAAGCTCATTCAACGAGTACTGAAGAAGAAGGTATCAGAGCGAAAGGGATTTAAAACCTCTGAAAGTAAGATTTGAAATGTCCGTTTGACCTTAGAAAGGGCTGTGGAAGAACTTAGGCTTGGACACAGAAAGTAAAGATTAAATCTTGCACTACATTTGAGTGTCCTGAGAATTAGGACAGGGTCCTTAATCTGTTCCAGGGTAACTGCAGAATAATACTCCTGGGAAAAAAAAAGTCTATTGTTAATGAAAGAGTTTTGCAACATTAGTAAAATCTGAGTTTCCTAATAAAACCAATCTTTGCTTACTCAAGTAGAGGCTAAACAAAGTGAAATGAAGTTAGTGTTTAGGAAACACCTCCTTTCATGCAGGTATGATGCTTAGTATGTGGTGACCCCAGTTTCTCATTTAGTCTACACAGCGGCCTTGCAGTATTGGTTTCAGTAGCTCCATATATATTGACCACGAACTTGACATTCAAAAGCGTTACATTACTCCTCAAGGTCACGAAATCAGGAAATTCCAAAATTCCTGACATCTCACCAATTTATTCTGTTCCTTTCCTTTTCTTCTCTGAATAAACATTTATAATGTAAATTCTTCTACTTCAGATGGTATCTTAAAATCTCTTCTTTTGGAATGCAATGCACTAAAGACCTCCTCAGGAATGAAAACAGAAGAAAAAGGAACCCTACTGAGGGGTTGACTTGATTCTGTCTCCCATATATATGAATATGCAAATAGCAAAGAGAAAGAGTATGTTGAAAATGACTGTCCCCTGGCAGAAGGGTATTATAATTTCTGCCTTAATAGATCTTGACATTGTTGCCTGTTACCATTAACACCCATCATGAAATGGTAAAATAATAAAATTCTTGAGCAGAAAAAAAAAATTCAAATTCTTTGTCCAGTTTCTCTTCTGCTGTTGGTTTAATTTTAACATAAAAGGACAAGAGCATTTTACCTTTGATTAAAAACTTGTTCCTTGGCTCCCACTGAAACTTAGGGGCATGTACGGTTTTCACTGTGTTTGTGTTAATGACAGTTCCACAGTGGGCTCATTCCCTTGAAGCATGCTAAGTGGGTTGTCCCTGTCTAAGAGGTGGAGAACTGAGAAGTTTGGGTTTTATTTCCAGTCTTTGGTTTCTTGGTTTTGTTAATTTCCTTGTTTATGTTTCTTTCAATTAACAATGAACTTTTTCATTTTCTGCCTTGTTTTTCTGCTGTTTGTGTAGCCTTCAGGGTATGACTCCTTCAGTAGCAATTGTTAATCAGGGAGAAATGATAGCCTGAGGGTACTGAGTTACTTGGTGTCAGGATAAAAGTTGTTCGTTTGAAGTCTCATTAGAAAAACTTTCATCACCTGCCTTAAGTAAGCTCTGCATGAGGCTCTGTCCATTTTTCCCGTGTCTTTTTATCTTTGGTTTATTTTTTTTCAAATTCTCATTGTATACCACGTAATCTAAAATAGTAGTATTACTAGGTCCCTAGTAACTTATTAAAATAGGGACGTTGTAATTTTGCTCAAGGGTTAGTCACCATGTAGATTTTGTAGAAAAATAAGAAGTAGGATTCATTGCTAATTGATAAGTGGAGTCAGCTAACGTAAAAATGGGTGGGTTAGTTTAAAAAGGAAGTTCTGCAAATATCTGGCTTATATTTCTTTAGAGATGATAGTTTTGCTTCTGCAGCTCAGATGGAGAAAATCATATACATAATAGAATCCAGGATCTATGAGTTGGATCTCTCTCCCTTTTCCTCCTCCTCTTCGCCACCTCTCAGCTCCCTCTCTCTTTGTCTTTCTTACCTATCTACCTACCCAACTACCTCCCTACCTATCATCAATTGATCCATCATCTATATAATGTTTTTCTTGTTTTAACCAGTGGGATGGAATAGTTTATCTTTTACAACTGAGCTCATCTCATTACGGAAAAGTACCGACTGTGATTTGTAAGGCATGATTTGTAGACTCCCTGTCTATGCATATATCCCACAGCCTTCAATGACAATATTACTCAAATATTTCTCAAATTTAGAAGCACTCAGATGGTGGTAGGCTTTTATTTTAATCTGATGTGGGAAAGAAAATATTGAAAACGAAAAAAGCTTCAATGCTTCAGTGAACTCCATCCTTTGTAGATAGTGACTAGTTAAAACTGGAGATTTTGTGGGGATTGTCTTACCATCATTTTGTTTTCCCTCTTGATGACTCAAGGGTTTTTGTCCTGAGGCTCTCAATGGATCTGTTATAACTTAGCTGGTGATGACACATCCCAAAGGGTCCTTCTTTCTTGGCCTCAGGCCAGCAGACTATGCACTATGCTGTCCTATGATTCACACAACAAAACTACTCTAGTCACCTCCCACTGCCCGGGCCTGGAAGAGCACCCTAATGAGGGAGTGGGAGGGATACAGTTAGGAAAGTTGTTAAAAAGACGCTTCTGTTGTAACTTTCCTCACTACAGCAGGGAGCTCAAATCAGAGCAAGGTATGCTCAAGTAACAAACTCAACATTTGTGAGAGATGAATTGCAAAGTCCCTGGCCCTTTATTTAGGGTGAAAACTTGTGTTTTAGAGAGCTGCAATTATTTCAGGTGGTGGTGGGGGGGGGGGTGGGTGGTGGGAAAGGCCACAAAGCATGGAATCCAAAAAGAAATGTAATTTATTTGCTGCTAAATGACTCAGCTGGACTATTTTGAAATAAGGCGAGTGTTGAAATTTTCACATATCCATACCCTTGGAAGTGAAGAATTGGGTTACCTTGGGAGCCACATGATGTACTCTATCTTCCAAAATGTTGATTATTTTATCATAAATTTATGCTGAAGTTAAAAGTGGCTTCTGTTCTCTTATGTAAGGGTTATCACCTGCACGTGCTCATTCAACAGGCATTTGCACAACAGTTTCTGGGTGTAGAATTCTATAGCCACCTGTCTTTAGGGACAGAGATCTGACAAGTTGTACAAAAGAGATGAAAGGTACTACCAGTCCCTATTGTAGTGTTGCTTTCCCTCTACTTGGGGAAAAATATCAGTCTATGAAATGGCATTTGAATAACTTAAAGCAAAGTGTTCGTAACAGCAGAATAACTCAGAACAGACTTTGAAGCCATTAGGTGTATGAATCACTTTCTGCCTCTTCTGGGTCCCACACCAGCTATTCTGAGCCTCCATTAGAGCACTTAGTGAATTGTACTATCTCTCTCTCTCCCCCACTAGTCTGTGAGCTCCTTGTGGAGAGACATTTTATCATGTTTATCTTTGTAGCCCTCGACCCTGGCACAGTGCATTGCATACCTCAGGTGCCTAGTAAATGCCTGGTGAATGAGTAAGAGGGACTACTGTTAACATATTGTGGGAGGAGAAGGGAATAGGATGATGGTTTTGTATGGGTATAAACTACAAAAGAAAATATTTGATTGTTCCTAGTCTAGAGACAAAATGTGCATTGCTTCTTGTAATTCTAGTCAAGGGAAGCCGTTCAATTCAGTACAATTCAGTAAAAAAATATATTGAGCATATGTTCAGTTGTGATTGTCTACACAAACATGAAATGTTTTCTGCCTTCAAGAGTCTTGGAGTCCAGGGTGGCAGTGAGTGGCAGTGAGACAGAGATCAGAAACAGAGATCATTTCAGTATAATTTGGCAAATATACTATTGAGGGCATCCAGAAGGCATTAATGGAAGGAGAGATCAGTGGCATTGGTTCAGGCTGACAATGAGGGTGAGGCTGGGGATGTTGGCGAATCAGGAAACTCTTTAAGGGGGACTTGACACTTTAACTGAACCTTGAAGCAGTAGTAGCCAAGTAAAGATGGAAGAAAGTGGATATGGGAAAGAGGAAGGGGAAAAATGGACAACACGGACATGGAAGTGGGAGACAGCATGGAGCATGTGGGCAGCTACAAATGGTTCAGTATACCAAGTGAGTGAAACAAAATGTGTGGAGGGACAAGTAGGCAGTGTTGATGTCAAGGAGACCTATTAGCAGGTACCTACAGAAATGGTGTAGATAAAAATTTGGAAAGACCCTGGTGGTCCTAGACCTGCAAGATAGAGCTGAGGAATGTTTGCCAGGTATGCTAGTAGGGTGTGATCACTGATTGAGTATTCGTGATCAGGGAAGAGGTCAGGAGTTTGGCTTGAGGGCCTGGGTGGATGGTGGTACCATTAAATGAGAGAGAAAGGGAGCAGGGGGGGAGGGAGAAGAAGAACATATTTGAGTTTGAAGAAAGAAAAAAGGCTGAGTTCATATATGGACACGTATTTGAGATACTTATGGATCTTCTAAGGAATGTTGTTGAGATGAACAAATTTGAAGCTCAGGAAAAGTCATACATATGTATGTATTTATATGATTAATAACATACATATAAGTTGCTAGCATACATAGGGCTAAACAATGAAAACTAATAGATTGCCCCGGTGTATTATGTAGACCAGAAATTCCCAAGTGCTAATCAACCATCAGGTGCTCTAAAAGCTTCCTGAGTATCATATGGAGAATTGGTTCAAAAGCAGATTCCTCCAGGGGGACCTTGGCGGCTCAGTCAGTTAAGTGTACAACTCTTGATTTCAGCTCAGGTCATGATCTCATGGTTCATGAGTTGGAGCTTTGCAATGGGGCTCTGCACTCGCAGTGTGGAGTCTGCTTGGGATTCTCTCTCTCCTTCTCTCTCTGCTCCCACCTCACTTAATCTCTCTCTCTCTCTCTCTCTCTCTCTCTCTCTCTCTCTCTCTCTCTCTCACACACACACACACACACACACACACTAAATAAATAAACTTGAAAAAAAGTGGATTCCTCCACATCCTGGAGGATCTGATTCATTAGTGGAGGGTCAGGAATCTGCATTTTATGGAATTCCTTGGCTAATTTTGATACACACTCTTGTTTAGGAAGACTGATAAAGGCTAAGAGGAGTGGTATCACCCATGTTTAAGGGGTGGACAAAAAAAAAGACTCCATGAAGTAGTAAGAGGTCAAGCAATCAGCCAGCAGAGAGTGAAATCACAAAAGACAGAAGAGAGAGTTTCTAGAATGAACAAGGGACAATTTTAGAGTAGGGAGCTCTAGTCAGAGAATTTGGAAAGTGTTTATTATATTTGGCAGTATGGTGGTCTAGAATCTTTAGAGAAGGAATTTAAAGAGTAGAAGGAGTAAAACTAGGATATAGTAGTGTGAGAGGTGGAAGTAGGAGTAAAGAGGTGGAGAAAGTGACTTTAATAGACATTCTTTCAAATCATCTGATTATGGAGAGAAAGAATAACATTTGGAAGGGAGGGAATATAGGGTTAAGGAAGATTATTTTTTAACGAGAGGAGAGACTCAAGAGAATATTTAGAGTTTGAGAGAAGAAGGCAGCTAGAGCAGAAAGGGGGATGGAAGGTAGAGAGTAGATAGAAGACGCAGCTCCACATGAGAGAAGAAACACCTCATCCTTTCAAAGAGGTAAGTGAAGGTGAGATGGGGTTAGACAGGAAGCTGAGATGGAGTGTTTGATAGAATGTTTAGGAAGACATTAGGAAGAAGCTTTAAATCATTCAAAAGGTAAGATTGTTGAAGCTCATCTGAGGTAAAGAGTTCAACCATTCATTTATTACTTTATGAATATTTTTATTGCAAATAGTGACAAGCATTTCCTCACCCATGCTTTTTCCCCCAATTTATAATGCAAATGAAAATGTTTTGTGGCTTGAGCTCTTGTCAGTCCTACAAAACCCAAATCTCTTGTTTGTGGATTTCTAATTTGCATTTGTCTGAGTTCCGTATGTTGTTTTGTATTATTGGAAACTAGCATATGGGGAACCTCAGTAACTGATTTTCTAGGAGAAGCAGAGCCTGAAGAGGTGTGTGTGTGTGTGTGTGTGTGTGTGTGTGTGTGTGTGTGTGATAGTCACCATGACTGAGGCCAAAAGAAAAGAGATCAACTGACACCCAAATGGAAGAAGAAATAGCAGAGCCAGTGAGCGAGAACTTAATATTGGCTATCCCTTTCCAACTAAGCTTCTTCCCAGTTTATAGATTCCCAAAAGGCCACGTCTAGCATGTTGCATAAAAAAGCATAGTTAGGCATACAAAAACAAATGCTCAAATTAATGGACATGCAGTGCACTAAACTCCTAACAAAAGCTTACCACTTAAAGGATGCTTTGAAGTAGGAAGGTAAGTAATTACCTTACCAACAAAAGCTTACCACTTAAAGGATGCTTTGAAGTAGGAAGAGAGGACCAATGACCTGTTCTAAGCTCACTCAAGTACTTTCTTTTTTTTTTTTTTTTTTTTTTTTTTTTTTTTTTTTAACGTTTTTATTTATTTTTGAGACAGAGAGAGAGATAGAGCATGAACGGGGGAGGAGCAGAGAGAGAGGGAGACACAGAATTGGAAGCAGGCTCCAGGCTCCGGGCCATCAGCCCAGAGCCCGACGCGGGGCTCGAACTCACGGACCGCGAGATCGTGACCTGGCTGAAGTCGGACGCTTAACCGACTGCGCCACCCAGGCGCCCCTCAAGTACTTTCTTTTAACTTGACTTTTAAGTGTTAATTTTCCCCAAATGTTGAAAATTTAAGAAGCTGAGGGATATAGAAAGAAAGGTAGAAACATCTATGATACTAAAACCTAAATACTGCCACTAGTATTTTCCTATATTTCTTTCCAGTCTTTTCTCTGTGTATAACTTTTTATAAAAATATGCTATATCTGCAACTTTAATCCTGCTTATGTCGTT
This sequence comes from Neofelis nebulosa, assembly GCF_028018385.1. Classification (NCBI taxonomy): domain Eukaryota; kingdom Metazoa; phylum Chordata; class Mammalia; order Carnivora; family Felidae; genus Neofelis; species Neofelis nebulosa. Next base: position 112,063,696 of record NC_080782.1, read on the forward strand.
TAACATTATAGCAGAAAAAACATTTTTCCATGTAATTAAAAATATCTTGTACTATACATATTTTTAATTATATAGTATATTATGAAGTTTCTCATATTTTATTTAGCTATTCCCTTACTCTTGACATCTAAATTGTTTTTAAATTTTCATTACTGTAAGTACCATTGTTGGGAACACATTTGCATATAAAGCACTTGCCATATTTCAGGTTGCTTTTCTGAATTACTATGTAAAAATATATAGCACCATTATAACTTCTGGTAATTAATCAAATTTCTTTCTAAAGAAAGCTTATAAGCAATATATGAAATGCATAGTTCATCATATTGTACAGCATTATCAAGAATTTTTTAATTTTTTAAATGTGTTTATTTTGAGACAGAACAGAGTGCGCACATGAGTGGGGGAGGACCAGAGAGAGAGAATCCCAAGCAGGCTCCACATTTTTAGCACAGGGCCCAACACAGGGCTCGAACTCATGAACCATGAGATCATGACCTGAGCTGAAATCAAGAGTCGGATACTCAACTGACTGAGCACCCAGGCACCCCTTAAGTATTTTATTTAAAAAAACCAAACCCTTAACTTTGTTAATTTGTAGGCAATACAACAGAAATCTTGGGATTTTAATTTTCATTTCTTTGATGAATATTAAAAATGAGTATTTTCCACATTTTGATAAAATTTTATTTCAAATTTTATACCACCTATTAAAATGATTTTTAATGGACTTATACTTCTATTTTTAATATATTTTATTGAGTGGTTTCTAGGGGTTCAGTGTTATGCTAAGCCTTGGGGAGAAGGCAAAAGAATGATAATGAATTGCTTTCAACCTTAGTAATCTGTATTTTATAATTATAAAACTTGCAGTATGGAAAAGGCCTTAAAATGTGCCTTACTCAAGTCACAGTTGTGGAAGGAAAGATTAAACCCATAAACAATTAGGGACACCAAGCAAGATAGCAGATGATAACATGGCACAACATAGCCTTTATTATTGGAATTCAGAAAAAGTAGAAAGCTAGGTGAATTGCAATGTCAGTTGTCATTAGAAAGAAGGACCTGCTGGACTTTGAAGAATAGAAGAGTTAAGGGCTAGGAGGGGAAATGAACGTGTCGCAGTTGCTGGAAGGATTAAACCATTCAGACTAGGGTGGAGGGTTTGTGGGTTGGTGTTGGGACATAGAGTGTGAGATGAGATCATATTAAATGTGTACGTCACAGGTCACCTGACCCCTCTGGTTGAGACCCATCACCCTGGCTTCTGTGAGGTAGCTGAATGGTGCCTGAAAAGCCTGACCTACAACCTAACTCTACAGGGCCATCCTTGTGTTACCAACAGATTGTATAACTTCGCCAGAGCTAAGCTGTTGAACTCTATTGAGCACTCTGAAAGATGCCTCTGAGTTAGTTGCCCTGTGGAGTGAGTTTTAGGAAAATCAGTGCATAAGGCAACATTCCTGTGTTGTTCCAGGTAGTCCTGTGACTTTAAGCAAATTACTTACCTTCCTGTACCTCAGTTTCCTCATTTGTACCACGAGCTCATTGTAGATATCAGATTATATAATTTCTAGCCAGAGCTCAGTAAGGGACAGCTTTCACAGGGCACGTTGGAGAAAAGAGGCAGGGTATAAATAGAAGGCAGACTCTGTGGTCACCCTCAGATCTATTCCAAGAAGGAGTCCTTTCTGTTAATTTATATCTTTAGAAGGTATGAGGAACTATAAGGGACTTTATTTCTTTGTCTTTGTGCAGATTTAGCCAAAGGACACGGGGGGCGAGTCTGCATGTTACCTATCTTCTGTGCAGACAGGGTAAAATTAGTGGGCACTTAGGAGCCTATGGGATTAGGTCAAACTTCTCTCAGAAAAATCTGCTTTTTACTTGTAAGCTTCTTTTAACTTTTTGAGTATTTAATTCTTGAATTTGTGCTTCCCAGTTTCTTGCTTGTACATATTTTGGTGGATGATCCTTGAGAAATTGAGTCTGTTTTTATTGTACTTTGGGTTATCTTTTACAGTGATCAGAATTCTTTTTTTTTTTTTTTTTTTAAAGAATGCCATATCTACTTATTTTTCTTTTTGGATTAGAATTTAATCCAGGAAAGAGATTTTCTATCCTGATTTCATTTTGATGTTTAATTTATATAGTCCCAGAAAAATAGATCTTGCTGAGGTGTTGAGGAGACTAAGTTGGAGACAAACTTAACTGATTATCTTTTGATCATTCATAGGCATCTGCATTCAAACTGTCCTTCTCTGAATCTATAAAATTTGGTGGTTGTCTGAAGATTAGTAGAATGCCTGGCACATACATGATCCCCAATACACTTTTTTAAATTAATGCATCTGAGTGGTTTCATAATTCACCAGTCACTACATGAAATTACTTACTCTGTAGAAGAAAAAATATTAGTTACCAAAGAGGTGAGGAATAAAAAAAAAAAAACTCTAAACTCCATCAAATATATTCAGTAGTCTCTCTAACATTTGCAAGTAATTAGTACCTTTTCACTCATATTTAGGGTGTCACCATTGTTTATTTTGAGACAGAACAGAGTTCACACATGAGTGGAGGAGGACCAGAGAGAGAATTCCAAGCAGGCTCCACTTTGTGAGACACTATCTAATCGATCCCCTTAACAACCCCCTGATGGGTTGTGGAGATACTGTTATCTCCTCTTTACAGAGGAGCAAGCCACTGATAGAGGAAAAAAGAGAAGGGATTTTCCGAATACCACCCAGCATGTGTATATGACACATTGATGAAAGTGGAACTTATTTCTTTTGATGGCCAGTTCAGGGCTTTTTCCACTCTCTAAGTCCTTAATCTCTAGGAAAGAACCTGTCTTAACTCCCTTATCCTTTCATCAAAGCAGAGGAATTTATACAGGTGTGCTAGCTCAGATTCTGTCTCTGAGTGTTTCCTCGGCAGGAGCTGACTCTTCCTTCTCCCTAATTAACTTTTATGTGGAAACTCCTATAGTAATGAAATTGCATGTGCGAGTGTTCTCTCACCTGGTTTTCTGTTTAGTGCACCTGGAGGGAGCAAGCGTTTCTGCTGTCTCATGGCATTATCTTTGCTGAGGGAGGAATTTGTAGGAACTCAGATAACTCCCTTCCTGAGAGAAAGCTTTTTTTTTTTATCCAAAATTCTTTGGGCACAGCTTAGCTATTTGCAGAAATTTACCATTTGTTTGTCATTAAAGTGCACTGGTTCATGGTATTGGCAGCATAGCATGCTGGCAGCATAGACAAAATCATGGGAGTCAGAGAAATCAAGTTTGAATCCTGGTTTTGTTATTTACTGGGCATTTCACTTCTTGGAGCTGATTTCTTCCATTGTCCAATGGGGATGATGTATTAATGATATCTACCTCACAGGGTTATTGGGAGGATTAAAGATAAAATATATTTGTCTTATGATGAAATGAGCAGAAAAATGTGATCCTCTTCCTGGACTGTAGATCCCATTTGTGTGCCCTGTCTCTCATGTCCCCTCCTGCTCTGCTCTCCTCCTCACTCTTCTCTAGGACACTTTCTGCCCTAGGAGGTTGACCGGTGAGGTGGACAGCAGCAGCTTCCTTTGCCCTCTGGCTCTGTTGCATTTGGCCAGTGGGGAGTCCCAGCAGGAGATCAGAGGAGGATAAGATCATATTCATGTCCTTATTTCCTTCCTTTCAGGGTCAGCTGAGGCTAGTGGTGTCCCAGAGAATAACCTTTTCCAAGGCAACCCACTTTGTGACACTCTTCTCCTGTATCAGGGACCCACCCCTCTCCTTGTCCCTTTTGAGGGTGGTGGAAACTCTATTATTGCTTGTTCCAAGAACTTCACTTATCCTTTGTAGATTCTTCTACCCTACCATCATCTTAAATAGTCTCTTTACCAAACCCTCCTTGAAGGATCCTAATATGAGTGTGCTGTCTATTTACTCCTGGGATCTTAACTGATACATTATTCATTACTGTTTAGTTGAAAGTACATCTGCCTAGGTCTGTCTTACTTGAGGGAGTTTGGCACATTTAAGAGAAAAGGAAAAAGAATGGGTTGTTGTTATTTGCCGTTCGATATTAAGAGAAGAAGGATGATGATGATGGTGGTGATGATGTGAGCCAAGCATTCATCTGGACACTGTTTTATACACATTAGCTCATTTAAACTCAAACACACATGAATATTATTACCTCCCTTTTGTAGATCTCAAAAAAGATCAGAGGGGTTAAGTAGCTTGACGAAAGCCACACAGAATGCCTTTGGGGAGCTGAAACCCTAATCTACGCCTATTTGGTTTCGAGGCCCCTACTGTTTTAGCCAGACCATGTTGCCTCCCAAATATACAGGCTGAGAAGGTCCAGCCCATCAGCAGTCAGTTCTCAATTAAACCCATTTGCCTACTCACATTTCTATAGGAAAGTCTTTAAATGATGTCAAAGCAAATTTGTTAACAAGTTGATTATTTCATCAGATCTTATCAGGTCAATTCCATGATTTGTCTGTTTTGACTGATTCGTTAATTTAAAACCATTGAGTTACTAGCCCACTAGGGGCAGCTGACTATTCCCTGGTTGCCCCTAAGAGTATTCATTAAATACTGAGTAATTAAATATTTTGAGTGAGTTTTTCTCTGAGAACGTATATGCTTCCCACAGCTTTTAGTTGGATTTTATTTTCTCCCTAGGTGTGGAATATTTAGTTGTCAGTGTATATTATTTCTGTCCACTTCTTAAGTTAATTCTAGGTGGGTAATACAATTTCACATTTTCTGAGCACTTATAAAATGCTTGGGATTAGAACCAGTCAGGAAGGGTGACTAAATTCCTGGAGGTATACCAGCTGGGAAATTTGCATTTGTGGATCATGTCTTCCCGCCCTCCCCCACTCCCTTAAAAATAATCCACACACACTCCAAGAGACTGTATTTATCTAGCAACTCACATTTGATTGTGCATGTTTCGCTTACCTCAGGCAAGCCTTTTCATTAATCCTGGAAGAAGACTTTGTGCCTCAGTGCCCTTTGGGTCTCTCCAGTTGTGCCTTGGGACATTGTTAGTAGTAATAAACTGGATTTCTCTGATTCTAGCAGTACCTCGCTGTTGAGGGATCTCTGGCCTCCCTGAAAGTATCTCCCTTTTAGGGTCATACGTCTTTAGGGGGAATTCACATGTGTTCAAAACAAGTCTTTGAGGCTTACGAGTTCGCCAGTACAGTTGCTGGAAACCTTGGAGAAGGTTCCTCTCCAGTGGTGTAGGGGGCACCAGTGGGTTCCCCTGCTGCTGAGGGCTGGCCTTCTCTAGGGAACTGCACAGATGCTGTGTTCCTGGAAGCCGTCTTCCTTGGGTGTGTGTGTGTGTGTGTGTGTGTGTGTGTGTGTGTGTGTGTGTTTAAAGTATACACAGTTACTTTGTTTGAATGTATTTATATTTTTGTATGTATAACTCACACACTTCTGCACTTTGAGATTTTTCAATCATTTTAGTAAAACAAACTCCTTCAGACTTTGCTCACTGTTATTCTTTTCCCTAAATCTCAGACATGAGTCTTTTGAGAAATTTAGAAGAAATCCAAATGATAGAATATATGCTTTTGTTAGAATCAGTCTGCTCCTACAATGTCAGCGTACATCTACAATGTCAGCATGTTTGTGTTTTGGTCAAGCCTGTTTGCTTTATCCCCTTTCCCTTAGTGTGACTGCTTTCCTAAAAGGCATTTCAGCCCACATGCAAATATACCTTGTGAATATGTACATCATGCCCAGATTCAGCTGAATATCAGAATGATACTCTATTTGCTCTTTCCTCAAAACTCGAAATAGAGAGTCTCTGTCTTAGTGTCTCCTGGGAAGTAAGGTAAGCTATTGTGTCATTCTTAGGAACAATAGTTGTGCTTGACCAGGTAGACTGTTTCTCCCACTGTTTCTTGCAACATCTTGGAAGCCAAAGAGTAGAGAACTCCCTAAATTGACTGAAGAACCATTGTGCTGTGGGTTATCGCTAAAGGTGACACAGGAGCCACCATGCCGTGGTCAGAGGGCTTTCAGATGTGCTAAGGTTCCCCTGGTGGTGGCCATACTTGATGAATCCTGAGTGGCAAGTGGGGGTGGTGGTGGTGGGGGGTGCTGTACCAGTTGGCATCAGCACACAGTTCAGCCTGCATCTTCATCTCATACGTGTAAATCTAAGTTGTGGCCACCGTACCTATTGGTTTATAAGCCACTAAAAAATGTAGACTGGAAGACTTAATGGAAAACAGATGGTGCTTGAAATCTCTAACTTACATTTGACAAAAGCTCTTTTGGAAACGCTGCTTGTGTGTACTTTTGTTGATTTAAATACAGCACCATTTTAGCTTGTTCTGCTGAATACTTTAAGAATTATTGTCCTAATCTAAGACAGCATTTCAAAGTGCACATGTTAATCATATACTTGATTAAACATTTCCTTGCCTTTCTCTTCAGAATCCAGTTGGCTTTTGAGTGGATAATTGTTGCAGTGAGCTCAGTGACATTGGAAGCGACTCTTGTCCATTTGAATTACTTAACACACCACCATGAAAAGAAATACCTGTGATCTGCTTTCTCGGAGCAAAAGTGTAAGTACCTTTTGTTTTCATTTCTTTTCTAAAAATGTGTACACACACACACACACATATATATATATTTTGCTGTTTCTTTAGATTTTAATACTGTGTTGTCATGATCAGGCTTGTGGGAACCCTTGGTTAACTTTCGCTTCTTGGGACTGTATGCAGATTATTAACAAATGAAGACTTGTTCGTCTGTGTGGCCTAGTTGACATTTGATGAGAATTCTCTTTCAGCTAGTTTATGTGCCTTACCATTCATTTGTATAAGCCTGATGGTGTGATGTTGGAAACTCTGATATTTGGATTGATGCAGAAATTCTATGATTAAAAATTAAAACTGAAGACACTTAAGTCTAGTATACTGAATTTTCTGGGCAAGTCCAAAAGGATAAACTGAGTTTATGTCGTTGCGTACTTCAATCAGTCACATTCCAAAAGTTTACGTACATGGTGAATAAATGTGAATACTTGATCAGTAAGACATGATTTCTATGAGCTGTCTACCCTAGTTTATGTCTCTAATTTTCTTCCCTTCAGAATTTTTTTTAAGTGAACACCCTCAGGGCCCTGAGGTAGAGTAAGCCTCCTTTCCAGTTACCTATTTATTGTTCTTAAGGTGCCAAATTGGTGATGATTTTTAGATCTGTATTAGCTTATAAATGAAAGCATAAGCAAAGAGAGCAACCCAAAGAAAGCTACCCAAGGCAAGGATGAAAGTAGACTGTTAATTTCTATGAGGCAAGCTCTAAGAACATGTCCCTTTGTTAATTTACCCAGGGCGGGGGAAAGGCATCCAAACAGATGCATTTGTGATGTAGGAACATTTATTTGAAGGCATCAGAAAAACCACAAATGCAAACACATTTCTCTAGAATGAGAATGCTTTGTGTTGCAACCTGTGATTCTTTTGTGATGGCCCAAGGCCATCTCAGATTCTTTCTACAGAATAACTATCAGACTTTTAAGGGTGAGCAATGCTGGAGTGTGTGGAGAGGGAAGTCTAGTGTGCTCAGTAGGGTTTCTTAAAAAATGAGAAGGTGCCCAGAAGTGTGCCAGTTCTTGGAGTACAGAGTGTGTTTAATAACTGACCACAGAAATTCAACAAACTTCGAGGGAATGTCTAAATTAATTTGTTTTCCTGGTTGGTGTTTGGTTGTATGGATTATTAGATAAAATAAAGGGCCATGGCTTGGATCCTGGAGTTCCTTCGGTCATGATATATTTGTTCATTAAAATAGGAGGTGACATGCATACAAATTACCGAACTGCCAACACATCTTTCTGTTACAGAGTTTTGTTCTTTTTTAATTTTTAAAGTTTATTTATTTATTTTTGAAAGAGAGAGGAAGGGGGTAGAAAGAGGCAGGCAGAGAAGGGAGAGTGAGGGAACAGGTCAGAAAGAGGGAGAGAGAGAATATCTTAAGCAGGTTCTGTGCCGTCATCATCAAGTCTGATGTGGGGCTTGAACCCAGAAACCGTAGAGCATGACTTGAGCTGAAATCAAGAGTCAGATGCTTAACCGACTGACCCACCCAGGTGCCCCTGTGACTGAGTTTTTCTTACTATGTTAAATATGGATGCAAACCACTTACATAATCCTTCTTTCTTTCATTAAATTTCAGTGCCTTGTGATATGAAAAAAATGTGTAAAGCTAAAGGGGAGAATATTTCGGAGAATTAAAAATCGATTATTAAACATTGTTCTGGGGGAAAACATTCTAAAAGCAAATGATTAACTGTGCCGTGACTTTAAGGAACTGTGAATGCTTAATGATGCTAGGAGATTTCCCATTTATGTTTGCTTAGTGCAAAAATTTTAATCTTGGTGGAAAGCCTCACGATTCCCAGATTATGAGAACGTGAGTTGCCTACATGGGTCTAAATGTAAACAGAGAACTCTCATTTCACTGCATCTTGGCTTCTTGAAAATCCACTGGCATAAAGAAAGTGCTTCCACTTAATTAAAAGACTGCAGGTAGGAGATTGCTGTTTCTCAGAGAAAAGAGCTACACTTTTTGCCTAGTTAGAAGTTGTCATAGAGTTTCAAAAGTTCATTTTGCACTGGCCTGAAAAAGTCACCCCCCCTCCCCACTAGATTTTTGCCATTACAAAATCCAAGGTTATACACTTAGAGCCGATGTTTCCTATTTTTGATGAGGAAAATTTTAAGAATTAATTTGGTTTAGGGTTTGAGAATGTTTCTCTTTGGCATTATGACATTTAAAAATCCAAAGAGAATCTAAATGTTAAAACAGCCTCTGCTCCTCTCTGCAGGTCTCTGCATGTCTTGTATGTGTCATTGGGAAACTTCAGGCGTACAAAAGAGCAGGAAAAAAAAAAGATCATCATTAGACAATTACTTTATTTTTTCCTGAACACTTAAAGAGTGTTCATATTTTTCTCTGTCACATTCAAGATCTGGTGCAGTGTCCCTTTTAATGATTAATGCTCTGGATTCTTCATTTATTTGGAAGCGATCCATGAAAACTTTTAGCTATAAAAATATAAATAAAGACCTTTTTTCTTAAAGTGATATTTTGCTGGTTTGGGAGGATAATTTGTGGTTATAGTGGGTAAAAATGGGAGGAACTCATGTGGATAGTACCCAAGTGAGGCCTGGCCCCAGTGGCTGTTGGTCCTTAAGGTCTCCTGTGGGAGACAGATGTGCATCAAAGAATCACACGCATATGTGTAAAGCAGTATTTCTCCAACCTATTACCTTTTGTAGGGCAAACACTTTCAACCTGTCTTCATACATAATGGCTTCTTTCTCCATCCTAGAATGTAAATTTCCTGAGACAGAGGCAAGTAAGTAATTATGTGGTAATGGAATGAGTGAATGGGTACCCCATGTTATCTGCTGAGAGAAGCATCCTAGTATAATGGCAGCGTATCATAGAAAGACATGGCTTAGTCAGAGAGGTCAGTCAAGCCTTTCCTGAGAAAAGGGGATCTTCAGGGTGTCTGTGGTCTGAAGGGTGACTTAGCCTACTAAGGCAAAAAAGGGGCTTCCAGACAGAGCTAACCTGGTGTGTCAAGACTGTAGTGTTAGGGAATGTGGTGGCTTCACGTTCAAGAACAAAAGCTAGAATAATCTGCTGACAACTGTAGAGAGATAGATAAAGATGAACATATTTAAGAGATATTTAGGAGGGGAAAAATGATAGTGCTTTTTTTGGAAAGGTATTGGAGGTAGGATCTAGGGGAGAGGAAAGTATAGAAGGTGACTCCTGGGCTTGTAGTTAACTTAAGAAAATAGATGCGGTCCTTCCACTGTGGTGGAGAGCCTGGGTGTAAACCTGGGAGGGAATGGAGAGAGGCTAAGTCTGAGTCCACAGCTATTGAGATGAGAATGTTTCAAGATACAGGAGTTTGGGGAGCAATTTTTTGTAATTCAGACAACAGGTGGATTTATACTCCAAACTGCTAATTCAATGTAGAAAATAGAGGGACACTTTAGTTGAAATTAAAAAAAAAATCCTGCAAGTTTATTCTTTTTTTATTTTTTTTTAACGTTTTATTTATTTTTAAGACAGAGAGAGACAGAGCATGAACGGGGGAGGGACAGAGAGAGAGGGAGACACAGAATCGGAAGCAGGCTCCAGGCTCTGAGCCATCAGCCCAGAGCCCGATGCGGGGCTCGAACTCACAGACCGCGAGATCATGACCTGAGCTGAAGTCGGGCGCTTAACCGACTGAGCCACCCAGGCGCCCCAAAACCTTGCAAGTTTAACCTCAAGCTGCCTTCACCAAATCTACAAGGGAAATATAATGACAATTATTTCTAATTTGGTTTTTAATTTACTGGAAAGAAAGACCATCCATTCTTACAAACTATTATGTGTAGAGAAGTTCTGAGAAATAGCAGCCTCAATTATATTCTCTCATTTATTTATGATACAAACAAAACAGGACTTAAACTAGTTGATTTCTGAACACTTTCAAACATAAGCTCATAAAAACAGGTGTATTTTTTTTCTTCACTATTTCTGATATTATAATGTGGTTAGTTTTGATCTATACTTTTATACTATTCCTGAACAAGTAGAATATAATTTTAAAATTTATTATTATTTTCTTAAAAACGAATTCAAATTTAAATAGCATAAACTACCTTAATTTAAAGTAAATCAAAGCACTTATGTTGCTAAGTGAAAATGTCTAAAGAGTCAAATATCATTAATATTATCAAATAATATTAGGATGAACTTACATAAAAGTTTCTATAATAAATGGACCTAAATTTTAAAATCTTAAAATCAATTCTTTATCATAGATTATTAAAATATGAAACATTTTAAATTTTGATGTTGTGGTTCACAGATCTGCTTATGACATTTAAAGAAGTCCACAAATTTAAAAAATGGCAAGACCGATATATTGCACATCAAGTGAAAATAGCAAAAACAAATAATTTAAGCTTTACATTCCTGACTTACATAACCGTTCCAATTGTTTGCATCATTTGTATTTAGAATACATGGTATTAATATTTATCTGTCATAAGAATTTCAGCAAATTTCACAGGGCTTATAGAGTTTCTGGTATATAATGTCTCCTTATAGTAGAAGGATAACTTAAAGATCTTCTAACCCAGCCGTTTTATTTTGCTGATAAGGAAATTGAAACAGAGGTCTGGGGAGATGAAATAAACGACTTGCCTAAGAGGTAGCTTGGTGTAGTTGAAAAAAAAAATGTGAGCTTTAAAATCATACAGAGGTGCCTGGGTGGCCCAGTTAGTTAAGCATCTGACTCTTTGTTTTGGCTCAGGTCATGATCTCATGGTTTGTGAGTTCGAGCCCCACATCGGGCTCTGTGCTGACAGTGCAGAGCCTGCTTGAGATATTCCCTCTCCCTCTCCCTCTCCCTCTCCCTCTCCCTGTGTCTATATCAAAAATAAATAAACTTAATAAATAAATAAATAAAGTCATATAGAATTGGGTTCAAAATCTGGCTCTTTCAACTCTCCAGCTGTGGGACGTTTGATAAGTTACTGACTGTGGTATTCTAAAGGGTGTTAGGGAAATGGTACTAACACAATGCTTGGTACATCAAAAGTATAGATAACCTCATTAGAAAGTTCTATCCACCTTAGCCTATAAGTGAGAGAGACCACCTGTGTTCTTTCCTCTCTGTGATTCTTAAAATGTGTCAAAGATGGGGGGAAAAAAAGAAAAAATACCTATCTCTTATCTCCTTTTACCTATTTCAAGTGCCTGAAAAGCTCCAGTGTTGGAAAAACTATGGTGTCCAGATGAAGTCCTATAAAAATTAAGGCATTCAAGGAAAAACAAATGAAAAATATCATAAAATAAATAAAGAGATGATTATGTAGGTAGCATTTGTTCTTTAAAAACTCTGGATTTTCTGATTTAATTAATAATTACAAAAGGAAAGAGAAGGAAAGGGAAAACCTTCATCTGGCAGATAACCCTTTTCTTGAAGTATTTATTTGCAACAGGAAGTGTTGGAGTAGAAGATTCTTCCAGAAGTTTTATGATATGCATGCTTAACCTCTTTAAAGTTTTGGAGCCATCTCTTAGTGGACTGACATTTCATTTTCATGGGTCTGTTCGACATTCTTGCGTGACTTCTTGGGGTTGTATACTTCTTGGAGTGCTTAAGATCACATTTGTTTTTTTCTGGGTGCTGCTTCTTTGTCCATATGCTGAAAGGGAAAAGCATAAGCTGGTTTCTGTCTGTTCTAACCTTCCGAAGTGTCTTTGCCATCTGTGGAAGCTGGGGACAGCTTTGGCTGTTCTGCCTTCTGCTTTATTGGGGCTGCACAAGTCTCATTTGTACAACAATTACAGATTTTTGAATTTTTCTATAAAACCATCTTATCTTAAAACTATAATTGGTAAAATGAGGCTTGGTGAGGTATATAGAGCATATATATGTATAGTGTAAGCAGGAAAATCCCATGCAGAAGGGAAGCCTTCTTTTTGTTTACTATTCTGAATTATAATGGATCAGCTAATCCCTCTGTTTAAAGCTTGCCTTCTCCTGACTCAAATATGTTTTCATGAAGTCATCTAATTTTATTCTAGAACAGCATTTAGTTGTAAACATCTAGAATTTTTTCCTTTTACCTACATAGCATAACAATTTAGGACAGAAAGAAAGTAATTAACAAAGAATATGCTTTTTAAAGCTGTTAGAAAATTTCACAAAAAAGTACTCTAGCAACAACTTTGCTTTTAATTAAATAGTTTAATTTGTTACAGTGGTTAAGGTTCTATCCCAGTCCTTTAACAACGACTGTTAGCTGTAGCAGCTCTTTTCAATCCATTGGTCCCTGAGAGAAAGGAACCATTTACAGTGACCCCAGCATCACATCCATGACTCAAATTTTCCTTGGCATTTCTCCTGTGACATATTGATATAGTATGATTTTTCTGCAGTTAAAGATTTAATTCCAGCAGCTTGTATTTCTTTTGAAAATAATCTTAAAAATAATAGATTTACTCTTTCTTGGTATGAGGAGCTCTAATCACAGTAGCCCACCATTAGGCTCTCTTCAGTATTATGATGTTCTTTCACTGAGCTAGGTGTTTACTGTTTTCCTGGTATAAGGAACCCAATGTGATCAAGTGCAGCAATCTCAAACTTGGGCTTCAAAAAGAAATTATTAGGACTTCTGTTTATATTTACTTTCAAATGTGATCTTTTTTCAAATTTCAACTTTTTGTTTATGTTTGATAAATGTACAAAATACATGTGTACAATCGATACATATATAAATTGGGAAAATCTATTCGAGATATTTTTCCTGATAGGGGTATGTAATCAAAATAGTTTAGAGGCCATTCTTTGCAGTGAAAAGACCATTGTTTTTGGATTGGGATACCTGGATTCAGTCCTCAAATCCGCTAGTGCTTAAAGATCTGACCTTTAGTAAATTACTTATTTTTTTCTGAGCCTTAGTGCCTATGTGTATAGAAAAGAAAAAGTATATCATGATGAAGGGGAAATCTCCTTTCATATAATAGTTGGTTGGTAAATTCTATCTTGAGGGTTGTGGATGCTTTTTGGTAGCTACAGAGCTGAGTGATAATATCTGGCCCAGAAAAGAATTACTTGGAAATGCCAGGAAATGAAGTATATTCCTCTCACTAAAGAGGTGCGAGCATAGTTTCCAAGACCCTTTAGCCAGTTTTCGTATTATGCACAGGATTCAGCCATAAGATGAGTGGTTAAACTAGGTGAGAGTTCTCTTTCCTACCAGTTAAGAATTTCTGTGATTCTCAGTCATGTTGTGTCCATTTGTAAAATGAATTGAAAGTCATTTATCAAATAAATACAAAATCAAGACATTGCGGCAAAGGAGTGTATTAGCTCAGTTGCCTTAACAAAAATATGGTAGACTATGTGACTTAAGCAGCAGACATGTATTTTCTTAGAATTGTAGAGGCTGGGGACTCTAAGATCATGGTGCTGGCCAGTTCAGTTCCTGATGACAGTTCTCTTCTTGGCTTTCTCATTGTGAACTCCCAAAGGCCCCTATCTCCAAATGCTATCACACTGGGCTATAGGCCTTCAAAATAGGAATTTGGGGTGTGACACAAACATACCTTCTATAACAGAGTTTGATATTATTTTTTATTTTATTTTTTTTCATCATGATAGGTATACTCTTTAATCCCTATCACCTATTTTACCCACTTCCCCTCCGGTAACCATCACTTTGTTCTCTACAGTTTCTTAACTGTAGAACTGTCTGTTTCTTTGTCTCTCTCTCTCTCTTTTTTTTTTCTTTGTTCATTTGTTTCTTAAATTCCACATATAAGTGAGATCATTTGGTATTTGTCTTTCTCTGACTGACTGATTTCACTTAACATTATACTCTCTGGCTCTATCCATGTTGCAAATGGCAAGGTTTCATTCTTTTTTTATGGCTGAATAATATTCCATTGTGGATGTATACCACATCTTCTTTATCCATTTATCTGTTGATGGAATCCTCCATAGTTTGGCTCTTGTAAATAATGCTGCAATAAACACAGGGGTGCATGTATCCATTTGAATTAGCATTTTTTGTATTTTTTGGGTAAATACTCAGTAGTGCAATTACTGGATCATAGGGTAATTCTTTTTGTAATGTCTTGAGAAAATTCCATACTTTTTCCACTATGGACTGAACCAGTTTGCATTTCCACCACCAGTGCATGAGGGTTTCTTTTTCTCTACATCTTCTCCAACACTTGTTTCTTGTGTTTTTGCTTTAGTCATTCTGAGAGGTATGAGGTGATGTCTCATGGAGTTTTTATTTTCATTTCCCTGATGATGACTGATGTTGAGCATCTTTTCATGTGTCTGTTGACCATCTGTATGTATTCTTTGGAGAAATGTCTGTTCATGTTTTCTGACCATTTTTTAATTGGATTATTTATTTTTTACATGTTGAGTTGTATCAGTTATTTACATATTTTGGATACTAACCCTTTATCAGATAAGTCATTTGCAAATACCTTCTTCCATCCAGTAGGTTGCTTTTATTTTTGTTGATTGTTTCCTTTGCTGTGCAGAAATTTATTATTTTGGTGTAGTCTCAATAGTTTATTTTTGCTTTTATTTCCTTTGCCTCAGGACACATATCTAGAAAAATATTGCTATGGCTGATGTCAGAGAGATTACTGCCTGTGCTCTCTCCAAGGATTTTTATGGTTTCAGGTCTCACATTTAGGTCATTAATCCATTTTAAGTTTATTTCTGTGTATGGTGTAAGAAAGTGGTCCAGTGTCATTCTTTTGCATACGGCTATACAGTTTGCTCAACACCATTTGCTGAAAAGACTTTCTCCCATTGTATATTCATTCAACTTTTGTCAAAGACTAATTGACCATATAACTATGGGTTTATTTCTGTGTTTTCTATTTTGTTATGCTAATCCATGTGTCTATTTTTATGCCAGTACCATTACTTCTGCTTTGTAATATAATTTGAAATCTGAAATTGTGATACCTCCACTTTTGTTTTTCTTTTTCAAGATTGCATAGGTTTTCCAGGTCTTTTGTGGTTCCATACAAATTTTAGAATTGTTTTGTTTTAGTTCTATGAAAAATGCTATTGGTATTTTGATAGGGACTGCATTAAATCTGTAGATTGCTTTGAGTAGCATAGATATTTTAACAGTATTGGTTCTTCCAACCCATTTGCATTTAATGTCTTTCTATTTCTCTGCATTATCTTGAATTTCTTTTATCAGTGTTTTATAGTTTACATAGTACAGGTCTTTGATCTCTTCAGTTAAGTTTATTCCTAGATGCTTTTGTTTTTGGTACAATTGTAAATGGGATTGCTTTCTTGATTTCACTTTGTGCTACTTCATTATAAGTGTACAGAAATGGAACAGATTTCTGTACATTGATTTTGTATCTTGTGACTTTAGTAGTAGTTTTTTGGCGGACTCTTTAATGTTTTCTGAATATAGTATCATGTTGTCTTAGTATAGTGAGAGTTGTTCTTCTTCCATACCTATTTGTATGCCTTTTATTTCTTTATGTTCTCTCATTGCTTTGGTACGATGTTGAATAAAAGTGGTGAGTAGACATTGTTGTTTTGTTCCTGACCTTAGGGGAAATGCTTTCAGTTTTTCACCATGGAGTATGATGTTGACTGTAATTTTTTATGTAAGGCCTTTATTATGTTGAGGTATGTTCCCTCTATATCTACTTTGCATAGGGTTTTTATCATGAAGGAATGTTACACTTTGTCAAATGCTTTTTCTGCATCTATTGAAATGATCATATGGTTGCTATCCTTTCTTATTGATGTGACGTATCATGTTGATTTTTTTTGTGAATGGTGAACCACTCCTACATCCTGGGAATAAATCCCACTTGAAGGTGCTGTATGATTTTTTAAATTTATTGTTGGATTTGATTTGGTGACATTTTGTTGAGGATTTTTGCATCTATATTCATGAGAAGTATTGGCCTGTAGTTCTCTATTTTTGTGGTGTCTTTATCTGCTTTTGATATTATGGTGATACTGGACTAACATAGTAAATTTGAAAGTTTTCTTTCCTCTTCCATTTTTTAGAATAATTTGAGAAGTATAGGTATTAACCCTACTTTAAATGTTTGCTAGAATTCACCTGTGAAAATGTCCAGTTCTGGGCTTTTGTTTTTTGGGAGTTTTTGATTAGTCATTCAGTTTCATTGCTGGTAATTGGTCGGTCCAAAATTTCTATTTCTTATGGCTTCAGTTTTTGCGGGTTATATGAAACTAGAAATCAGCCTCAAGAAAAAATTGGGGAAGAGCCCAAATACATGGAGATTAAATAATTTTCTGCTACAAAATGAATGGGTAATCAAAGAAGAAATCAAACAGTACATGGAAATATATGAAAATGAAAACACAATGGTTTAAAACTTTTGGGATGTAGCAAAAGTGGTTCTAAGAGGGAAGGTTATAGCAATACAGGGAGGTCTAACTGAAGAAATAAGAAAAATATCAAATAAACAACCTTAAACCTAAAAGAAGCTAGAAAAATAAGAAGAAATAAAACTCAAATCCTTTAAAAGGAAGGAAATAATAAAGATTAGAGCAAAAATAAATGATACAGAAACTTAACAACAACGATGAACAGATCAATGAAACTACAAACTTGTTCTTTGAAAAGATCAACAAAATAAACCTCTAGCCAGAGTTCTCAAAAGAGAGAGAGAAAGAGAGAGAGACAAAGAGATAACCCAAATAAACAAAATCAGTAATGAAAAGAGAAATCCAGTAAACATTACAGAAATACAAACAGTTGTAACAGAATATTATGAAAACCCATATACCAATAAATCGGACAGCTTACAAGGAATGGATAAATTCCTAGAGTTTGATATTCTTAAGGGGTGATTTGAATAAGTCATTATGTTATTTATGCCCTAAGGATGGTGACAGATGTTCTGGGCTTCACATACTCTCTCAGTTGGATAACACTGAAAATTATCTGGTGAATATCATTCTCTTCCTCTACTATTTTCTATATTTTATGTAGGTGAAACCCAATGATGATTTTTGAGGTTCTGATATTCTCTTTATGGATCTTGGGCTAATTTTAATTTTATTTGAAAGCGTTGTCTCTTCCATCACTATTCTTATTTGGCTTTTAAAATACTGTTTGTTATTACATCCAGTCCAGTGACATAGATCTCTAAAATTCCTTGTCCTGTTGGGCGATATACCAGTTGAGTTAACTTTTCAGACTTTTGGCCTGATTATCTGAGTCATTCCCTTTACTCACAGCATTGCTTTTATGCTAACCATAAATGTACAGTCAAAGGGAGAGACACACAAATGGCTATAGTTACAGTATATTTTTAAATAAAAGTTATTAAAAAATTTTTAAGGAACTTTCCTTACAATATTTCTGTTGATATTCTCTGAACTCATGAATTTTTATAAATTTTCTCATCTGGAGAATGAATGGGATAAATTTCAATTCCTCATTAATCACTTCTGTTTTGAATTCTAAAGTATCTTGTAGTATTTTACGTTAAATTCTCAATTTCCTGGTGAGTGCCCTGTATCATTTTCTTCCTGCCAGTAGGAGAGATTCAAGATCTCTTCTGCTCAATTGGATTTGTTAGTTTCTTGATGAAATTGCCCTCTGTTTGACTTGAGATTCTTTTGGATGCTCTACATTTGGATAAAATTGGCACTCACCAGATGTCTTTTAATTGAAGTTCCCTGTTTTTTTTTTTTTTTTTTGACAGAAATGTTGTTTAGTGTTTATTCAAAACTAGAAACAAGTCCTGGATGTTTGGAGGGTACAGGGTGTCTAGAGAATTCTTTGCACACTGAATTTAAAGCATACCTAAATGGGCTGTCAGTTTTGGGCCTCTAATGAAGAGCCTACCTGGTGAAATATGCCCCTCAGCCTTCTTAGAATGGCCTCTTTGTACAGAAGAATTTGAAAATGTTGTTCCAAGTTTGTAAACCAGATTTATCTTATGCTTTTTTAAAAAAAGAATAAACAAAAACCCTTTTGCAGCCATACTTTTATATTCCTGAGTTTTTGGAAGGAATTTATGTTTTCATGGACCAGGGTGAGTAATTTATACCATTTCAGTCCATTGGTGCCTACCTGAAGAGGGCAGAGCAAAAAGAAATTTGGGAAGGATGATACATTTTGTATGGCATTGCAGAGGTATCCGCATTCATTATTCCTCACAATTATCCTATAAGATTGATTGTTTTGGTAGTTTTATGGTTAAAATAAAAATTATGGTTCCCTTCCCAGACTGGCCTCCTTTTTCTACTGTATCAATCACCACCTAAGCAAAAGTTGTCACAACTTAGAACCCTGATAAAGTTAACTATATGGAAACTGGATTTTTCCCTTGTGATCACTCGTCAGAGTTCAAAGAAGGTCAGAGGAGATACTTTATGTAAAACTGCTTTGAAAAGTACAATATACAAAGTAGAACCAAAATAATATTCTTGCTTATGTCTCTATTGGCAACAAACTGAAATAAGAACTTGTAGTTTTAGAGGTTTCATTCTTTTTGTTATTATTCCTTCTCTGCTGCTTGTGCTCTTTCTTTACAAAATTCAGCAAATGTTTATTGAATGGTTACTGTGTGTCAGGAACTGTGCTGGGCTCTGGCTAGCTAATGGTGAGTAAAATATTTATGGTCTCTCCCTTTGTAGAATATATTTGACAATTAAACATTATATTTTTTACAATTTTATTTCTCTTATTTTATCCTCCTATATCACCCTGGCCCTAACCACCCAAGTCTATCCTATTTTTAGTTCTTCCCAGGGATTATAAAACTGTGTCCTTCTCACACCTCCGTGTACTTGTGTTCATCATGTTTCAGTAACTTGTTTGGCAGAGTTAGTTTGAGCTGTGAATAATGTGCCATAATTGTCAATTACGCTCATTGTTGCAGAAACATAGATTATTTTAGAGCGTTTAAAAAGAATCTTTCTCAGATAATCAACATCAGTACAAGAATAGATGAGAGTAAAATGAATGTGAGTATGAAGGAAAGATCTGAAAGAATAAGGACTGATCACCAACCACTTCCTCTGAAATCAATCACACAACAGTTTTAGTGGCCAAAGCCCATCATTACATTGTCGCCTTAGAAAAAACTCCCACTTTTTTTTTTTCGATATTGTGATGTGTTCGCTCTTTTATTTTTGGACAATTTCAAGTTGGAGTTGAATTCTCAAAGATTACGTCTAAGAAATAATTACATATGTTGTACTTAACAATGTAAACACCAAAGACACATAAAATTAGAGAGAAGTCTTGTTGAATCGATAATAGCTATTGAATGATTCCTCCAGGCAGTATCGCTCTATACAAAGTGAAATTATGAAGAAAGTATAATAATTTAGTGGAGTTTTCTACTAGTAGTGTTTTGCTCCAGAAAAAAAAATACTTTTAAGGCTTTTTCTTTTTAACTATAGCCAATCTGTATTTTTGAAATTAGGATTAAATATTGCTTTTTGTTATTGAAATGGCTACCTGCAAACAAACGTTTTGAAGGTTAAAAATGATTTCATTTAAAATTATTGTTGTGTTTACGTGGTTTCCCATGATCATTACTTTCAAGGGCAGCGGGGACATGGTCTTAAGGTCCTGGCTTGTAGTCTGGGCTTTGCCACTTTGTATTTATGTCGTGGTAGGGAAAGGGGGATGAGAAAACCATAAAAAGGTAGGTTATTATCAAATGTTCCCAGTATCTGTGAGAATCATTTCAAGGGAAAAATGAGAAAACAGTACTGAAAACACATTACAAAATAAACAAAAAGCCAAACCAACCAAACAAAACATACTCCCAAAATAATGTTACACAATATTCAATTGTGTCATACATAGGCTTCTGGACCAAGTGCTTTAAGTCTTAGGTATTTTTTAAAAAATAGAATCGATCCATCAGTAAACAGATTAACATCTGTTACATAGTTCAGCTATGTTAAAAAGGTCATTCTTGTCAGTTCACATGTTCTCCTAAATTCTGCATAGTAAAAGCCATGGTGCCAAGGCCAAGAAAGATTAATTGTTGTATAGTTGGGGCCCCCAACCCTGCTTTCCAGTTGCTTCTATTGCTGAGGTTGGGTCATATACTGCACACATTGAGCTGCAGGCACAGCCCCATTTATAGCACAATGTCTGTGACAATGACATTTTGCTTGTGACTCAAGGTCATATCTGTCCTTCTCTTTGCCATTTTTACTGTTGTAGCAGTCTAGACTTCTGTTTTGGCAATATTGCTTCTGTGTCAATGATTTGGGCATATTTATAGCCCTCACAATCCTGAATTTAATTCTGTCAACAGCATTTATTAAGCTCTTACCAGTTATATGGCTGCATGACAACATTCATACCCCATGGAGCTGTGTACCAGATGGTACCCCAGAGGTTCAGATAGTGAACCCTCCACCAATTCATATCCAGGTTAGGATTTAAGCTTTGCAGAGAATCTAGATCCCTGAGCCTTAAAAGCCAAATGGTTTACAGCTACTAAAAACCAATGATAAGACCGCAGTGCCACAATGAAAACTATCTTTTCCACAAACTCATTGAAAACAAAAAGCTACAAGCTTTAGTGGTCTTCATTTCTGCTACTGCATGTGCTTTGAAATATTAATTTTATGTAATAATCAGTTTGTATACTTCTAGAAGAGGCCGTTACCTAGCATTAATTTACCAGCAGGGGTGCATTTAAGCAGAATTTGAATCATATCAAGAGAGACCGAGGCATTGCTCAGAAACAGTAGTCTCTGAAGGAATATTCAAAGATAAACAAGGGAGTTGAGAAAAAAAAATGAGAACGTCCTAGTATGTATGCCTATAAAAACTTAAAAAGCACAAGATTTTTTTCTCCATTTATTCACGCAGGGATTCAGAACAAACATGTATTTCCACAGCCAAAGTAATTGAGGTAATTGGCAGAGTAATCAGAGAGAAGCATGTCCTACAGTGGGTAATCTATTCAGAACAGCTGTAAGTTAAAACTTTCTGGTAGGGTTTTCTAATGTTGGAACAGTTTTTTCTGAGGAGATGATGAGATGGTCTTACAACAAGATCTTTCAAAGTTCTGATCAAGTTTTACAGCTCTTCAAATATGTATTATTGTTAATACCATACTATGACTTAAAAGAAACTTGAATATCTTAATTTATTCTTTTTAACTTATTGCTATTAAGTTTATAAATATGTTTATAATGTATAGTTACGTATAAATATATAGAGACATAATACATAAACATAAATGACTGTATATGTAGACACAAATGAAGAAGATTAACACATATTTTAACTGACATCTGCTCATTTGAAACCAAAGTTATATACTTGTATTAAAGCAATACATATCATTCATTAAATTATCCTGCATTTTAATGTCATAAATTCTTACCATTATGTGACCTTGAGTGAATTAGATTGCTCGTCTATATTTTATTCATTTGTAAAATGAGAGAAGTAAATTAAATGAATTGAAAATTTTCTTTCAACTCTGAGACTATGACTATATTTTTAAGACAATATATTTATCCTAACAGGTTCAATAAATATTTTTCACATTATTATGGTTATAGTCAAAGTATAGGTTCTGGCTCTCCTTTCCATCCAAAACATAAACATAATCCTGATTAATGAATTGAGCTTATCAAGTATCTACTACCTTTGCAAAAACACTGTCTGTGTTGGACTTCTGTCACCTTAAAGAATGCATGTAGGGGCATCTGGGTGGTTCAGTTGGTTTTGGCTCAGGTCATGATCTCACGGCTTCATGGGTTTTTTGAACCCTGCATTGGGCTCTGCGCTGGTAGCAGGAAGCCTGCTTGGGATTCTCTCTCTCTTTCTCTCTCTCTCTTTCTCTTTCTGTCTCTGCTCTTCCCCCCCCCCCCACGCTCTCTCTTCTCTCTCAAAATAAATAAAAAAAAACAGAGTGCATGGAATTGAAAAGATCCTCAATTTATTGAGAATTAAAAGAATTATGTAAAATTATTGCTGCTTTGAACATAAATCCTGTAACTGCCCATGTTGCCGATGGAAAAGTAAAAAGAAGGTTGTAACATTTTGGTGGCTCTGCTTTAAAGTAATCTAAATATTTTTACTTTATAGTCTAATTCTACTTTATATTCTAATTCTAATTTTACTTTATATTCTAATTCTATTTTTACTTTATATTCTAACTTTGCCTGGTTCTCTGCTGATTGCCACCAATTTGACCCCTACAGGTCACCTGTGGTCACATCAAGTCTGTCTTTTCTCTGTTAGCAGAGAGATCTCTCAACTATTGTGTCCAACTGTGGACGGTATGGTTTCTCTCTTAAGTCCCTGAAGCACAACCATTTCCAGGCTGTAACATGCAACCAAACTATACTGAATGCCAGACATAATGGGAGGAAACCACAGTCCAGAAATGAAAACCCTTGCAAGTGAATATAAGAAATGATCATTCCTGTCAGTAACAAAAACAGCCTGTTACCAAATCCTTTCTCCTTAGTCACTGACCTACCTCTCAGTTGCTTTGCTTATCTCCCACAGTGAAATGCCTGTTTTTTGTATCCTACCTGGTGTCCAGGCTCGGGACTCCACTGAGTGCCAGGAGAAACTCCTCATTCCATGTCTAAGAAAATATAATAATTTACAAAGGTACAACTCTTCCCACATGAAAACTCCTTCTACACTTTTATTCAGAGCAATGTAACTGGACTATATACATTCTAGGCAAGGACTTTAGCCTGGCCTTGATCACACTGAAGAAGCAAACTTTCTTCAAAGCCTTTTCCTTTAAAGGAAAACTTGCTGGACCTTCTCCAAGATTTTTTCATTAAGGCCTTAAAACACATCAGTTTCACATCTCAGCCAAGAGTACTATCATTCCACTGAACATCTGAACAGTCTGAACAGTCACCATTTTCATCATATCCGTATCACTTGTATTGCTCCCATAAGATCACCTCAACTTCTTAATTTTACAATATTGAGGAATTCTGGAGTGAACTGTCTAGCTTCTGTCTTAAGCTCCCAGATGTATAGAGCTTCAAAGACTGCCACTCCCTCCTTTCCAACAAGAAATAGCTGAACAAATGACATACTGATGACTTGGAAAAAACCCATCAGAGAATTGAGGTTCTAAGACAGTCAACCAGCCTCAAATATAGGAAGAGACAGGCACTTGTCAAGAAGGAGAAAGAAGATGCCATCATTTGTTTCCATCAGGCATACATCACGAGATGGCATATAAACTAGTGAGGAGATTCAGCTGAAACTTACAATGAATTGCTAAAGCCTGGGCATGAGCCAGCACTAGAGCATGGGCACACTGGAGGTTACATAAATAGGGGAGGTATCCGTCATTGGGCTTTTCCTCCACAAACCTCACTAGGTGCTCACTGGGCAGATTGAGGAGAACTGCAGCCACAACTGAAATTAGACCAATCTCCCCAGTGTAATAAAAATTAATCTGCAAAGGGGAAGAGAAACAGGGACTGCTGACTTAGGGTACTGGGTAAATCCATTGATGAGGAACATAACAGGGGAAAAATAAACAGGGGTAAGAATATGTACCAGGACCAGCATGACAGTTGGAGAATGGGCAGGAGCACTTATGAGACACAGAGACCCAGTGCCTACCTCATATGGAGGCTAAATCAGAACATCATGGAACACTCTTCTTCTTCTTCCCCCCAACTAGTGTCCTAACAAGCACTGGGCAAAGTTAAGAGTGGAATATGGCTGCGGGAGTTCTAAGAGGCAGATTGTGTGAGGCTCAGCACAAAGGGAGGACTCAAAACTAAGGGTGGAACAGACATTAAGAAAATAACCACTGGACAGCCATTCTACAACCTGCCCACATGGTATCACTAGAGCAATTTGAAACCTGTGATACACTGAGGTTAACCATAACAACAGAAATCCTCAAATCTAGTCTAATTCCTGACTAGATTAATTCAAATTCCCATGTGAAAAGCCTAGCAGAAGGAAAGGCATGGTCATTCTAAGTATAAAAGTATATTTCCCTCAGAACTATTGTCCTACGCAAGATATCCAGTTTTCAGCCAAAAATTGAGGCATATTAAAAGGCAAGAGAAAATACTCCAAAGACATAAAATTATATAGAAGATCATCTCAGATATGGCACAGATGTTAGAATTAGTGGACAACAATTTAAAGTAATTATGATTAATATATTAAAATCTGGGGTGCCTGGGTGGCTCATTTAGTTGAGCGTCCAACTTTGGTTTTGGATCAGGTCATGATTTTGAGGTTGATGAGATCAAGCCCCATGTCGGGCTCTGTGCTGATACCATGGGGCCTGCTTGGGATTCTTCCTCTCCCCCTCTCTGCCCCTCCCCCACTTGCACATGCTCTCTCTCAAAATAAATACTTAAAAATATGTTAAAATCTCTCATAGAAAAGATTGACAACATGTGAGATCACATTGATGATTTCAGCAGGGAGATTGAAATTAAAAGAAAGAATCAAATGGAAATGCTAGGAAAAAAAACCACAGTAACGGAGATGAAGAATGTATTTGAGTTCAGTAATGGCTTGACACAGCTCAGGAAAGAATCACTGAACTTGAGGATAAATCAGTAGACAGTACCCAAACTAGAATACAATGAGAAAAAATGGGAGAGAGAGAGAGAGGAAGGGTGGGTGGGCAGGCATGCAGTGCAAAGAAGAGCATCTAAAAGTTACAGTGTAATATCAGATGACATAGCATATGCATAATTTAACAGAAGGAGAAAATGAGAAGAAATATTTGAAGAAATAATGGCCGAGGATTTTCCAAAATTAAGGATAGACACCAAATCACAGACTCAAAAGCTCAAAGTTCACCAAATAAGATATATGTCAAAATACATACAGACACATAGACACAGAGGAATATCATATTAAAGTTGCTAAAAAGCCAAGGATAGGAAATCTTGAAGATAATCAGAAGTTAAAAAAAGACAATTTACCTGCAGAGAAACAAGGATAGAAATTATAGCAGACATTTCCAGAGTCTTAACAAGCAAGAAGACAAAGAAGTGGGTTCTTTAAAGTACTGAAAGGAAAAAAAAAACCTGTTAACTCAGAAAGATGATAATTAAAATATAAAGGAAAGCTGCTTTCTCAGAGTGAACCATTTCAGCTTCCCATCCTCTCTAAGATCTTCAATGTGTAATGTACATACGCTCTTGTATTTTCTGCTTACCTTCTTTATGTCTGAGAGGATAAAGATGTTCACTGAAGACCAACACATCTATTTCTGTAGAGAACTTAGGTAGTTACCTCCTCTCTCCTACAAGCTCAATCACCATTCACTTATCTCTTTTCTATTTTCCTTTTAATTTGGCTATGGAAGACCTTCCAGTTGCTTTAGACATTGCTCACCATGAATGTCTCTTTAGACAATTCTGGTACTTCTCTTTTCTTTCTGATGGTTATTTCTTTATTTTCTTTCTGGCCTGTAGGTCCCTTAAACAGTGCTGTTCCCCAAAAACAGTGCTGTCCTTTACCCACATGATATTCTAAGATGAGCTTATCTCTTTTCCTGTGTTGGACTGTCTTCTGTTTGATTGTTTCTGAATCTCTGTATTTAGCTCAGACTTCTGGTTTTAATCTCAGAGCTGTTTTCAGTTGTAGGTTGGACTTTGATTACATTTACACCATATTTCCCAAACTAGATTGTTCCACCATCCTTCCTCTTCTCTAAACATGCTGTTGTTTCTCACTTCTCTATTGTATTTGCTGCCCCAGCCATTAATGCAGTGGCCTAGGCCAGAGCCCTTAGAACCTTCCTTAACCCACTCACTCATAATCCCTCCCAACCTCTAAAGAAGCAACAAATATTATTGCATGTATCAGTATGCAGCACTTCTCATCCCAAGTCCACTACCTGGACATCACCTTATTTTTTCTTACCAAGCTGAGTCTCATCAGAATAAAATGAACTAGTGAGAACTAGTAACATTTTGTAAGTGTGGTAGAGGGAAACTATTAACCTTTGTTATATTATCTATTTCTGTGGCAACTCTTATTTTTTCCTATTAGTTTACTGAGTCTTATTTTGAATCTGTGTCTTTTCACATTGGCTTTGAATTAGAATTTAAGGAAGCTCTTAAAAACTGAATTCACAACAAAGGTAGAAGCTGATCTTATGTGTATACATTTGTGTGTGTGTGTGTGTGTGTGTGTGTAGTTTCTAGTATAGCCATCATCATTGTTCATTAATTTTTTTTAATGTTTATTTTTAGAGAGAGAGAGAGAGAGGGAGCGTATACGAGAGTGGGGAGGGGCAGAGAGAGAGAGAGAGAGGGAGAGAAACGGAATCTGAAGCAGGCTCCAGGCTTTGAACTGTCAGCACAGAGCCTGTGTGGGGCTCAAACTCAGGAGCCTGAAGATCGTGACCTGAGCTGAAGTCCGACACTCAATTGCCTGAGCCCCCAGGGAACCCCTCATCGATTTTTTTTAAAAGAGTAATTATAGGAAAGGTTGATTATGTATAGGTGATTTTGAGCAGATTGGGTGAAATCTTAGGTTTTTTACCAAATATAAAATGAAATTAAGGCTTAATATATGTGCTAATGTGATAATAATAATTTATAATTGCGAAAGGTAATTAAGTTTCAACATTCTGTCCCAACATTTTCTTGTTTTTTTTTTTTTCCTGACAGAACCTTGGAGGTAGGATAGGCAGTTATGTTTATCCTCATTTTACAGAGATTTACAACAGCTTTAGTCAGTCTAAGTGAGTTAGTACGATGACATAGCTGGTAATAGAGAAGCTTAGATGGACTTACAGGACTTTGACTCCACATTCCTTACTCTGGTCACCATGCGATGGAGCCTTACACATGTAACTGTGTTACTAGAGGCATCACTCATGTACTAATGCATCATTACACCACGTGCTTACTGAAAATAAATTGTAGCATATCATTTAGAATCTGTATTATGGCTAAATATTCAGTTGGACAACAATGCTATATTGTGAAGTCCAATGTTTTGCATTCTCTCCTGTGACCACAAATGGAGTTGTTTGTTAGAAAGCAGGGTTATATTATAAGGAAGGTAGACTCTTTTGCATAAGACAGGATTAGAACTTTTTAACTTGTCCCCTGCCTGCTTGGAAGAGATACAATTTGGGGAGAGGCAGTGCCCTAGAGGACTCTGGGAAATGCATAGCTGTGTGAAAGCCTCGGTAGGGGTAGAGTCATGTGACAGTAGGTGGGGTTCAGAAGAAGGGACTACCAGTCATCCCCATAGCAGCAGTGGCCTGTTATAGTCACTTTAGGAGTACAGTAGTCCCCTCTTATCCACGGTTTTGCTTTCCCTGGTCCAGAAGCAGGTGGACCTCCTTCTGATGTATTGTCAGAAGGCTAGTAGTAGCCTACTGCTATGTCACGATGTCTACATCATTCCCCTCACTTTATCTCCTCACGTAGACCTTATGTCATCTCACATCCTCCCAAGAAGGGTGAGTACAGTACAATAGGATATTTCGAGAGAGAGAAAGACCACATTCACATAAGTTTTATTACCTTGTATTACTATAATTGTTCCATTCTATTGTTAATCTCTTACTGTGCCAAATTTATAAATTGAACCTTATCATAGGTATGAATGTAGAGGCGAAACGCAGTAGATGTAGGATTTGGTGCTAATTTGTGGTGTCAGGCTTCCACTGGGGTGTTGGAACAATCCCCAGTGGGTAAGGGGGACTATTGTACTGAGGTGATAGGTTTGAAAAGTTTTGTTTGCATTGTTTCTCTTTTTTTTTCCAAACCTTTTTTTTTTAAAACTTCTGTAATGACAATATTGTAACAGTTGTGTCCTGGGGTGTGAGGAGAAGGAGAAGGGCTGAATTCCTACTTGAGACAAAGCTGGAAGGAAGGGAGCAGGGGAGAGTGGGGGTCTAGTGCTGATGGAGGGAGGTGTGACAAGTGTCACCTAGGCACATGGAAGTGCCTTTCCTTTGGGTGTGCCCACAAATACTGGGGAGCGTTCTGAACATTGCATGGTTACATGGGAAGAGGGCTTTGTTAATTTCATTTGCCCATAGAACTGTCAATACTTGGGGACATTCAAATCTTTTGTGTGTGTGTGTGTGTGTGTGTGTGTGTGTGTGTGTGTGTGTGTGTATTCACATACACACATGTATGCATATGTACTGGTAATAGAGAACCTGGCATAAGGCTCGCTATTTCAAATTATCTTATTAAATAATTTGGTATGGGCACCTGGGTGGCTCAGTGGTTAAGTGTCTGACTCTTGGTTTCGGCTCTGGTCATGATCTCAAATTATGTGGGTTCAAGCCCGTGTTGGGCTCTCTGCTGACAGCGCAGAGCCTGTTTGAAATTTTCTCTCTACCCCTCTCTTCCTTACCTGCATGCTTTCTCTCTCTCTCTCTCTCTCTCTAAATAAAGAACCTTTAAAAAATAGATAATACAGTATTTTGTATTAAAATTTATTGAGTACCCATACTCAGCACTTAACACCAACACTTTATATATATTCACTCATTTTATGTAATCCTCAAACTATTATAATGTAGTACTATTATCCATATTTGATGGATGAACAAACTGAGGTACAAAAAGGAACGGATACTTATGCCTGCGATACCCAAAACCTCAATATTTGGAATAATAGCATAGAATATGAGGAAAATGCCAACAATTCTAGGTAGGTTTTAATAGTAAAACTTAATAGTCAAGGCATTTTAAAAGCATGAAGTTATTATATGTGTATATATTGATCAAAAGTGGATCTGAGACTTGATGTCTAGATGCAGGGGTGGAAAATACTGAGTTACTCAGTTACTTATCTTATCACTTTAAATAGATTTTAAGATGGTACCTGTGCAAATAGCAGTTTTCTCCAAGATAGTTGACAATATGGGCCATATGACCTTTTAAACATGTTTTCCCAAATGCTGCGTTTCTACTTAGAGCATAGTCTTTTGGATTTGAGTGGATTTGTCTAGGGGGCTAAATAGGTTTTCACCCTTCCTAGCTAAGAGACTTACAAAGCACATGTGAGTTTTGGAAGAGTGAAAGATTTTATTGAAATCACTCTTTGGATGAGTTAACCCTTCCTTCTAACCCACCTCAACCATAGTCTAGACCACCACTCCCCCTCTGTAAAAGGTGTTTCTCTTTACATATTCTGCGCAATATAATTTCAGGAATGAACTGTATCTACTTAAAATATAGGGTTTTTTTGTTTTGTCTTGCTCTGCAAACAATTGCTATCTCCTGTATAATTTATTATTTTGTGTTTAAACAGGAGCAACCGAGTTTGATTTGTGTAACTGTGCTTTTGGTTAACCTCTCCATTGAGCCACTACATACCTCAACACCTGATGATGTCAATTTCATCTTAGAGAGATGGCATATTCTTTGCCTCACACTCCCCTATAGTTTAACTTCTGAAGTTAATGTGATATTGCAGCATCTAGAAAATAACTTATGTCAGCAGTCATGGCAATGAAATGTGTTGTCACATACTATGCTTTCTATCTTTCATGGCTTTCTGGTTTTGCTTAAGCATTTGTAGTTCCTGTCTCCTTTAAAATACAACTACTTAGTATTTTCCTTTGTTCTTTCCATTACCAAATATGAGAAACTAAAGAGTCAGAGATAAATGTATTCCCAGAATTCTATAAACAGTTTAGCATAATTTAGTAGGATGTTCTCTTCTGTTATTTGGTCTATTATATCGTTATAGATCATCTTTGTCATCCTCTGTGTTTCTCTGCATAGTTTTTCTGGAGCATTTCAATTCCCTTATCAAGTGTTCTTTTTGTGTGTGTGTGTGTACAGAGACCTCATTGTGATAATTGCTATACACAATGTTTGTATGGTGCTTTTCAGTTTACAAAGTGATTTTCACAAACATTACCTTATTTGATACTAACAACAACCCTGTAAATTAGGCTGTGTTAGTACCTTTTTTTCCAGGTAGGAAAACACTTTTATCGGGTAATGGAGAGGCACTTGAACAAATGACTTTTTTTTTAAACTTTTTTTTCATGTTTGTTTATTTTTGAGAGAGAAACAGAATGCATGTGGGTTAGGGGCAGAGAGAGAGGGAGACACAGAATCTGAAGCAGGCTCCAGGCTCTGAGCTGTTAGCACAGAGCCTGATGCAGGGCTCGAACTCACAAGCTGTGAGATCATGACCTGAGCCGAAGTTGGATGCTCAACCGACTGAGCCACCCAAGCATCCCTTGAACAGATGACTCTTAAATCTAAACCCTGAGATCTGTTTACTCTGTGTTCCTCTTTTTGATTTGCTCCTTTTCCTTCTCAATCCTTGGAATTATGCAGGCCAGTGATCAAAGGCCAGCCTCTCAATTACTGGCCATTACTCCACTAAGCTGAGCCCTAGTTGACTCATCCAAAATAATGTAGATTATAATAAATCCATCATATGGTTGTTAGGAAAACAAAATGAGGTAAGGCATGTTAACGTGTCCAGCACCATCCCACCTATAATTGTTGTGTAATAAGGGCTAGATTTCCTTTCCCCACACTGCTACCTAATCTTTCTTTCTTCTGAAATTTTAAAGTTTTTACGAACTTTCACCCAGATTAGACTCTTTGAAAAAAATCATAGTCAGGGTACTTTATAAGGTGAAAGTACAGCAGACAGAACGAGAGAGAGAGAGGAAAGCAGGATAGAATGAAAACTCTGAGCAGTTTTCTGTGAAACTAATGTGAAATCGAGTTTCTGTAGGATAGTGCAAATTAAAAATAATTTGTTCACAAAAAATTTAAGTGATATAAGTTTGTGTCCGAATCCAGAAGAGTAGAAGCTAATAAAGTAACCTATTCTATTCTTGTGACTGCCTTCTCTCATTTTCTTCAGAATCTGTTTCTGCATTTATGTAGGGGAACAGAGGGATGGTAACACCAAAATAATTCATTTGGATTTGGAAAGTTTTTATATTTATTATCTCACTCAACATAGGTATGTCTGATCTAATTGGGACTTAATGAAAACAATATATATTTGTTTACTGACTGGTGAATTTTAATGAATTAATAAGAAAACATGGAGTTAGAAAACTGTCCCATTTCATACTTTAATTCAGCTTTTCCCTTTCTCTATCCTATGTTAGCAATGAATTCAATCACATAGATGGACTCGGACATCAACCTCAGCAAAGAATTCCTTGTGTCCTTTGTGAGGGAAGTGGTATTAGGATGATAATAAAATATTTCAGCTGAAAAAAGTTGAGCTTTCATGTAATATTTTCCCCCTAAATATTGTATAACTCTATGATAAAATTAATAAGCAGTGGAGGTAAAAATTAAATTGATCATTTCTTTTATAGCTTCCTCCTTTTTGTATTCTGCTTAGCAAGGCTGTTCTACTCCAAGTATCATTAGTTTCACCCATGATTTCTAGTACTCTTAAAGTTTTTCTTTTCCCCCCCAAACTTGGCAAACAAATTCATTTCCTTTCAGTTGCATTAGATGCTGAAGTGATAGCTATTTGAAACAGTTTTTGAAGATTAACAATCCTCCATGGTGGGAAGTCTTATACATATTCTTATAAGTTATCATACAGAAAAGAAATGAAGACATAGTAATAACAAGTACAAAGATAAAACAACTACTGAGAAAAAAATAACATTCTTTCCTTTTTTTTCTTCTTTTTAACCATTATGTTGCATGAGGTACAGCAATCCTATTAAGTACTAATATATAACTATACATATATGAGGTCATGTGGCCTGCCTTAGCAGCAGGGGGTTCATAGAATACGTGGCATCAAGAGGTCACTAATGTGTCACGAGAGAGGAGACTAAGGAGGAAGATTGGTGAGAAAAGGGCCAATGGATTATTTCCAGCGAGAGATGAGAAAAAACAGGGACAAGAGAATTGGAAAGATAGTTACCAAAGTTTTGTTCCAGTTGACACCATGCCCTGCAGAAACTCTGCCCCAAACCTTCCATGAGGATAGCTCTCCTCTTTACAAGGTTTTGCTTTTAACTCTGGTAAATGGTGGGTAGCTCTTTTGGTTGTTTGGTTATTTTGTTGGGTGTGAGTTGCCCACATCTTGCCTCATTCCCTGCCAATTGACCTTTCATGTAGCCAGGGTGGGTTGCAACATGAATGACAGAAACTCTATGTCAGGGCTTTGGACCTGATGGTACAACTGTCTGGAATATGAATCCTGTGCACCATCCAGTGACAGCCTCTATTAACAAACTGGGTGTGGCCCTGAGTTACATCAAACCACTTACATCCTCTTCTATTTCCTTTGGAGTCCCGACATGGTCTAAATTGGGTCTAAAGTAGACATGGGTCTAATTGAGCCCAAATTTCTGTCACATCTTCCTTGACTGTATGTTCTTGTTGACTAAATCATTTTGTGAACATGTTTTTAGTTTTTTACATTTAGTGTTTTGTTTCCCTGTATAGTCAAGACATTCACATGTAAAGAGTGATGTAGATGTTCAGGCATACTTTTTTCCAAACCGGTATCCCTTTGTTTCTTCGCCATTTATTGAATAATCTGTCTTTTTAATGGAAGTGGAAAGAAAAAGGAAAATAATTAGCTTTGAGATTTCACTAGATTTGGGTGTTTTGTCACATAAAGGAGATTCCACTCAGCCTGCTGAAAAGTTCTGTAGAGCCTGATGTGGGGCTTGAACTCATGAACCATGAGATCATGACCAGAGCTGAAATCAAGAGTTGGACCCTTGGGGCGCCTGGGTGGCGCAGTCGGTTAAGCGTCCGACTTCAGCCAGGTCACGATCTCGCGGTCCATGAGTTCGAGCCCCGCGTCAGGCTCTGGGCTGATGGCTCGGAGCCTGGAGCCTGTTTCTGATTCTGTGTCTCCCTCTCTCTCTGCCCCTCCCTGTTCATGCTCTGTCTCTCTCTGTCCCAAAAATAAATAAAAAACGTTGAAAAAAAAAAATTAAAAAAAAAAAAAAAAAAAAGAGTTGGACCCTTAATTGACTGAGCCACCCAGGTGTCCCAGTGAAAAATTCTGTTTTAATCAAGGTTCAAATGGTAAATGCTGTCTCTGGGTTGTTTCCCTGTTACGTATAAATAAAGGATATCTTTTGAACTGTTTTTTTTGAACATTTAGTTTTATATGTTTTATGTTTAGTGTTATTATTATTTATAATTTAGGAATACATTCAGTGTTCATCTCTCTTAACCCATTGCTTGATCCATCTTTATAGTAAGAGTTTGGAAAGAAATATTCTTATTAAATGATAATTTTCCTTAAAAATTATGTGTTACAAAGGAAAGGAATAATAAGATGAGGTGGAGAATAAATGGCTTTGGAAACTGAGGGGTATTAGAGACAGCTTTGAGCCATTCTGAAGCTAATATAGTAAGTAAATCATACCTTCATTCCTAGGAAAAGGTTTCTCTAAACATTAGATCAGATTCCACCAAGTGGTTGCTGCTAGGATGCTTTCCTCTCTGAAACTTTCTCCTCCACTGTGGTATGCCCCTATTTCCAGCAAGGCAGTGAGGATGCCTTAGGACCAGTCATCTTCTCCTCTTTCCTATTCAGTTTCTTTTCCCCCAGCTTATCTCTTTCCTGCTTATTTCAAGGCTCGGGAGGAGGTGAGAAATAGTGCCTTCTTTCACTAAAATATTGGAAAAAATAAGCTTGCAGGGTTGGCAATGCTAACTAAGAGTACATTCGTTAAAGGAGGTATCTTCTTACAGTCTCAGTGTGGTTAACCACTTTGCATTTCACCCTTCTCCCTTTCCATAGCACTGCTACACCCAAGGCCTATGTGTACCTGAAGTGAGAAGGATAGTTATTACAATTACCTGGAGAGAAAAGATACAGTACAATTCAGGATCACCCAGTTTTTTCCCCATCTGCCTTTTCTGTCTATAAAATCAGACTCACCTGTGCCATTGCACTTGGGTAAGTGTACAGTTGTGGTTCCTATCAGAAGGAGCGAAGATGGGGTGCCTGGGTGGCTCATTTGGTTAAGCTTCTGCCTTCAGCTCAGGTCCTGATCTCATGGTTGTTGGGTTTGGGCCCTGCATCAGGCTCTGTGTTGTCAGCATAGAGCCTTCTTCTGATTCTCTCTAGTCTTCTCTCTCTCTCTGCCCCTCCCTCACTCGTGCTCTCTTTCTCTCTGTCCAAAAGAAAATGAATAAGCATTTAAAAATAAGAAGAAAGGGAAAGAAAGAGCAAAGACTACCAGGAAAGATTACTCAAAAGAACCAAGTCTCTCTGAGGAAATGAGTGGTGTGTAGCTAAACTTGAACCTGTGGGAGAATATGTAGAAGTAGGTTCAAATAATTTCTCAGGAGGTAAAGATATAGAATAATAAAATGGCAAGGAAAGAGGGATAGAAATAGAAGAATGAAGAGAATGATAATGATTGAAAGGAGAAAAAGGAAGCATGCTTCACATTTTATAACAACTTGACTCAAACAGTTTATGAAACAATACAAGTAGTCCAGAATTTAAGCCAGGCTTTCAATTAAAAACAGATAATTAAGGCTGCATATCTCTTTTTCCTTCTTTCAAAATGACCTTGAATGTTAGTTGGGTAGATTTTGGTGCAGCTGTTACTTGATAATAACACATTGTGTTTTTCAGTTTACTTAGATTGTTTAAAAAACAGATAACTGAAAACCATCTGTTTGTGTTTCTGTGTAATTTGTTCTCAGGACAGGGACTAGGAAGAAATCATTAAAAATCTTTCTATGGAAACCTCTTGTGAATTTAAGGAGCCGTACAAATTCAGTCTGTAGTACCAGGTGAAAAGGATGCCAGCAGCTGGGCTTTCTGAGAGAAGCAGCAAATTAATTTTTTCTTTGCTCTTTGTGGTTGGGGGGCATCTTTCTGATCCTGGCAGTGACTCTCACAGCACAGTGTGCATTTGAATCATCAGGAATAAGTGCTTAAAATGCATATTCTCCAAGTTCACTTCAGGCGACTTTGATCAGTCTTTCTGGGAAGAGTGCCGGGACCTCCACTGTTAAATAGTTCCCCAGGTGATTCAGACACAGTAGGTATTCCAAGGACCCCACTTGGACTAGACTAACAGCGCGTTTTTTTAGTATAATAAATCTGTATCATGGATTTGGGAGGTAAATTCAGGACATATTCTGTAGCTCAACTATTGTTTGTAAGAATGAACACACACATACACACGCGTGCGCGCACACACGCACACACGCAACCCCAGAACAACCCAATTAATATAACAACAAAGCAAATGGCTCAACGCAAAGCAAAACCTGATAATGGATTTTGAATAGGTTCCTAGAGATACAATGGAATCTGATCAACCCCAACTGCTGAGACACAAAAGGACAACTCTGAGTTGATAATAAGGGAAAACCTTTCAAAGGACCATAGTTAATTTCATTTATTGACACCAAACGGCGAGCTCTGGAAAGCATTTTCAACTTTACACAGTATGCTAATCCACCATATATGGGGCTTGCTGGGAAAATCTATTCTGCTCAAGTTCCTTTTGTAATACTGTGCTGTGTTTTGTTGAGTATATATTCTAATTTCTTTAGTCCTAACACAAGTTTCTAGTTTAAAAATATGTCCCTCCTCACTTTTTCCCTCTAAACTTCTACAGCGCATCATATAAGTTTTTACTTGATAGAAGTAGGAGACTGAGGCAGTTTGGTGTTTTTTTTTTTTTTTTTTTTTTTTTTTTTAGGACATGGTGGTAAGTGCTAGGTGGATGCAGCAAGTTGGGAATAGGCCTCTTTCTCAAGGACATAGCAAGGACATAGATTCTGCCACTAATGATGTTTGTGATTTCTGGAAAGTCATTATACCTCACTGTACCTCAGTTTTCTCCTCTGTAAAAGAGGGGCAGCAGAGAGTGGACTTTCTGTGGTCCTCCATAATGCTAATAGAATGATAATGTGCTGAGCACTTTGATGCGTTACCGCATGTATACCTCATGTTTCCGCATGTATACCTTCATCTCTGGTGAGAAAGAATGTCATTCAAGACTGGTTACAAAGAAGATGGATTTCCTAGTACCTGAATAGGTGCTGCTTGTAAGTGGCAGCCCTGAATTCTAACCCATATTCTTTTCACTAGGTAGAGCTGGGTTTTGAGCTCTCTGCCTTACTTGTGTTTGCTTTGTCCTGAACTGTCTGCTAGCACTTGACTTGGAGTGGGGTGTAGGGCTGTGAAAGGGAGGTTAGTCTGTGTGGTAATCACAAGGCTGCACATTTGCACAGATAAGGAAAATCCTTGCTGGGCTTCTTCACCCATGGAGTCAAGAACATGGCTGCTGGGGCACCTGAGTGTCTTAGTCAGTTAAGCATCTGACTCTTGATTTAGGCTCGGGTCATGATCCCCCTGTGGGTGAGATCAAGCCCTGCGTTGAGCTCTGACAGCAGGAGCCTGCTTGGGATTCTCTCTCTCTCCCTGTCTGTCTCCCCCACGCCTGCTAAAGCTCTCTCTCTCTCTCTCTCTCTCTCTCTCTCTCTCTCTCTCTCTCTCTCTCTCTCTCTCTCTCTAAATAAACAAACATTTAAAAAAGGAAAGAAAATGGCTGTGATTCATGCCTCTTGCCATTAGGTGGGGCAGTTGAAGAGTGGGAAAAGAGCATTTTCCTTTCTTCCTTCTTTCCTTCCTTCTTTCCTCCCTCCTTCCTCTCTCCATCCCTCCCTCCCCTCAGTTGTCCCTCCCCCCCTCTTTCTTTCATGGTAATAATAATGGTCATTTTTTTATTTAGCTCTTCCTCTGTGCTGGGTATCTGGCTAAGCTTTTTACAAGCATTATTTCAATGTTCAATGAATTCTCATACTGTTGTTTGAGCAGGTGCAGTTACAATCTTCTTTTCACAAACGAGGAACTAACACTAAAGGAAATTAACTTTTAAGGAAACTTGTCAAAGACAATCTAATAGATGGTAGAGCTAGGAAATGAACCTGATTTGTTTGATTTTAAAGCCCATGCTTATAACAAACGAGCCATACTGCCATTTCAAGGTTACTGACTTGTTTGCCATGTTTTGTTCATTTTTAGCAGAATATGCTACCACGTTGGGGAAAGAATCTGGAATTTGTAACTAGGAAACATAAGTTCTGCTTTTTTTTTTTTTTTTTTTAAATTCAGTGTTGTTGAGCTATAACTGCTGGGAATATGTTATGTTTAGGAGATACTATGTCGGGAAAGACAAAGTCCTTGACCTAAAAAAATTAGTGGCAGTTTCAGGAATTAGAGAGTGAGGTAAATCGTGAATGGGGTGATATGAGACTGTAGAGCAGGAACCCCTAACTGAGTCCTGGAGGGCCAGAGGAAAGTTCCTGGAGGAAAAGGTATCCAAGTGGAACTTGAGGCCAGTTGGACAGGAAAGAATATTCTATAGCATATCTAGGACTCAATTTTCTCATTAAAATTATGGATAGAGCTCAAAATATCTTTAAGATCTCTTCTATATTAGTTTTCTATTGCTACTGTGACAAATTACCTCAAACTTAGCAGCTTGAACAGTACAAACTCATCACCTTATGGTTTTGAAAGTTAGAAGTCTGACACAGGTCTTACTGCACTAAAGTCAACGTATTACCAGCCAACCTGTGTTCCTCTCTGGAGGCTCCAAGGGAAAATTCATTTCTTTGATTTTTGGGGTTGTTGGGAGAATTTGGTTCCTTGCATTTGTAGGGCTGAGATCCCCATTTTTTTCTTGGCTATCATCTGAAAGCTGTTCCCAGCTTCCATAGGCCACTACATTCCTTGGTTCATGGCTCTTCTCTTTGTTCAAAGTCAGCAACAGTAGGTTGAGTCCCTCTCATGCTTTAGATCTCTGCTGTTCTTTTTCTAGCTCCTCTCTAACCCAGTTGGGAGATATGGGAAAATAATGTTTCAAGTAAAATGATTAATACTCAACAATGTTTTTCTGAAAGTAAGTGATAAAAGATACCTTCTTTTCATAGAGTCCAAACTCTTAAGGTGGCCAGACTATCAATTGCTTCTTTAATTCCATATAGTAAGGAAGAAGGGGGCACATGGATGATCAAGTTCATGTAATATAATATTGCAGATTTTGTTATTAACATAAAATTCCCATTTAGGATTCAGAAGCCAAAATTGACTCCAAAATCAACTTATATCTATACTTTTCCAGAAGAGTAAGGAAAGTATGTGAGGTTGTGAGAACAAAGTAAGAAGCTTATGGAAGTCCAGAAAGTGGAAAGGAGCCACGACAGTTACTGCAACCTTCCTTCTCAATGCCTTTTGATTTCCTTTAGCATCCACTATACTTGACTGTTTCCTTCTGTTTCCACTTTCTCTTAGAAAAGTTCATGCCAAGTAATTTATCTGACATCTTAATGGATAATTCATTAAGAAAATCTTTTGTGCCAAGCACTTCATGATGAATTTTGATTGCTGATGTTACCTGGGCTGTGCTTCAAAGTGCTTTTATTGACCCACTCTTAAATTTAAGATGTTTTCATTGGACTTAAAAAATGACTTAGGAAAATTTCAAATCAGCCCTTTAAAGAATAGTGTCTTTAAACTTTGATTTGTTAATATCTACTTTTAGGTCAGAGAGTAAGAGATTTGAAGAAGATGCTAGGGGCTTGTCGATAGGGTCATAATATTGAAGATACTGGAGAAACTGATTTGGAAATTTACATTTCTGATTAAAGAGACTTTTTATGAGATGAAGCAATGACATTAGAATGAGAAAATAATGATTAATGAGGCAGTCAACTCAGTAAATATTTGAATAAATGAATGGTCCAGCTAAAGTGTTTCTCCCCTTTTCCTAATACGTATATACTTTTTGTTAGTATTTTTGTGTGAAACAGTTAAAAGTCCCTGCAGCTCACTGAGCTCTACCTTCCATGAACAGATTCACAGCAAATTTGCATGAGCCTTTCAGAGGACTACAAAATAGAGAAATGACTAAATTTTCTATAAATCTCTAACATTTCAAATGGTGTTCATTTGCACAAAGAAACTTGGACGCAGACTGGATTTCTACACTGCTATAATTTTAGATGGAAGTCAACATCACAATCAGGTTCTCTTAATAACTTGTTGCTCAATTTCCAAGAAGCCAGTATAAGGGAAAGATGAGACTGGGGGGCTGCTTTTCCTGGCTAAGTAGTATATGGTATGAAATAAGTTAATAATGAAAATATTGAGGTATTTACTGAGTAGACAATATGTACCAGGTACCCAGCTAAGCATGTAGTGAACTCGTGGAATTCTCACAGTAACCTTGAGGTTGGTAATATTAGCACCATTTTTTTTCTTCATAGGGTTGATTCCCAAACCATCTGGGTTTTGTATATTCAGAGAAAAACTGAATTTAGTCGTCAAAATTAAATAATTAAGACTAGTCTTTCATATATGTGTAAATGGCAAAGCCAACTTGCTAAGATTACCTGGGTATACATATAATAATATATCACATTACTATTTACAAGAAAAAGGTAAGTGTATCCAGAGCAGTGAGGTGTAGGTGACCAGTAGTTAAATATCATCATGCTTTCTGAGAAGAAAGGAAATAAACTCTAATAAATTTAAGAAGTTATATTGCTTTTGTTAGTGCCAAAAGACTGTAGATATTGACTATCTTTTTTTCAATCACAGTTTGAGAAGACTCCTATAAATGAGCCAGGAGAGGAAATGAACAGAAAAGTTACAAATAAATTTTCTTGAGTATTTTATTTCATTAGAGGGAATTCTTCCTTTACTACTTATCTAGAGTAGTACTTCCTTTGTCTTCTAACTCTTTACTTTCCTGATTTTTATCTTGTAGTACTGATCACTAACTGACATATTTCATGGTAGTTTGTTTATGTAGTGTTTGTTTGTTCCCACTAGCTTTGTGAGGCCAGAGAATATTTTGGCTTTGTTCATTGATGTTTTTCTATAGCTTAGAACACTGCCTCTCACTTAGTGGATGCTCAGTAAATATTTGGATAATTAAATTGTATAAATAAGGAAATTCATATGGCTAATAAATAATTGAAAAATCATATGCTTTGCTAGAAATGAGTGAAAGTAAAAACAGTTAACATTTTCATCTCTCACTAAATGAAATGTACACACAAAAAAATATACTCAATTCTTATGAGGATGAAGGAAAACAGACATTCATAAAAAATAGAAAAACATTTTCCTGGAAAGTGTTTTGGAAATATGTATATCTTTAAAAATATTTCTATACCACATTTTAATTCTAGGAATATATTCATGAAAAAAAAATCTAAAATTAAAAAGTAGCGTTTGTTAGCTGAAAGCCTTTACTTCACTATTTATTCAGTGAAAGTATTTTAAGAACCCTAAATGCCTAAAGGGAGGGGGAGAATTAAATAAATTAGAATGTATTACTCTCATGGTATATTATATCAATATTAGAAGTTAAGTTTATGAAGAGTTTTTTAAACATGGAAAATTTGATGCCATGAATTTAAATTAATTTTTTAAATGATGTGAAAATCTGACTATGTGATGTTATTTTAAAAGAAAACATAGGGGAACTTGGGTGGCTCAGTTGGTTAAGCAGCCAAATTCATCTCAGGTCATGATCTCTCAGTCTGTGTGTTCAAGCCCTATGTCGGGCTCTTTGCCGACAACTCAGATCCTGGAACATGGTTCAGATTCTGTGTCTCCCTCTCTCTCTGTCCCTCCCCCACTTGCACTCTGTCTCTCTCTGTCTCAAAAATAAACATTAAAAAAAATTTAAAAACCAACATAGAAATAGTATGTAGAAATTATGTCAAGATATTAATAGAGACTAGGGCAGATAACAATTATAGGTGATTTTGTTTCATATTTCTCTATACTTTTATTTTTTAAATTTTCTAGAATGAAATTTTATAATTAAAAAATAATTTTAAAATATTCTAAAATGACTTTTTTTTTTAGACTGGAAATAATCTAGAACTGATTATGTTTTAAAGTATGGACCTATGGGTTACATGAAGACATGAATATAGTATTACTTTTATTGTCTAAGAATGCACATGTAACTTAGCTAATTTCTAAGCAAAATTTTAGCACATCACTGGGACTTTGAGGGGGATGCCCACCATAGGAGTAAAAAGATCTAAACTCTAAGGAGTGTTACCATATCCTTTCAATAATCAAATATGTTTTTATTTTTGAATTCTGATCAGTGCAAAAAAAAATGAGTTACTTGGATTTAGTAACCAGATATATTTTCTTAATTTGGGACTGACGATGTGGTTGTTGAGCAAGCCTGGGCAGAGACTAGCAAAGGGTATTTGAGTTTAATGGAGAGACCAGGGCAAGAGGCCTGAACTATTTGGGATCAGAAGGCAACAGGATCTTTCAGGAAATGATAAGTAGCAGCAATTACTATGGTTTTGTCGTGTGGCTAGTCTAGGTTCCAGACAGAAAGCTCTCTCAGGCCTCTTTTCTTAGAAGCTTTAAAGACTGTACCCTTTATTCTTGGACTGTTAGGCACATTTCTATTTCTGGATCTGCCTCCAGCATCCCTGATACCTAAATCAATGAGCTTGACCACACAAGCTCCTCATTCTCTCATGATATGTGTGATTGACGACTGTGAAACTCAGCCGGCACCCTAGGGCAGTGAGCCAAAGCCAAACATTTAATAAGCAGGTTTTCTCAAATTTCATTTATTTAATTCAAAATTATATGAGCTATTGGATTTGGTTCAAGAATGTGCCCTTTTTCTTGGGCTGTTTTTCAGACCTTTAGAGGTGGAAGGACTTTGAAACTGAGCTTGTGTGTTGAGATAGAGGAGGTATGCAATTAAAAA
This sequence comes from Neofelis nebulosa, assembly GCF_028018385.1. Taxonomy (NCBI): domain Eukaryota; kingdom Metazoa; phylum Chordata; class Mammalia; order Carnivora; family Felidae; genus Neofelis; species Neofelis nebulosa. The sequence continues at coordinate 112,105,991 of NC_080782.1, forward strand.
AATGCATTCTACCTGAACTTCTGCAGTTATAATCTACTATCCTATAATTTGTTGAGGCAAGAGTCTAAGTGTTATAAATCATTTCCATATAGCCTAGCACGGTGTCTGGCATGTAATAGATGCTTGATAAATATTTATTAAGTGAATTTCACACACTTTTTCTGGTTTTAATTCATTCATGAAATGGAGCCAATCACCTTATACTAATGATTTAAGAATACAAAACTCACTCCTGACTTAAATCCAAAATATGTAAACAACTACTATAAATCAATCAGAATTAGACAGACATCCCAATAGGAAAGTGATCCAAAGACTTGAAGAGATACTTCATTAAAGAGAATAACCAAATGGTCAATACATATACAAAAAGGAAAAACAAAATCACAATTCAGTGCTACTACAATCCATAAGAAATGGTAAAATAAAAAAGACAGACAATACCTAGTGTTGACAGGAATGTGGAGCAACCAGAAACTTCAATCACTGTCTGAGAGTGCGTATTACACATTTTCTTTGTAAATGCTATTTGGCAGCATTTACTAAAGGTGAGTATGTGTGTGTGTGTGTGTGTGTGTGTGTGTGTGTGTGTATCCTATGATCCAGCGATTCTACCTGCCTACATGTAGGGACACATCACACACAAGTGCATGCAAATATTCATCAAAAGACTATGAAAATATTCATAGCAGCACTATTTGTAACAGATGGAAGTTGGAAATACTCAATGCCCATTAGAAAAAAAATGACTAAATTGTAATGTATTTACACAGTGTAATACTAATCAGCCTTAATGAATGAATCACAGCTACATAAGAAAATATTGAGGAATCTCTTAGACATAAGGTTACCTAGAAACAAAAGAATGCCTACTGTCTGATTTAGTTTACATAAAGTACAAAAATAGGCAAAACTAGTTTTTGGTGCTAGTTATTTTGGGGAGGGGCTCTAGTGATTGATTGTAAGGGAGCATATGGCGGTTTCTGGGGTACTAATGTTTCTTTTTCTTTTTGATCTGGTTATGAATTATGTGGTATACTCTGCAGAAGTGTATAGAGCTGTATGCTTATGCTTTATGTACTTTTGTTTGTATGTATATTCTTCAGGGAAAAATTAAAAGAATTTTTATCATTATTTTCCAGTTAACTCATAAAATCCTGATATTGAGGTTAACATGTGATCCTATAAATGTAGCCCCAGTGTTTCTGATGTGATCTCATGATGGCATGGGAAGCATCACATCTTAAATCCTTTGCCTGAAATGTTTATGATGGTTTAAAATGCAGAATAGAAATAGATTTTTTCCATAAGGAAGCAAAGGGAAATAGCTTACTTTGAAGAAAGATTTTTGAATTTTTTTTCTTTATTTGAGTTTAATTATTTGCTGAGCCTTCTCAATCACATTGGGATGGGAACTTGGACTTTGTTAGAGGAAACAAAAGTAACACCATTATGAAATAGAGCGAGTTACCACGTAATCCAGATTGTGAATTGTTGACACATGACTCTACATTGTAAAATAGTAAATGGTTATTTTCTTTTTGTTTTAAGATTAGAAACATAGGTCTTTATTTGTCAGTGCTACTACATCCTGCAAAGTGTCTAAATGAGCTACTTACAAGTTCCCATTTATGATAAGAGGCTATGGTGCATAAAAACACCTACATTTTTACCTATTTACATAGAGATAACAAACTCATAAGGTTGCCTAGCTGCTGTTAATTGTGTATTCAGTTTTCCCAACCCTCAGGAATATAGTTGAAAAAGATAGGAATGCTTGGCCTCCTTGGAAGGAGGTATGTGAGCTTTATTATTGAGGCCAAGTTTTCTACCCTTGTTTAGATGCAAACCTAGTAGTCAGGGACCTTGTCATAGCTATTTTCTGCAAAGTACCTTCTGTACTTGTCAAGATCAATAACTGGTTTTATAATGACAGCACAGAATTTAGCCTTCAGAACAGAAATGGTTGCTTATTTACCTTGTAGAAGTACTCCTTCTGACACTGTCAGGCCAGTGAGTATAGATTACTCTGTGAGAGATACTTTTAAAAAACTTTCACCAATTCTTCATGTTACATAGTATCTCTGTCAATTATCCAGTATCATTTAGTAACCACAATAGTAATCCATGATAAATTTTAGTATTTTATGGCTTATAAAATAGTTTCCACATTAATTTTCCCATTGGACTTCTAAAAAAGCCTGTCAAGTGGTCATGTCATGTAAAATACCATTTTATAAAGGAGGAAACTGAGACTCAAGAGTTTGAGCCTCATTCACACACACATCAAGGCCAGGCATTTTAACTCAGCCCAGAGGTCTTTCTATTTTATTCCACCTCTGTAAGATTCATGTTTGCATTTATCTTTGATATAGGACTATGGAATAAGAATTATTGAGTTAGTTTATTATTTAATTCATTCAATACATATGATGTACCAAATATTTACTGGCTGGATGTTGGTGATACAATGGTGAACAAGGTAGAAGCGTCTAGTTCTGGTAGAGCTCACAGCTGGTGGTGGAAGGGCAGACAAATGAGCAATAAAAATCAGAAAGTACCACCTGTATTTATCCTCTCCTTTGTACTCTCTCAGGATATGCATAGGATGCCGTGGGAATACCCAGGAAGTCCACAGGACTATGGATTTATATAAGCTTTTACTCTGTGTCTGAAGTCTTCTATTAAATGATACCAGAAAATAAAATCTATATATTCTAGATAACCAGTTGGAAGAGGAAAGTAATATTTAAGAAACATTCCTGAAAACTGTGTAAGTGGAAAAGGAAGATTATAAGTCAGTAAAAGGACCTCTTAGGCTAAAGGTGAGTGGCTATGGTTCAGGGTCCAGATTACAAAATGTAAACCTGGAAAAGGAAAGAAAGGGAACAGGGACAGACAACAAAAATCAAATTAGGCTCAACTTTATTTACCACAGTTTTAAACATAGACAGAGCTTAGATATCCTCAAATACTCGTGAAATACTATATTTTTGCTCATAAAGGCTTTCCATAGAAAAATTCCTCCATCTCTCTTTAACCTGCTGTGAAAGAATCAGCACTCCTAAGATTTATTTATCTTTCAAGGACTGCTACTTAAGGAAGGATTTGGATTTCCCATCTAGGAGTGTCTTTAATGGCTGACTCAGAATATGGCCATGTTCTATATGAAGCTCTTTGAATTTCTGGTTAAATGCTAGTGTTCAACTGTGAGTATCAAATTCCTGACAGCAGATAGGTCCTTGCACTTAATGATTGCAGGAAGAAGGTAATTGTTGAGGACAGTAATTTTGAACCTGAGATCTTTGGAAAGTTTTTAAGGAATGCTTGGATGCTCAGAAATGGTGTACAAAATTGTAATAACTCCTTTGTACATTATCCTTGGAAGTACATTCATAGTTTTTGTTGGTGACTTAAAAGGACTTACAGGCCTTACCTCCATATGCTCTCCTAAAGAAAAGTTCAGAACTGCTCTCTGGTGGTGGGAGGCAATAAAGTAGCCATTTGAACATCAAACTGTTTGGATGCATCATAGAAAATGGACATCTAAAGACACAGTCTGTTGTAACCAGCCTCCAAATTGGTCTCTCCTGATGCCCTTTGACATTGTACTGGGTTAATGTCTGTGACCAGTAGAATACAGCAAGGGATGGTATGTCACTTTTGAGGTTAGGTTATTAAGGACTGTGGCATCTATCTTGAGTGTTGACTCACATGCTGTCTGATCACTCAGTCTGGGAGAAACTGGCTGCCAAATCATGGAGGCTTTAGACAGCTTATGAAGAAGCTGATGTGATGAGGTATGGAGACTTCAGGACAACAGCCAGCAAGGAACAAATATCTGCAAGCAACTGCATGATTGACTGTGGAAACTTTCTCCAGCCATGGTTGAGCCTTGAGATGTCTGCTCCCCTGGTTGGCACCTTGACTGAAGCTCCCTGAAAGACCCTACCCCCAACCACCTAGCTAAGCAGCTGCTGTGTTACTGGTCCCCAGAAACTGTGTGAGATGCTTGCTGTTTTAAACAGCTACATTTTGGGATAATTTGTTACACAGCAGTTGATACCTAGATACCTAATGCATATTACCTTGATTAATCATGATAGAAACAAAAGTGATTAGAAGAAAATGTTGTGTTTATAAAATGTTGATCTTCTCTGTTAGTCCTGGGAAATTAGAGTTGGAAATAAGAATGTGCAAGCCATTCCTCCTTTCCTCTTGTTGGTAAATGGTGCACTGTGGCCCATTCATAGCCAGTAGAAGGTATCCATTGTGGTCCACACTGCAAGGAGCAACCTGTGACAGAAATAAACAAGTTTTCTTTTAAGGGATTTCTTTATTTCCTTTTAAAAGGTACCAGCTTTCGAATGTATCCTGAGGAAATCTTGTATTTCTTCTGAGCATAATCAATTCAGCAGAGAATTCATGCTTTGCCAGTGATCATGGGAGGTATTGACGTAATTTTTTTATTTTATTTTATTTTTTAGCTGTAAGTCTCTTCTAGTTTTTCAGTAGGTTTCACAGCTGTTAGTTTACAGTAGTGGTGGCTTGCTTAAATGGTAGCACACTTGGATGCTGCTTGTGTTGGTAGCATTCTGCAAAGAAGAAACTTTCAACCTCAAGTGGAAAAAGGAAGAAAATGGCTCAATTCAGTGATTACTGGGAATAGTAAAGAAAACCAAAATATCCAGTAAAACAAGCACTGTTGTTTTCAGTGAAAGTAGCTTAATAAAATGGATGGATTCTCCAAACAGCAACAATTGTTATCTTTTCCTTGTTACGACTGTCGTTCCTTCTTTATTAGGAACCCAATTGATTCAGTTCTTGGGCTGCCAAGGGCATTTTTCTAAAACAGTATTTTAAAACTGTAGGGACTCATTAGTGAAAGATGCAACTAATCAGTTGATTTAATATTATTTTGAAATTAAGTAGAATAAAAATTTCAGAGTGTAACACATAATACAGTAAGTAATTTTTTTGGTTGTTTTAAAACTATCTGTATATTTTTATATCTGTATGGAGTACAGAGATATAAAATGTATGTTTTACTGTGGCTTGTAGTCAAAATGCTCAAAAGTCCCTGTTGTATAATGTTTGGTTATGGAAAAATAAAATCTGGATTTTTAGAAATAGGCAGTGATGTACTATTTCATGATAGGTGGGGGGGAGGGGGGAGGATGGGCAAGGATGACAATACCTCACAGGCAAAGAGTAGGTTTTCCTGAAGAGAATGTATATTTTGCTCCCAACCATTCTAGAAAGTTCCCAGTCCATATGAAATGTACCATTTGGAAGCAGGGTAGTATATATAGAGCAAGGAGCTTTTTCCTTTCATTGGTGCCAGGAAGATCTGGGACTGGTCTATGAAACAGAGAATGGGCTGATGTGGTTCCTGGATACATGGCAGTGACCAGGAACAAGCAGCAATTGTAATCTATGGCGCTGGTAGCCAGTGAAGGTGCAGTACTTGTAGAGTTTTTAGGCCCAAAAAGGCACACGTTAGGCCTTCTAGCAAGTGGAGAGAGGCACTGTGATGGACCCTTACACAAAAGGAAAGTGGTGTTGCTTCCATGAGCCTGGACAGGGAGCATTCAGAGCAGAGCAGAGCAGGCTGCACTCAAGATAATGGAAGTCATTCTCAAAGAGGTACCAAGGCTAAAGAACTGGAGGGACTGTTTCAGAGTCCATCTGAGGCAGAACACCAGAAAATACCAAGAAGGACTGGCTGGTGATTCATGGGAACGAGGATGGAGCCTCTTAGGCAAAAGCTAGTTTCCAGCAAATAAGTTCATGCTGGCTGTCCAGCAGTAGACAGTAGAGCCACATTAAGGAATAAAGGGTCATGCCCCCTTTTGTAGAAGGTAGGTCTTAGGGAGTCTACGGAGTATCTGAATGCAGAAGGGCTATGGTGATTATTTGGTTAGCGCTTGATGCTGAGAAGGAAATACATAGAAGTGACTGTTTTCTAAGGTCAGCCAACCTCACAGTCATCATCACAACAAATCTCTGAGCTTATAGTGTTATCAGTAGTCTTCTTTCTTTGAGTTGAGCATTATGTTTTTCTTGGGACCTCTTTTAAAATGTTAAAGCCATGTGAGGGGTGATAGTAAGTTGGTGATATACCTTTGTATCAATGAGTGAATCGGATTCTTTCCTGGAGTAGAGGATCAACGAGTGCTTGGTGGAGAAGGAAAAATGGTGAAGAAAAGACTCAGTGGGAACATTCTTCGTCACTTTGCAATTTTCCCAAGGGTCTGGCCTTGGCATTATGTTTATATGAATGGCTCTTACTGATTTTGGAACTACAGTCTCATTCTGCAGACTATTTTGGGGGCCTGGGGGTAAGGGAGTGAGGATATGAGTCCAAGGGAGAAATTCTGTACGATGTAGAAGTGTATTAACTGACCACACACATTATAGGGCATCTATTGCTAGGTGCAAAGTTTTGTGCTGAGCAAGAAATATAATTATTCCATAATTTATAAAGCATTTGAAAGATAGAAAACATATATCAAAGGATACTTAATAAATGCAAGTGAATGTCTCATTTACATGATACTTAGGTAGGTTTTAAATAAGATTTTTCAGCCAGAAATTACAAGATTTGGCCATTTTTCTGAACCAAATGCCAAAATATCTTCCGTTATGACTTCAAGTATTCCTGCTGGCAAAATGTAAACACTTTCTTTCATTCACTTGTTATTTCACCAGCCATACTGAGTACCAGCTTTAAAGGCTCTGTGCTAGGTATTTTGGGGGGCAGGTTGTCTGGCAACAAATTCTTGAAATACCCAAATTTTGTGAAAATTTCAGATAGGAAAAAAGTTGATTTGGGTCAAAAAAGATTCTTAAGTAAAAGCAAAGTGATTGTAAATATGCTAATACTCCATAGACTGTGGTGAAAGCAATGTAGAAATGACCCTTAAGTAAATTAGAGCTGGTGAGGACTTTGATAATTAAAGTCTCTTCCCTGTAGCTTGCCCAGCAATTAGGAAGCAGGGATGGTTTATATCAAGGTCTCATAAATAAACATACAGCTTGCCAGTCCCTAAAGATAGAGAATTCATTCTTGACTGTGCTACATGCAGGCTCAGAGGTAAGTGATGACCCTCTGGTCACCCGGCAGAAAATAGATCAGCTTCTTTAAACCAAGAATTACAGTGATTGCAGTGGTACAATTATGTAGAGTGATAACCACGGCTTGGCATAAACCAAGCTTGTTTAAATCATGTGTCAGGGAAGAATATATGCTACTATTAAAGAGTCATGATAGAACAACCATAATCCCATAAGATAAAGCTAGTTGAGAATATTCATGTTTGCTTTCAGATGCAAGTCCATTATTTTTGTGGAATAATTAAATGCCTCTGTAGATGTCCATTCCAGGGGAGGCTCTTGAACCATTCACCACATGCATGTTCTGACTTACTGGTTATTTCAAGATTGGGAAAATTCTAGTTGTGTCTGAAATCTGCAATGACCTTTAAATTGATCCAGTTAATGTATTGACCAGATATATTGAGTCCCTATTATGCCCAAAGTATGCAATTGGTTCTATATGGCATATACATTTGGACAAAGCCAAAATTCTGTCTCTTGAGGTGCTGAGGTCTGGTAAAGAAGAATAAAAAATGCAAAATTACCCAGTTCCAAAGCTGAGAGAGGAAAGGAAGATTGATTTAAATAGGTGTGGTCAGATGGGTAGATGAGTATGTGAAGTGGGATTTGAGAGAATGATAGAATTCCAGTTGTGACCATTGGAGAGAAGGGCTCTTCAAGGAAAAACAATAAAATGCATGATGGCCAGAATCTAGCTAGAACAAAGCTTATGAATGGAATAGTGGTGAGCAATTCGGCACAGCCAGAGGCTATCTTAACTGCGATGTTCCCTAGAAATTCCCCAGGGCTGTCACTGCACCTCGTCTTGTTCCCTCACAGCCCTGCCTGCTAGAGAGAGGGAAGCAGTTTTTTCTTTAGCAATGAAAAGCAATAGAAGGAAATGCTTTACTCCTCCCAGGCATTAGGCAGATTGAATATGGGATTTCTCTTGACAATGCCTTAAGCCAAGGAGATAATTGACATTTTAGTCTGTGTATGAGAAGAGGGAGAGGATTTGGAAAGAGTAGGGCTTTCAGCATGGCTCCAGATACAAAGAAGCTGGGTCATTAGCTAGCTCCTCTCCAGTTTCTTCCAGATTCACTGGGTCCAAAAGCCTTATCTTACCTCTGCACCCTGGAGAGTGCAGCTGCCATATTGGGATGCTGAGTGGAGGAACTTGGAGTCTCTTTCTTGGTCAGCGAGTTCCTAACTCTACATTTGCAGAAGATCCAGGGAGAAGCCAAGGTGAGCTTTCACTGTTGTAATATTCCTGGGTTAAGGCTGAGTCAGAAGAATAAACAAAATGCTTCAGGAGTCAGAATATTTTACATCTTTCTTGATTATTTACTTATTCTCCCAATTCTGACAACTCAGCTTACCAAACCCTCCTTCTTGATAGAACTTTTCTTATTTAGTGTGATGTCATACCTCATTTAATATTAGGATAAAAATGAGTTGGCACCATAGTGTACAAATTATATAAGTATAGCTGATAGCCTGTTTTGATGGCAAGAGAAACTTCTTAATTATCTCTAACATAAGCAATCATTTCTTTTTTCTTACTTTCCAGTGCTTCTCATTCCTGGCTTCACCATTAGAATTATTTCAAGAGTTTTAAAAATTCCCAGGTATATCATACTAGAACCTGGGTGTAGGACTCAGGCATCAGCACTCTTTTAATTTTTTTAATGTTAATTTATTTTTGAATGAGCGAGCAGGAGAGAGAGAGAGAGAGGAAGGGAGGGAGAGAGAGGGAGACAGAGGATCTGAAGAGGGCTCTTTGCTGACAGCAAAGAGCCTGATTCAGGACTCCAAGTCACCAACCTTGAGATCATGACCTGGGCTGATGTCAGATGCTTAACCAACTGAGCCACCCAGGCGCCCCTAGGCATCAGCATTCTTTAGGGCTGTGCAAGTGATTCCAATGTGCACCTAGAGTTAACAACCAGTGTTTTAAAATGTCTTAAGGATAAATAATAAACACAGACTTGCAGTAGGTGAAAATATATGTACATCTCATGTGTAAGTAAGTCTCAAATTGTTAATAGTTTTCAACAAATGTATTTCCATTTTAAAAATAGTCTTTTAAGGAATGGCCTTCATAAATTTGTTATAGAATATTTTTTCAGTGATGTCTCTGTTAGTAATGTGAAACATGTTGCATATAAACTGTCTGGGGATCATGGAATTATTTGCAAACATTCCAGACATTTTACAAAAGTTTATGAAAACAATATGCTTCATATGTGTTAGTATAGAAACAGCTTCAAATTTAGCTTCCTGTTAAACAGAAAGCCCAGAGAGTAGAAATGAGGAGTCTGATTCCTGTTCACTCCCAGTATTCTCAAAACTCACAACATCTTTAGTTGTTCTTCTCTTGACCATTCAGTCATATGCAAGATCTGTTGAATCTTACTTTACAATTTCCTTTTACATGCTCATTATTTCTCATTCTCGTGGTCACTATCAAACTCTTACTCTCTTTTCCTTGGTGATTGTCATATAATGTCCACCTTGTTTTTTCTTACACAGAGCCCCTAGCTGGAGGATCTTAGGGTATCATGCCTTCACTCACTTTTTGTGGTTCTCCACTGCCCACAGAAAATCACAGCACATCAGCCAGCCATTGAAGCTTTCCATTATCTGGCTCCAGACCTTTTTCTGAAGACAGCTCCCATTTGTGCACAGCTCTGCAGAACTGATTTAGCTGCTCAGTTATCTGCAAATGTGTGCAGACATGGCTGTGGTTTTTTTTCCCTGTTCTTAGGACCCTCACTCATGCAGGTGTTTCTGCCAATGCCCAAATTCTATACAGCATAGAAGGCTCAAATTTCATCTCCTTTGTAAAACCATGAGCTTCACAGCTAAAAACACTGTTTTCCTACTGTGATCTCATTACAACACTTGATCTAGACCACTTTTTTCTTAATGTTATTCTATTTTATTTTATTTTATTTTGGGGAGAGAGGGACAGAGTGTGAATGGGGGAGGGGCAGATTTTACAGAGAGGCACAGAATCTGAAGCAGGCTCTGCACTCTGAGGTGGGGCTCTAAGCCATGAACTGCAAGATCATGACCTGAACTGAAGTCAGATGCTTAACTGACTGAACCACTCAGGTGACCCATAGACCACTTTTTAAATATTTCCAAAAGTCCCTTAATCCTTCTTTCTCTGTTCACTTATTTATAAAATGGGAACAATAATATCTACCTAAAAGGTGGCTTGAGAAGAGTAAATAAGATCATATACTTAAAGAGCCCAATACACAGTAGACAATTTTTTCAGTCTTTCTTTTTCTCTTTCCCTTTTCCTTCCTTCCTTTTTCCTTCCTACCTTTGTAACTTTCTTTCTTCCTTCCTTGGTTCCTTCCTTCCTTCCACTTATTTATTTGTTTATTGTCCATTGTAACTTTGTCATTTCTTTGTGGGCAGAGTCCTACGACTGATAAATTCTCATTTTCCCACACAATGCTTATGGTAATGCTCTGAACATGTAGGCACTCATGTACCTGTTTTGCATGAAAGAACCCAGTATTCATCACTTGCTGTAGAAGTTATGATCAGGGTCAGAAGAGATATCAAACAGAAATCCAAAGGTTTCAGTGGTAATGTACTAGTGGTATAATTATCATCACCATCATTTAAAATTATTCTATTTACCTAAAATAGATAGTCTTGAGGAAATCTTTATAATCTTGAGACATCAAGAGTCTACTTAGATAACTAGTTTAGGTGAGACAGCTTCTAATCAGTAGGGGTGGATTCAAACCCAGGCCTCTCCAATTTGAAAGGAGATGCTATTTTAGCATACCAACATTGGTTAGATTGTCTCTAAGATCATGTTTGCCTGGTGGCTATCATTGGAGATAATCCTTATTTTTTTCACTATATTCTGTGTCCTAGGGCAACAGGAAGGCAAGATGTAGACATGGCAGTAAGTTGGCGAGAAGGAATTCTGAAGAAAGGACTAGGACTGAGTAGAGCAGGTCCAGAGAGTGAAGGGAGTAAGCAAACTCTGGTTACTACCCCATCTATACTCTTCTCATGTTCCGTTTAGAGTCCTAAAAGTCTTAAAGCAAAGGCTGCCATGACTGCAACCTTAGGACTGGAACAGGTCAGTGACCCTGCAAGAGGCTAGTTGTAGATTCCTCCTTCCTACTCTCCTTTTCAGTTTATTATCTGTGTATTCATACTTTCCTATGGCCAGTAGTTGCTCTTTTCCCAAGGGATGTTACCTTCTAAAGAGGCTACATGCTTCCTCTGACAATGATTATGTTCTGCACCTGTAGGACTCTCTTAGCCATTATCCCAATGACACTGTTGCAGAGGGTCTACTTCCATAGTTGCTGTCGAGGGGACAGGAAGTCCCATCACTACATTGCTTGCTCCCACTCATGACCCAAGATGAAAAAACAGGTTCTATCCCTGAATTTGATTTGGGACACGTTGATTCTGCTCTATTTACTGGAACTCAACAGGGGAGGGCCAATTCTCAAAGAAGGAAGAGAGTGAAACTGATGTGTCTGGGGACACATACATGAGAGACTATAAACTCCAGGGTGAAAAAGAGACAGAGTTACAGCTGCCTGGATTTCTGACAGCTTTTCAGTTGGGTTGTAATCCCACAGGAGGCTTAGCTGCCACCCTAGCTTTGAGTTCTACAAAATAATCTTGTAACTTTTTAATAAATTCCTCCTTTTAGTTTAAGCTAGCATGAGAGAGTTCTGTTTGTTATGGCCAAACAGTCCTCTAACTGAGAGAGTTAACAAATTTTTAAACCATTCTCAAAATCAATACTAATTTACTTTTGCTCAAGATGAGTCACTAATCTATGTTGAGTCCCCATAATGCCATTCTTCATTAGAATCTACATTTGATCTCTAGGGTGTATTTTATAGTCCTTAAGGTCTCTTTTACATAGTTGATTATTTATGGAGTTATGATGTTTTAAATACTTTGGTTGCCTAGTAAACACAATTTCACTTAGTATTTCAATTCTGCAGTAGTTGTGCTAGGTCAACTCTTTTATTCTTGGTGGCTACACAGTCTTTCTTTCCTTCCTTCCTTCCTTCCTTCCTTCCTTCCTTCCTTCCTTCCTTCCTTCCTTCTTCATCCCTCCCTCTCTTTTCCTTCCTTCCTCCCCCCTCTCTTTTCCTTCCTCCCTCTTTTTTCTTTTCTTTTCTTTTCTTTTCTTTTCTTTTCTTTTCTTTTCTTTTCTTTTCTTTTCTTTTCTCCCCTCCCCTCCCCTCCCCTCCCCTCCCCTCCCCTCCCCCCTCCCTTCCTTCCTTCCTTCCTTCCTTCCTTCCTTCCTTCCTTCCTTTCTTCCTTTCTTCCTTCTTTCCTTCCTTCCTTCTTTCCTTCCTTCCTTCTTTCCTTCCCTTTGATATCATAGAGAAGGACAAAGAATTGGTTATTACAAAAATCTTCATCCAACTTATGAATAAACTGAACCCAGTCCATCTAACTTCTCAAGGTCTCGCTTTAAGTGAGGAGACCATATCCAAGTCCTTTCCGGTATGAAAAATTTGAAGTTCAGTGATTGTGTCCCCATTCTGGAATATACCATGTAATGTTACAAATTCCTCGAAGATTTGTTCAGAATACACGTTTCCCAAACTTACTTGACTATGGAATACTTGTTACATGATTGTTTATCCATAAAACACCAGAAATAGCTCATGGGTACATATAATCTGCGTTTCAACTAAAGAGGACAAAAAATGGTCTATGACAATTAATTGCTTCAATCAATAATAAAAATCAGTTCATACAGTAACTCATTTATAGGACCAAAATAATACAAATTCAATAGAGAATTTAATTTTAATTTCTATTGGGGAAAATTTTTAAAAAGATGAAAATAGTTGAAATACGACAAGTTCCACAGCAAAGAGCAATGGTTTTTAAGAGGCAATAAGTATCAGTACAATTGTGGGTAAATACTATGGAAGCATTGATATTTAGATTCTTTTTCATGTGTTGGTCATTTATGCAATTTCCTGGGTTTCTCTCAATCTCTTAAATGCAGATTCTTATATGATAATAATAATTATACAAGTCTGTTTAAGTACATTAAATATTTTTTAGAAGAAACATTGTTATTGAACACTTTATTCTTGGAACACTTCAACATTTGCAGTTTGAGAAAAGCTGAGGTAGTTGAACCTAAACATTGTATAACTTTCTAATAAATAGCCTATTTTTCCTTCCTCTTCCTTCAATTGCCCACGTGTTTAAATGCATAGCTGTTATGTTGATTTATTCTTTTATGGGCCTTTGTATTCCATGACATTAAATATCTTTTGTAGCAGTAAGTCTGGCACTACGATTTTGTAGATGTCAGTGGCAGTGGCCCTTGAATAGGCTTACACTTACCTGAGCACATTATATCCTTTAAGAATAGTCTTGCTACTTAAGGAATTTTCACTGAAACTAGTATGTATGATAATGCATAATGCCTCCCATTAAGAACTTGGAATGTGTGCATTAAAAGAGTTATAAATTGCCCTTAATCACTGGTTTATTGTTTCTTTTCATATCCTTGAGAAAAACCTGATGGCTATACCCCTGCCATTTTGTGACTAATCCTTCATGTAATAAACCTAAGCTTCAATTATCTTGAGTGAACTGGTCTATTTAGGAAACCCTTTGGCTTAGCGCTGAATTGTATTTTGTACACAAGGAGCCAAACATCATGAAGAAACTACAGCAGTGTATAACAGCAGCTTCATCATTTTGGAGTTTTTAACTTCTACCTTCAGGGATAAATATATTGATCCTAAAACTGTCAGAGCTTCCAAGATATCATTGCAAAGACTTTAGTGAGCCAAGTTGTACTAAGATGGAGAGACTGCTAATTTCCAGAAGTGGAATTACTAAGTTAAAATACAATACTTCTTTCAGCATTAAAAGCCCTTAATGGCATAATTTCACTATCCTGAACACAGTTTTATTTGATCCATTAAAAACGACAGTGTGAATGTAGATGTCAACATTACAATGGTGACCAATAATTGGAAGTAGTACTTACTTATATACTGATACATTACTTATATACTGATACATTTTTCTTAGTATTTTTACCAATATTAATTATTGCAGTTTTAACCTTGGCTACACAAACAACACAGAACGGTTTAGGAAAGTTTGGCTCACCTTTATCGACATTTCAGCAATGCCTAGGGGCGCCTGGCTGGCTTGGTCAGTGGAGCGTATGACTCCTGATCTCGGGGTTGTGAGTTTGGGCCCCATGTTGTGTGTGGAGATTATTTAAAAATAAAATCTTTAGGGAAATAAAAAAGGAAAAAAAGTGCCTAGATATCTTGGCTATAGAGAACACACACACACACACACACACACACACACACACACACACACACACTTCAGTCAGAAAGTAATTAGTTCAAAGACCAATATTATCAATGACTTAAACTTGCATGTATGTCACACTCCATGAGTGTTATATGGAGGAAAATGATTCCTTAGAATAACTGCAGACATTTCCAGGTTCCAAAAAAGAGAAAAGTAAACATCATGGAAACTGTAGATATGGAATTACAGGGCTACCAGCATTCGAGATGTGGTGGAAAAATTGGGAGTAGTTCAGTAAAATTATATAGGTATGAAGCAGATTAAACAAGCATAGCACCACACATTGACTAGTTCCTGATGTGTCACAGTGTTTTCCCTTGGCTATGTCCTGCTCAACATTTTATTTATTTATTTATTTATTTATTTACTTATTTATTTATTTATTTAAATTTTAATGTTTGTTTTTGAGACAGAGTGTGAGAGAGGGAGTGGCAGAGAGAGAGACACACACAGAATCTGAAGCTGGCTCTAGGCTCTAAGCTGTGAGCACAGAGCCCAATGTGGGGCTCGGGCTCAGGAATTGTGAGATCATTACCTGAGCTGAAGTCTGACACTTAACTGATTGAGCCACTTAGGCACCCTTACATTTTGAAGAGGGGTTTGTCTTAAGATCTCAAGTTCTACATTGAGCATGGAGCCTACTTAAGATTGTCTCTCTCTCCCTCTGCCCATCTCCCACTCTCTCTCTCTCTCTCTCTCAAACCAAACAAAGAAACAAACAAAAAGGCAAAGATCAATGCTAATCAACTTTGTGGATAGTATTTAAAGTTGAAAGGACTAGGTGACAGTTCTTTCTTTTGACAACAAATGAATTCCATGGGCAAGAAGTAACAAGGCAAAATCTAATAGAAATAAAATGCAAGTTCTGATTTAGACATAATAAAAAAAACCCACAATAGCTGAAGTATAGGATGAAAAACACTTTACTGTATGGACAGTTCTAATAAAAAAGAGTAGTTAATAGGAAGTTCTTTATCCACCGACAGTGTGATAAATTTGTCTAAATCCTCTAAATGGAATCTTTCTGTGACAGAGAATCAACCTTAAGTGAAATGTTGTTGCTCAGACAAGAAAGTTAGCAGTCACTCATTGTGCTCTAATAATAGACCACCTCTGGATAGTCTTGTTCATTGATAAATTTGAGCAGTTTTCCAGAGTGTAACCTGTAGACCACTCATTTTTAGAATGTTAATGGGTATTATGAAAAGGGAAGTTATGGAGTCAAAGAAGCTTGGAAGGGATGAGTTGTTAAGCAAATTCAACACACATCTTTTGGGAATTACTTCTGTTTTTAATGTACCAGTATGTATTGTGGCTGTCCAAGGTGAGTTCACAGAGAGGCCTGGAGGAAATGTCCTACTCTGGTGTCCTGAAATAATTTGTATTCACCTTAAACTACTGTACTTTGATTCTACCTTGATCCTCTCATCCTTCTTATAGGACTATAATTGTAACATCATCTCTTTCACCACTATTTAGACTATTTCCTTCTCTAATGACTCTTTCATTTCTTTCTTCAGACACAAGTTCCACAAAAAACATTTTAACTTTCTTTCTTTCTCCAGGTACTTACTTTCTTTCTTCTTCCTCTTATTGCTTCTGGTATTTGAGGCTTTCCCCAACTTTTTCCCCCTCATTTTTGAACAAAGGACTATTTTCTTTTTCATGGATAAACTTGCAGACTAGTGTTCCATGGGACATACCTGGAGGCATGCTCAATTAGAAATGTTTAGAAGAGGCAGAGTGAAAGACAAGGCATCTGAAAATCAGGTGTTTATCTTTTATTGGTTGAGGGTTTCATCAATGAGAAAGGGAGTAGAATTATTCTAGCTTACTGTAGAGTTAACTAGTAGAGTTTCCTATCCTTTTGTGTGTATATGTGTATGACCTAGATTCCTTTGGCCGACTGGAAAAGTCTATGGATGCCTTCTCAACACATTTTTAAATATAAAAGGAAATTATAGGATTAAAAAGGAAAACAATTATATTAATATAAAATATCAGAATATTAAAACACATTTATATATGTGTGCATATTTATTCATGAAATAACAAAGTGTAGTATGTCTATCATACTTTATTTTGGAATATTTACACCATCTCTAATGAGATGGAAAAACATTAGTGACAAAGTCACACAAACTTTTGTAGTTTAGTGACTCTTCATAATTGAAGTAAATGCTACTTTTCAGTTAGAAGTAGTAAAAATATAGATGTAATGTTTTTCATCCATATTTATAGACCTCCTGAAATCTTTGTGGACCTCAGGTTAAAAACCACTGCTATAAATGGTAGAACATAGAGTTGCAAGGAGTCAGGGTTAAGCTTATTAAGAAAAACTTCTATAACAGAGTTGTCTTTGAATGGAAGGAAATTTCACATGAAATAGTGGTCTACCTATCATTGGAAAGAATCAGCAGCTGAATAACCAAAAGAATTTAGAATTTTGTAGTATAACACTAATTCATGTTAGCTAACATCTTTGGAGTGCTTACTAGGTTTCAAACACTGGATTAGGAGCGACTTATCTCAATTTTTAAAATCTTCTTAACAGTTCCAGGAGGTTATCTCTATAGATAAGACAGTTTAGGTTTTGGGATTTGCCCAAAATTTACTGCTAGGAAGTGGTAGGGTATGGCCTCAAATGTAGGTCTAGCTCATGACTGAAATTTGTTTCGATGGTAATGTTGGGGGCTGATTGGCAAGGTGAGAGAATTGATCACCTAGTTTATCCCCTTCATTTGATAGACATGAAAGAACTGAGAATCCAAGGAAATTAGGTGACTTGTGCCAGGTTACACAATTTGTAGCAGAGCCAGAACTTGGATTTTGATGCCTTGTTTTTGTGGAAACATAATGCATTTTATTGTTTGGTAGATGTGAAATGCAACTGGAGAAAGAAGTAATAAAAGACATTATGTTTTGGGACACAGTATATAATCCCTTCCTACTTTGTTTAGACAAACAGATGCCTCTCAAAGTGTCTTTACCTGTGTTAGTACACTTATTCCTTAAGTTAAAATTACTTGAATAGTATTTTAAATGTAATGAAGAGTGAACTGTCCAGTACTAAAATGTGTGCCTTTAGTATATTTGTATTACTTATATTAGAAATTCAAATATGCCGTTTTTAATAACCATGTCTCCCTCACTTTGGTTTCACCAGCAAGCATCTGTGGCAGATTGTGAACCCCAATTACGTGCCTCAAGCATGAATAAATGAGTATAATTGTCTGGTTTACTGGTTTTCTTTAATTCTTACTTAAACTCATCAGGTAATTGAGTATTTATAATGTGCTGTTTCTATTTTTTCCACTGAAGATAATTATAGTAAATTTACCATTTATTGATAATGAGGGAAGTTGTCTACATTAGTTTAAATTAGTTTAGAATCCATCATGTTGTAAACTCTTTCCAGAATAGGATGGTATATAAGTTAATAAGCAGCAAAAATCTAAAAGAAATTTGAAAAATTAGACTTTTTTTAAGAGTACTTTTTTGTTCATATCATGATTGAGTGGAAGGTAAAGAGATTTTTCATATAACTCTTGCTACCATTCATGCAGAGCCTCCCTCATGATCAGCATAACAGGAAATGGGCATCAGAAGAAACATTCTGTTTTAGGCAGCCTCCAAGATGGCTGTCAGTGATCCCACCTCCCAGTTTTCACATGTTTGTGTCATCTCTTTCATACTGGACCACAGCTGAACTCTACAACCACAGAACTTGCTGTGGCAAGTGTGGCAGCGCAGTTTCCTCTCATGTGTCATTTAAGTGTAGGGCAAAGAAGGATATTGCTTTGTTTTGTTTTAGAGACCTTTTTTTTAGTCACATTTTTATTATCTACATGATACAATAAAAAGAAAGGCAGGAAACCAAGGATTTTATACAAGTATCAGAGTCTTTATGGGGCAACATGGCTTAACAGCTATAGTTAATACAAAACTTTAACAACTACAACCAAATATTTCCATTCACCACACTTGAAAAATATTGACTCTAGGTTTGTTACTTTGAATTTTTTTTCACAGTGAGATAGAGGGGCAGGTTCACTTTCATGGCTCTCTGCACCCTGTGTGTTCACATGGGGCCCCACACTTAGATGGGCCCTGTGAATGATGTAGCTGATCCTAGGTAAAAGAGAGATAAAAATCAAATTACCGTCGTCGAATTACTCATCACATAGCCTGAAATTGAAATTAGCCTAAAAAGTACTAAGAACCCAGAAAACATCTCGATCATGTTAGCAATGCTTTCTCTCTTGCATTCAACATTTCTTCTTTCCTGTGCACCTTTTCAAATCCCATCCCCACACCATTACTGGTCTTTTATTTCCTTCTCAAAAGGTTTTAAAAAAAGAAGTCTTGATTAAGAATATGCAATATCCATTAGGTTTTCTCTAAAGATTCCCAGCATCTTTACCAAGCTGTCATATGAGCATTTGCATATTTTGCATATGAGTGCATAAACACAAATTTTAAATGAATTTTTGTGTCCTTCTAAGCAAAGAATACATGTTTTAAAAATCTGGAGTTTTCTTTTTCGGTTTGAGATAACTACATTTTACTTAATTACTATTTAAATCACTATAACACAATATTGATGACAAAATTAAAATTTGCTTTTTAATTAACTGTCAGCCAAAGGAATAAAATGGAACTTTGTTTTCCTCTTCTGGTAAGAGTGTAGTTTAGCTAGAATTTACTTCAAGAAAGTATACTGTTTGCCGGAAAAAGAAAACTTTAAATTATTTTGACCCATCTAGATATAAGGCAATTCTTCGTAGCAAATTTATGGCCCTTTGGCTTTGAACATTCTGTTCCTAATCTTTGCAATACAATTCACTAGTGAATCAACAAGGGGTGGAATGTAATTGTAGATTGCGTGATAAATACTGCCTGTGTGAGTAGCGCCCAAAGTCATCAGCCTCAGTGAATCAGTTAATGTAATTAATACGGACTATTGTAATAGACAACTCCCCAAATTCCAATAGCTAGAGAAATTGAAGTTTATCTCTTGTCTTTGTGAAGTTAGTTGATATTTCCCGTTGGTGGGTTGCCTCCTACTTGGTCGCTGGAGTATCTTCATTTCTCCCTTTGAAAATATGACTGATTCTCTTTTTAAGCTTCAAACTTCTCATCTATCACTTGTTAATGGAGAAACCAGAGAGGTTCTCTGTAAGCAGGCCCAGAAATGGAATGTGTTGCTTCTGTGCCTCTTACATTCATATGTCCTTACATGGCATTGTGGTCTAGATGTGGTCCCAGGGAAGAGAGATTGGGTTTTGCTGACTCCCTGCCACTCTCTGGTCAAGTGACACTGAGCCATATACAAATTAATTTCTTTCTAGATTCCTTTAAAACTGTGTTCCATCCACATTATACTTATAATATGTGCCTATTTCTTTTGGACAATGTCATTCAGGAGACTTTTTGACTGATCCGTCCTGAGGTCATCTTTATTGATGCAGGATTATAGTTTGGGGCACGTTAGTCCAATCTCAGAACTTTAACATATGTTATTTCAGATCTTTTCCAACTTCCAGGCAATAAGTAAAACCTTTCACAGGGTGACTAGTTGGATGTAGTCTCTTCCTCTCTTTGTGTTCTGATCTGTGTGTGATCTGTTTTTTCCTTTATACCTTACATGCTTCAAATTTCAATCATTGCTTATATGCCAAAAACTGACTAATTTGTATGTTTAGCCCATATTTACTCGTTAGGGTTCAGACCATCTCCTTGTGTGTCTTCAGGCCTGTTTCATCTTTTCCATGGTTACTGAATCTCAACTGACGTTTTCATACTGACGTGATTCTGTGAGTTGGAAATAATTTCAAATGAATGCTTGTCAAGAATTTCCCATCCTTTCCTGGACCTTTAAATGAATCTTGTTTCTCATCCTCAAAAAGTGGATACAAATAATCACTGGACAACACAACCAACACTGCCAGGTGGGAAGGTGTGCAAGTAGCACTTCTAGTTGCCAGGAAAGCAGACACACGATACCTGGTCAGGGCCTCATTGCTCTCTGTCTGGGGAACTGGACAACTTTATGGATCAAACCTGACCTCAGAGATCCACATGCCCACCTGACAGAAGCCTGCCCATGAGAGTGAAGCTGCCTACTTGTCTCCATGTTTCCAGGGGCACAGTGAGTCAAAAGAACAATCTTTCTGAGTATCACATGGGTCTGGTGTTATAGATCACCCAGTGTCCACACATCCCATTGGTTCTGAGTAGTAGTCCTTGCATTGCTAGCACTTTTGTGAAGCAGATGTGGCTTGTGGGCCATGCCTTCCTACTGAGTGGCCCTCCTCACTTTGTGAACCCTGGGTCCCTGTCCTCCATAGATATGTGAAGTTTATAGACCCCAGCTCCTTCCTGGAGTTATTCAGATGCACCATCTTTTCTGTTAGCCTATCAGTGCTCTTCATGAAGCACAATCAGTTATTTTTCATAACTTGTCTTGAAAAATGAATTGTTTCTAACCCAGTGGGTATATGAAGGAATGATTTGATGAACAGCTACACACTGAGAGTGTAAATAATGTTAATGTCTCTATATAGCACCACTGAGATGCATAACAATGTTATTTTGTCTAAGGAGGGTTTCTTTGCTCATAGGTTATTTTTTAGAACCAGAAATAATGCTTGTCACATTTAGTTAAATGCCAAGTCCACTAAATAAGAGAGCCTGGATCTGCCTAAGGGTTCTAATTTTAGCTTCTGTCCCAAAGTTTCTCATATTCTTTCTCTTTACATCTTCTCTCAGGGTCAGCTCATTTAAGTCTGTGTCTTTGAGTTCCATTTATATATTGATGACACCAAATCTCTGTCTGTTTGACCAAAGACCAAACCTTTTATGATTTACAGGTTTTGATTTTATATCTGAATGTGCCATAAGTACTTCAAACTTCTTAAGTATAAGATTAAGTTTAGTATTTCTCTTACTTATACATATGCATGTGTTTTTATGTATGTGTGTGAATATATCACATATACTTACTATGGATGTTAGACACTGTCCTTTGTTCATTTTCTATATTAACTTATAAATTTCCCACAACAACATAATAAGTCCTCTCACTATGTCCATATTACAAATGAAAAAACTGAGGCAAAGAGATTAAGTAACTTATCCAATGTCAATTAAAAAGGTGGGATTTGAATTATGACAATCTACTTCTGAAGGAAGTTTTTCAAACTTCGTGATTCAGCAAGGCAAGGGCCTGTAAGAATTATTTAAATTCTTTTTATTTTTAAAATTTGTTTAATTTTAAATTTTATTTTAAAAATTTATATCTTTTAGAAACTCCATTATAATTAACATACAATGTTATATTAGTTTCCAGAGTACAATATAGTAATTCAACAATTCTATACATTACTCATTGCTCATCATGGTAAATCAACTCCTGATACCCTTCACATCTTTTGCCATCTCCTCACCCACCTCCCCTCTGGCAACCACTAGTTCACTATATCTAAGACTCTATTTTTTTTGTTTGTCTCTCTTTTTTTTTTGTTTGCTTGTTTTGTTTCTTAAATTCCACCTATGAGTGAAATAATTTGGTATTTGTCTTTCTCTGTCTGACTTATTTTACTTATTATACCCTCTAGAATCTATCCATATTGTTGGAAACGGCAATATTTCATTCTGTTTTGTGGCTGAGTAATATCGTCTTCATTCATCTATGGGTTGTTTCTATATCTTGGCTATTATAAATAATGCTACAATAAACTCAGGGGTGCATACATCTTTTTGAGATAGTATTTTCATTTTCTTTGGGTAAATACCCATTAGTGGAATTACTGGATCATATGGTAGTTCTATTTAGAATTTTTTGAGGAAACTCCATACTGTTTTCCACAGTGACTGCTCTTCTTCATTTGAATCTCAACTGAAGCAAGTATATTCTTGTGTAAAGATATACAGAATGTCCTTGCAGAGAAAGCATTCTCTCCTAAGACATATATATATATATATATATATATATATATATATATATATATATATGTATATATATATACATATACATATATGTGTATACATATATACATATACACATATATACATATATGTGTATACATATATGTATATGTGTGTGTATGTGTATATATATCTATATGCATGTACGTGTATATATATATATATACACACACACACACACACATATATGTGTAAGTATGATATATTTTACAACTCTTTACTGCTTTTTGTGATTTCCTGAATCTTACAGAACTTTTTTGGTGTTTGCATTTGGAAACTATTAAATGAATGGTATTCATCATATTTTTCACATGAATATTAACTAAGACCTCTAAAGTCATAGATGAAACATGTGAACATAAGGCTTGTGTTTGTGTCTCCAAGTAATGATGACAAGGCTAGATGAGAGATTGTGGAATACTTGAAGTGGCAGTCTGATAAGGATAGAGAGCTTTATTGTGCTGCTGGCCGCAGTGAAAAATATTTGCATTGAAAGAATGACATAAGGTTCAAACCATGTTTTAGGAAGAATGAGTTAGCCATGTGTGGACACTTTGTGAACTTTAAGGCATGTCAAGACCTTTAGAGCTTTTCTCTCTAGTCTTGTGCTGTGGTTCTCCAGGTTCTGTGTATGTCAAAATCTCCCAAGGAAGCTTGTTACTATATCCTGGAAAAGCTTCACACCGGGACCCCATCCCCTGAGATTTTGTTTCAGTAGAAATCGACTAAAGTGTACACAACTACATTTTAATAAACACCACACTGGAAGATTATGATGTAGGTGGCTTGAAAAACACTAATCTAGTGGCTATGGGATTAATACAAGTGTAAGGTAAAAATGGCTTCAGCTACAATAGTGGGAAAGTAATCCGTGGAATTTAATTCAGAATGGCTATTTGAGCCACAGATTGTCACTGAAGACCCCCCCCCCCCACACACACACACATACAGAGTCTCCAACCACCCTGAAAAACAGGAAAACTTTCTATATAGGGGCTAAGAACTGTGAAGTCTACCTGACAAATATATTACAGGGAAAATTAAGCTGAGGAAAGCAATCAAACACAGACATAGAAGCCTTCTAGGGTGGTAAATGCATGAGACTCCTTGGAGGAACCTCACCATGTATCTTCAAGGGTGGAAATGGAACAACTGGAACATAGATCGGCCATGTGGCAGCCAGCATAAGTAAACCCTCCTTAACAGGAGGCCATCAGAACCAGAGGTCATCAGAGCAGTCTCGTAGGGATGTGGATTGACTCGAGTTTATTATAGTGGTCATTTTAGGATTGGATGGCTTCAAGCAAGGGAAGATAAGAGAATTGTGACAAAAAACTTGTTTAGGTAATGCTAACTTGTAGAAAATAGGGAAGAAATAGTCCACAGAACTGGTAGGAAATGACATCTATCCAGTGACCTTGAAGCAGAAAAATGAGTGGTTTTCAGAAGAATGAGGTTAAATTGCCATGAGATACAGAAAGATCAAATAACATGTAGATTGAGAATAGATAAATTGCTTGGCCATTTGGTGTTTATGGTTATCTTTGTGAAAGATTTTCAGTAAATTGATGTGAGCAGAAGTTAGATTAGGGTGCTGTTGAAGAAGTAAGGGATGGGAAAAGGAACTCATCACAGGTTGAATATTATCTCTATTTCTCCTTTTGTGGTTTTGGAAGCAAAAGAAGAGAAAGAGAGTTGGTAGCTGCCAAGGAAATTAGAGAATGAATTTTTCATGGCTTGTAGGTCCCCTGTTAACATCTGGGAGAGAAGACTAGTTACCAGAGAGGTAAATAAGGAAATCTTCAAGAATATTCAGGATAGTGGGGAGCAAGGTGATGACTGATGGTGAATCATGTGTTATGGAATCAGGGACTCTTTGGAGTTAGTATAAATCATGTTCCAGGAAAATGAGGTAGGATATTTTATTCAGATTTTATTAGAGTTAGTTTAGTCCTCTAAAGAAAAAGAAAATAAAGATAATAATAGTTCTGTATTTGTAGTTTATAGTTGAATATGGACTGATTTACAAAATATTGACATTAATATTTTGGTAGTAAATGGTAGGTTGAAGAGCAAGGAAATGAAAACCTTAAACAAAGGATTGGAATGAAAAGGAAAGTGTTTGCTGCAGACTTTGCAAGAAAGTAGTTATCTGGAACATATCCAGCACTAAAAGATACTAAAAGAGAAAAGGTGAGCTAGTAGGACTTGTAGAAGGAAGTGGACTGATAACATTTAAAAGGTGAGAGGATAAACAGAAAAATGACCAGTATTGCCATTTTTACCAAAATCATTTCTTTGTGGAAAAAAAAAATGTTAGTTACTGTATTAGTTAAGCTGAGCTTGCCATAACAGAATGCCATTGATGGGGTGGCTTAAAACTGGAAATTTATTTCTGATAGTTCTGGGGGCTGGAAGTCTCCACTTGGGGTGCCAATGTGCTCAGGTTCTAGTGGGAGCTCTCTTTTGGCTTCTGTCTTCTCATTATGTCCTTATACGGCATAGAGAGGGAGAGAAGTCTCTCTTTTTTGTAAGGACTCTAATCCTGTCTTGGGTGACACCCCCTTCTCATAACTTCATGTAAACCTAATTATTTCTTAAAAGCTGCACCTTCAAATATCATCTCTTAGAGGTTAGAGCTTCAACATAGGAATTATGGGAGGACGCAAACACTCACTCTCTAACACTCTTAGAAAATGTATTATCAAAATAAAACATAGTGTTAAAGATAACGTAAAATTTTATCATTTCTATAATTATAACTATTTAAGATTACTTGTGAATATGGGTAAGAATTGGAAGGAAATATGATTTATAAGAACTGCATAATATTGTATAATGTTAAATTATTTTTCTGATAGAGTTGTAATAATGTTTATGGCAGAACTCTTAAAAGTATGGCCAACATTAGTTCACCCTGTAGAAAGTTAGGTATTATATTCAGATCTCTTAGTTCCACATTTTTTTTAGTGAGTTGAAAAGGAATTAACAAAGATTTTGCTCGCTTCATACCATTCTTTGTAGGTAGCTATGCTTATTGACATGATAGATGCAAACTGCTGTTCAGTCGATTATAATGTAGTAAGTTATTTGTGCATTCCAGATGTCATTTCCTGTGAGCCCTGAGTTTGCACTTTCCCAAATGTAAGAATCTAATTTTTCCTGCTCTAATTTCTGGTATCTTTAAAGTCCTTGATTTTCTTCCCTTTGGCAGCACCAGCCAACTTTTCCCATAAAGAAATATCTCATTAAGCCAATTATTTTCCTACAAATAGTTAACCCAATTACATACTGTGTATAGTTTCTGCATCATTAGATACTTGTAAAACTGACAGAATTAAAAAAATATGTGTTTTCCTTATTTTCCCCATCCAAGACAACATGTTGGTCAAATTCCTATATAAGCAGCTTTAGAAAAGGTTGGGAGGCTTCCAAAGCATCATGTTGTGCGGATGGCATCATGTGGCTTTTGAGAGAACCAACAGGCAGGAGCACATTTTCCTCATCAACATTTTCTGGAAGCTCAGAATTAAAAGCATAGAATTTTTGTATGCTATTGCTTTGCCTATAGAACTCTGCATCTCCACCTTTTGTCTGTGGGCAGAAGTTCACATATATAACACTGTCTGGGTTGGTCACTGTTGCTTATGGCTGCTGGGTTATGTGTCATTCTTCAGGTTCTCTCTACAATCCATTGTTTGCCCTCCCACAGACCTACATTTTAACAGCTAGGCTGGGGACTATGCTATAAAGAAGAACTTATTCTGGAGATGGGTTAAAGATATTTAGAACAAGAATTATGGCCGGTGTCTTTTGTAAGTTTTGTCTCTCATTCATAAATATGTTATTTACTGCAGAGTATAACATCCAATTTAAATCCTCCCTAGTGAATTGTGAGTGTAGAGATGAGCACAGGACAGAGAGCTAATGAGATCTGAGGTATCCTTCTCTCTGCCTTTAGCATCACTTTGCCAGTAAACTGATCAGTAATTTACTTCTTTTTGTAGGAAGAAGCATATCACTTTATAAAAGTAATATTATATAAGTATTGGTAGCATAATATAATGGAATTACATTGATCTATTCTCCATACTTGCAGATCTTAAGTGATTAAAGACCCTCAATCCAGAAATATGGAAACAAAGTATACAAAGGACCAGGAGTTTGAATCCCAGATCTATCATGAACTGACTCTTCAAGTAGATTTTACTGAAGCTCTATAAGTTCAGGGTCTTCATTGAGGAGTAGAGGTAATACTTGTTTCATAGGGTTATATTGTGAATTACATAAGATAATGAAGGTGAGGTTCTTTTTTCCAGTATTTGGCACATAGTATTGCACAAAAATATTAACTTTTAAAAAATCATTATCATGAGGCACAACTGAATGGCTTAGTCTGTTAAGCTTCTGACTCTTGATATTGGCTCAGGTCATGATCTTATTATGGTTCATGAGTTAGAGCCCCACAGTGGGCTCTGCACTAGCAGCATGGAGCCTCTTGGAATTCTCTCTCTCCCTCCCTCTCTGACCCTCCCCTACTCTCCATCTCTCTCTCAAAATAGATAAGTAAATTTTATAAAATTATTATTATCATTTTTTAGTGTCTCCAATCATTCTCTTACATAGTTAATTATTACATTTAATTAATCATTCATTCATGAGTGATGCCACTGAGGATGCTTCTGTATCAGATTCACTCAGAGACCTCCTTTTGCTGAAGAGGGAACATGGTGGCAACTTTTACCCCAGTGGTGATTCTGAATATGGCAGTGATTCCTAATCATCACTGTGTTGCCTACCAACTAGAGCAGTCAAAGGATAAGGTGAAGGTGTAGGAAATTGTTTCTATGCTAACAGGTGGATCTTACGTAAGAATAGAGGGACCCTATTCTATCAGTACCCTGGGAAAGTTTCTTCAAAATATTTCTGGACCCTATAGACATTAGATATTAGAAAATATGATCTTCCATTTCAATCTAGTCACTAGTTTTCTCCTTTTTCCTGTACAATGGTTTTTAAGAAACTCTTCTGAGGCCATGATAGGTCCCCTTCCTTCCTTCCATCCTTCTGTCCTTCTTTCTTCTTTTGCCTCTTTATCTCTCTCCCTCCATCAATCCATCCATCTAATTATATATATATATATATATATATATATATATATACACACACACACACACACACATATACACACATATATATATATATATATATACACACATACACAAACATATAATACCTTTATAAGGCTTAAATATAGATTAATATAATGGTAACTCTATTGCATTACTTACTGTTTCTCATCCACTCTGATATTCTATTTTATTTTGGTATGATTTTAATAAGCAAACTGATAACAGATATGAATTCCTTTGCAGCTGAGTGAGATTTCATCTTAATCCAAAACAAAGCATTTTAGGGCAACATCAGGGATAAGCTTATGAAATTAATCTTTATTTTTCTTCAATGCACCCCATGTACCCCTGGGAACCAGATTTGCTAATTATGTCCTCTGGCTTATACTCAGCATAATGTCTTGAGTCCATAATGTTCTGCAGCTCTGAAACAACATATCTTCTGAGAGAAGCTGATTGTATTTTATGAAGTTCTGCAGGGCCAAGGAAATTGAAGATGTTTTGACTGGTTCTCCGTGGGCTCTTTATAAGGCTAATCTGAATTATATAGTCTTAGCCATTAAAACATTACAAAGTACATAATGGTCAATTAAAAATCAGAGAAGTTTTACAAAAGTGCTTTATATTTTCTAACTCCTACACAGATGTCTTCTTACGTTTAAAACATGACTCCCCTACCACATAAGTTACATTTGAAAAACTAAGTTGCCATCTTGTAAAAATGAGTACATGGCTATAATCTGCAAACAGTATAAATTAATACCTAATAAGTTGAGAACTTCTGTTGTTTGTGGAGTCTCTGACCTACTTCTTGTCACTATGAGGATGTGAGATTCACCAAATCAGGAAGAGCATCACATCCATTATTCTCATGGATTATCCATTAATTCCATTACAGGTTCAATTGTATAAATTCACTTCAGGGGCGCCTGGATGGCGCAGTCGGTTAAGCGTCCGACTTCAGCCAGGTCACGATCTCGCGGTCCGTGAGTTCGAGCCCCGCGTCGGGCTCTGGGCTGATGGCTCGGAGCCTGGGGCCTGTTTCCGATTCTGTGTCTCCCTCTCTCTCTGCCCCTCCCCCGTTCATGCTCTGTCTCTCTCTGTCCCAAAAATAAATAAAAAACGTTGAAAAAAAAAAATTTAAAAAAAAAAATAAAAAAAAAAAATAAATTCACTTCAACAGACTTTTATCAAATATCCCCCATGTTTGAAGTACTGTGCTAGGTGTTAGGGACAGAAAGCAGGCCGTCTATATGCTTCCATAATTAAGTAAATTTGGTTGCCATGTTACAGAACAGTTTGGGACGCCAGGTGTATCATTGGAATTCAACTATGTGGAGGTGCTACTGATGCTTTGAGGGTTCACTTGTAGACAGGAAAATTAAAAAAAAAATAATATATTTATTTTTGGAAGACAGAACATGAGTGTGGAAGGAGCAGAGAAAGAGGGAGACATAGAATCTGAAGCAGGTTCCAGTCTCTGAGCTATCAGCACAGAGCCTGACGCAGGGTTTGAACTCACAAGCTGTGAGATCATGACCTGAGTCGAAGAAGAAGGCTTAACCCACTGAGTCACCCAGGTACCCCAACAGGGAAGTTTTCGATGGCCAAAGAGGTTATCGGGCCAAGGGATCATTTTTCCTTGTCATTGTTGTTTAATACTGTATGTTTAAATGCTTGTGCAAAAGGAGAAGTTGAAGACATAAGGGAGAGTAAAGGGCTGATTGTTTTGGCAAGGTCTCTGGGTAGGCAGAAGTGAGTGGAATCTACATAGAACAGATTAAGGGACTCACCTTGAATCAGGGGAATGGTGTCCTGTCCATCATCTTGGAGGAAAGGTAGAGACTCAGGCTCTTGCCATGTATGGCCCTAAGGGAACTGGACATAGTGTGTATTGATGATAATGTGAAAGGAGATGTGTCTGGAAATGTTCAACACCTAGGTCTCTGCCTGACTCCTAGATAAGGTGCTACCATGATTCTTTCTTAGCCGGCAGCACAAAGACTATAAGATGATGGCAATGTTAGGTGTGGGGCTAGATGGCAGAAAGTTTATCTGAAAGTTTCTTGAAGGCAAACTCTATATTATGCTCACCTTTCTGATCTTTGTTGAGTTCAACCCAGTCCTAATATTGGTGCTACATAAGTTCATGCTATTTGTTGTGTTGAAAAGGGATGGGCACATAGTTGGTTAAGAAGAAAACACAATGGGATAGAGGAGCAATAATTCATAGTTGGCTCTTCTGCTTAGGACAGGCTTTTACTTTAGTTGATGCAAAGTTACATTTTTTAATGTGTGATTTGGAAGCTGAAGAGGCACTGATGGTTGGAGCATATAACTTAAACAATTATGGAGATTTCAAATATGTGATTGGACCTTTTCATACTCTGATTCAAAGGTAATCAATGAGAAACTCTTCCAGTGAAGTTCGCCTATGTCTCATCTCTTTGGATGTGATGTCTGACCCTCATACCTCTAAAACAGTATACAGATGACTCAGGGTAATAAAAAGAGGGAATCTACCATTCTCTGGAGATTTGATGTGGAGGAATAAAATAAAGGAAAACCAAGTTACCCTCTTCCATTTCCTAACATGAAGAATCCCGGAGCTATTCTCTGTGTTCTACCTAACACCTTATGCACTGGTGACCAGAGCTGAGTGTTAAGAATTCTCAGTTGACTCATACTTTGCAGTGGGTGTAAATACCCCTCTTTAAAGTATGGTTTTGAGAAAAGAACATAATCAGATCATCTTATGACAAGATCACAGTAATCTTTTTGACTTCTTAGCTATAAGTTTAGTGTTAAGTTTGCCCTAAAGTATAGTTTTCAAAATAATATGATCAGGGATTGCTGTTTGGACTAAGTAGAAAACACAATAAAAGGAGTCACTCAAGTTGTGACTGATAGTTTACATGGTCCTTATGGGATCAAGGTGAGCAAACAACTTGGTAACAAATCAGAACTAAGTCATGCTGTTTATTATATTATTTTCATAAATTTTGCTAAACCTAGTACCACAGAGTTCAAACCAGACTGGTTTGGGAAAGATGTGGCAAAGATGTCAAGTGCGAAATGAACAATGCATATTATTGGTTACAATTTTTGAAACTGAATACATAAGTATTCACTTTTATTAGTGAATAACTGATATTTTAGAATGGAAAGGTTCTTTGGATTGTCAGGCTATTTTTTGTTGTTGTTATAGTAGCATTAATCAGTATTGGTATAAAATACACAGAAATTTAGAAATTTAGTAACTGCTCTCCTTTTCCATTAGCCAAGTCTCCTTGAAGCAGCTGGATTGATGAAAGGCTTATCTAGGTTTATTTGAATACTCCTTGTGAAGCACAAAGAAATGGACTGTGGAATCCTAGATTTCCCATAAGTTAGAATTTCTTTGTAGCCATATGATCAATGTAGGTATTATAGAAGTAAAAGAAGGTAAAAATATTTCATAATTAAATTAAGTTAAATTAGCATTTAAATAATAATTTCATATATTTTGGGTAAAGAATCTTTGTAAAATACAGTATATGCATGAAGCAATTATCTATCCTCCCTAGATCCAGTGAGAAAAAAACTAACAATTTTATGAATTTTAGTTTTTCTATTATACTAAATAACATTACCATTTTAAATTTGCTTTCTCACATGATACAATTTTCTTACATCTTTATAGAAAAGCTAATAACATTACTGTGTGGCTAGTTGATTAATTTTAGATGTCAGTCTAGAAAATGAATGCAGTTGTAAAATGTGTATGAAATCTATCAAGTAAATATATATATATATATATATATATATATATATATATATATTGCTGTTCTTATTTGATATATATATCAAATAAATATATATATATATATATATATATATATATATATATATATTGCTGTTTTATATATATATATGTGTGTATATATAGTTCTTATGCTAGTTAGTTACATATTAGGTATGTGGAGGGGGAGGGGGAGGTTGGGTGAGGTGTTTGTTTAGAACATTTGCTCTGAATAGAAGTTTGAAATAAAACACATTTCTATGGTGATGGCTAATAAATACTGATTTTGAAAACTATTCAGTTCCCCAGGAATGTTTCCAAATACAAGAACTTCTAGGTAAGGTATTTAACAAATGCACACTACTTTTGTTTTCTGGGTGAATGCCCAAATTAATTTCCTGGGGATCATTTTGCTTAGTGCTTACAGTATCACTAATATTACTGTTGACATTTGAAATAAAACCTGAAATATCCTAGTCAGATAGTTTTTATTTTCTTCAAATAATAGCTTTGGTATTTGCCCTCCCTTCCCCCTTTCCAGAAAACCAACCAACCCTGATGAATAGGGTTTTTTTACTTAGTTTTTTAAATTCACATTTCAATATTCATCTTCATGCTAGATATAAGTAAATTTGATTTTTTTTCCCTTTTAGTATTTTATAAACCATGTTTTCTCTCAATTCAACAAAAGTGATAGAATGCTTTATTCCAAATCATCCTTTTCCTTTAACAGTTAAAGCTTGCTTCTAAGTCAAATTTGCTGTGCTTGTCTTTGTTGTGCCTTAAGTTTGTTTCATTCTGTGGAGTTTCTTGTTCCTTCCTACAAAATGAAATTGTGGAGTCCCGCCAGGTCACCATATGTGTCCAGACCTGTATGAATTCTAGCAGTGTGGTTCAGCTTAGGGCCTGGCTGCATATTCTTAGTTCCTATTTAATAAATCCCATCCGTCATTAGTAATACATAATAGGAACCTGGGCATGGGAATTACTACCCCTCATCCTTGAAGCAGTTCATCCCTGGATGTCCTTCCTCTTTCATGCATCTCTTCTTGTTTAGCCTAGCAGAAAGGGGTGGTTCTGAATGAGCTCAGAAGTTTGATATTCCTACTCAGTTCATGTCCACCTAAAAGCAAAGAGGAAGCAGTAATCATCACTTGTAAATCTGAATGCCCACCAGGAAACATAACTCCAGGAGCTCTGATTTGATGCTGGTGTATCTATGATGTTATGCAATGAGAGCAATACTGACTGAACTGTCTTTCTGGAAAGTATTCTTCTAGGAGCTGTAATGGTCACAGTGCCCCCCCCCCCCCCACCAGGGACACATAAATGAATGAGACCCATGGCACAAAATTGCTCTGAGAACTTCCTACACTACAAATACCTTTACCTCCTGGTGGGTGATGTTTTCTGTTCTTTGTTATTTGTTTTTTACTAAAATGAAGATTACAAGTAGAAATGGAGCCAAAGATGGAATTAGGGTGAGGACAGTTTCTTTTTTCTAGTAGGACTGTAGAGCTCTGATATTCAGCTGGCTGTTTACAACGAAAGTCCCAGGTTAATCATGGCCTTACTTTTCATCGGTTTGTGCCCAGGGATATTGGTTGCAAAATATATTGACTATGACCCCCTGGCAGTCATTCCTATTGTTAGTAATCCTTAGAACTGAAGACAACCTTCTGTCTATATTGTGTTTCAACCTTTCAGGCCATCATTTCCATCTTGTTGTTATTGTTGTTTTGTCTCTGTCTGCCCTCCATCAGTGTGTCTGAAAATGGTGACTACCGATAAGCTAATTCCATAGCCACTCGAGTCCTAGAGTTTTAAGATGTCTCTGGAGGGTGCCAGCCATGTTAAAATGTGATACTGTGGATTCAGTTAAAGCATTGTTTGTGAAAGCATAAGTACTATTATGCAACATTTTTCACCTATGCCCCATCCGCCCCCCCCCCCCCAACTTCTTCTACCCCTTTCCCCCACTCCACACACACTTTCCTTAGCAGCATTGGACTGTTCAAAGGATTTCTTCACCACAGACTGAATTCAAAAGCCCCAGTTTATAATCAGAGTTACAGTGATCTACTTTGCTGGTAAACTAAAAGCCATCTAGACTGGAAAGCCTGGTTAGGTGATTTATAGTATATTGTGATTCTAAAAGTTAATTATTTTTTAGTTCTCTGATACCTATCTAGATCAGGTTTCTAAGATAAATGGAAAGCACATCAGAATTTCAGTAGCTTCAAGCTCAGTTAAAATCTGTTCCCAGTTTTCTTGCCTGATTTGTGTATATTTTAAAGAATTGTTTACTTTCATGATTTGGCAAGACTCAGAAGGAAAGCAGCTTCCAGTGTCTGTGGCAGCAGAAAAGAATACTAATAAGTAAGTGTTAGTCATCTGCAGTAAATTAAAAATATAATAATAAAGGAAAATTAAACTGCAGTGTGTTTGGGTGTTTGCTCTATTACCATAAATTCACACTCTCATCTTCTATTCTCTGAAAAAGAGTGGGCGTGGTAGGAAGCATTTATGAAATTCCATTAGGATTTTCAGAGACAATTACTCCACTAAATGATTCAGGATTCAGTTCCTAACTTCAAGGTTCAACTCAGGCATGTGAAACATTTTATGCTGAACAGTATACAAATAATACCATAGACTTCTTAGGGCATCTTAGCATATAGCCCAAATCCTCTTATTTTTTACGTGAGGAAATATTAACCCCCTGGCCTAAGTTCTCATTCTTGGTTACTGGCAGGAAAAATTCACTGGCCCATCTTCTGGCTGGAGGTTGATCAAAATAATTCAGAAGCAGTGTTTTAGACTAGAATACAATGGCTTGCTCGTGGTAGGTAAATGAACGAATAGAAGATGTTGTACCCTTAGATTTAGAATTGGCAGCAGGAGTGTCTACATTATAAAAATTTGTTTGTCTTCTCAATTATTGAACAAGTTCATTTGAAAATGAATGAATGCAGAGGTGTAATTAGATTTTGAGTCAGATTTCCCAGGCTTTGAATTTTAGATCTGTGTTTATTCCATTTCCCTAGGATGGTTGGTTTCCTTTTTCTCTGCTGAGTTTTGATGCATAACAGATCCTACTCCCCTGGAGATTGTTAGGAGTCCTTAGAGTGAGGATTCCCTGACTTCTGCCTTCCTGATGGACCACACAAGTAGCCGTACTAATTTATGTCCCATCATTCTCAACCCCACAATGCAAGATTCCACTTAGACTGGCCTTGTTATTGCCAATGATCCTATTTTCTTAGGAACATGATCACTTGGACACTTTGTACATGAGTCCTGTCTCTGCCAAATCTCCGAGTCACAGAAAGCTGTTAATTCCAAATCACCTTTTGCAAAATACTTCTCACAGATTGCTGAGTATGTTAGACAACCAGAAGTTTAATATGCTTCTTCATTCTTTCAATTTTTTGTATTCCTCAAAAAAATGTTTTCATTTTTTTTTTTTAATTTTAACTTTCTGATTCTGCTGGTACCTTCAACAGTTTCACAATACTTTTCTACTCTGCAGTAAGGAAAGCACACTTGATAATGTCCTGGGCATGCTTAGGATATGTGGAGCCATCATAGGCCCTACTGATAAGTTTTTTTGTTTGTTTTATTTTTGTTGTTGTTGTTTGTTTTAGACCACCTTATGAGGTCTCACAAGAACTCCTTGAAGTTGGTCTGAGCACATGCCACAGGCTTAGGCTTTGACTTAAAAAATAAATAAAAACAAAACAAATAAAAAAATGCTCATGCTCTACTGTGCGTGTGTGAACAGTGGTGTTCTTAGAACAGAGGTGTTGTGTGTGTGTGTGAGTGTGTGTGTGTGTGTGTGTGTGTGTTTAGTGCTCTGGATAAATGATGAAATCATTTTGTGTCTAAGCTCATATCAGCCTTTTTCAAGAGAATCTATAATTTAGTTGTAATTTGGGTATTCTCTCATCTGAAGGAGGGTAAGACTGAAGAACCCTGAGAAGAACTGTAGCTCTTGAAGGAAGGCAGGAATAGGAGTCTCGGATATTTTCAGCCATTGTTTCCAAAATGGTGTCAAATGTGTAGCTGACTCATTGGTGTTATTTCATGTTATGAAGGAAGAGTGTATGAGGGAAGTAAAAACCAGTGCAAATAAACTTGATCTACCTAGGAATTTGTGGCAAAATGCTCTTTAGAAATAATTGATAAGGTTGGTTAGTGTAACCAAGTGGCTTTAGGCTAAAAGAAGCAAAGTCTTCCTTCCTTCCTTCCTTCCTTCCTTCCTTCCTTCCTTCCATCCATCCATCCATCCATCCATCCATCCATCCTTCCTATTTCTGCTTAATAAATAGACCTAATTTATTCCATCATTTATTTCTATTTATTTCATTATTTTTTAATTAATTTATTTTTAAAAGTTTATTTGAGAGAGAGAGCAAGCACAAGCAGGGGAGGGGCAGAGAGAAATGGAGAGAGAGAGAGAGAATCCCATGTAGTCTCCATACTGACAGCGTGGAGCCCTTGTGGAACTCGAACTCTCGAACAATGAGATGATGACCGGAGCAGAAATCAAGAGTTTGAGGCTTAACTGACTGAACCACCCAGGTGCCCCTTTCTCTTTTTTATTTCTACTAAAAATGTTTTGTTCATTTTTTTATTTTGTTCTATTTATCAGCATAAATACTACAGACTGCGTATTTTCCTCTGAGTGCAGCATTAGCTATCTTCCATAGGCTATAATATATAAAATGTTTATTATAGTCATTTTCTAGAAAGTCTGAAATTGAAATTCATTTTTCTGCTTTGATCTAAAAATTATTTAACAGATATTTTTAGAGTTTTCAGGTGTAAGAGATTTCTGATTTTGTTCTCTGATTTTATCATTTCTAGTTTTTGGATTGTGAATAGGTAATGTCTATATTACATCTACTGCTTGGTATTATGAGGTATTCTTTCAGGCCTAATATGTTATCAACTTTCATGAATATTCAAAGCACTTTAAAGGCAGGAGTATTCTCTGTTATTGGAGAACATAAGTTAATGTGCATGTATGTATCTATAATATAAGCCTTATTGTTTATTTTTCAGTCTTCTCACAGTTTACTTATTTTTTAATAATTGAGAAACACAAAATCGCAGTGAGAATAACTCATCTTCCTTCCGTCCCCCCTTTCTTCCAGTTTTCTGAGTTGCATTATTTCCATACTGTCAGTTTATATTAGAACTGTATGCTGTTCTCTCAATCTTATCTTTCCTTTCCTTCTGTAATTAAATTCAGTCAGTGCCCATCATTTATTTCTTCTCTCAAAATTCTCCCAGTCATCCCCTTCTAGTTTTCTCAGCAATAGCTTATTGGAACAATATTCCTTGAGTTTGTGGATATTCATAAATGCCTGCCTATCTATGATTTTTATACTTGAAGGACAACTTGGCTTAACATTTTGTTG
The DNA here is from genome assembly GCF_028018385.1 of Neofelis nebulosa. Lineage (NCBI taxonomy): Eukaryota > Metazoa > Chordata > Mammalia > Carnivora > Felidae > Neofelis > Neofelis nebulosa. The sequence continues at coordinate 112,142,788 of NC_080782.1, forward strand.
CATGGCTGCCTTTTAGGCGCCTCTCCCCTGTCTTCTGCTGTTGAAATTTTACATTACAAAGTGTGGTGCAAAGCTCATTCTATTTTCCTTATTTATGACTAGAGAGTTTAGTTATGTAGCCCTCAAGGATTCTTCCTTTACTTTTAAGATTTAACATTTTTAGGAGACTATCTTAGTATTTACCATCTGAGTTATTTTCCTAGGTATATTACATAACCTGGTAAATGTTTGGGGGAAGGAAAGGTTTGGTAAGTTACAAATAAGTTTTTTTAAAATCATCTTTGCTTTCTTCTAAAGTGACTCTAATTGTGATATGTCACATCTCCTTTGTTTTCTGGAATTCTCAGCCATCACTTCAATATTTTAAAATCCTTTCTTTAGTCCTGTTGATTTTCTTTACATTTCTCATTTTTCCCTCTGTGTCTGATGTGGTTCCTATTATGTTTATTTTATGTGGTAATCATTGTAGTTGAATCTTTTGTTCTAAAGATGGCTTTTCATTCTGCCTCAGTTTCTTTCCTGAATTCTCTTAGTGTCATTTCACATCTTCTGTTTTTTGGGCATCACTTCATCTCCTTTTTTCTGTCAAACGTTCCTTGAATTCTCTGTTTTCACTTCTTTTAGATTCATAATCATTTTGATACTGTAAAAACTCACGTTGCAATATTGGGTTACACTTTTCCTCTGTGCTGTTGGACCATTTTTCTGACTTGTTTTCTTCATCTGCAGGCGGTTTTGCTGATCTTTCCCTTTTCTCTTTTGGGTGGTACCTTGGTATGAATGTGATGATCTTCTATCTAAAATGGAACCCTAGATTAGAATGAGTTCAATCTTCCACCAGTTTGAGGAAGATCCAGTGAAGGAGAATGGGAGGTGCTAGAATAGCTTCCTCAGTGTCAAAGCTTAAAGGCTCCCACTTCTGCAGCGAGATGGTGCCTTTGTGTAGCCAGATGTTCTCCTACCTCAGTACCAGGACCCTGAGCAGCTCTCCTTTGCCCACCCACCACACATGCAGCACTCAGGGCCACCTGCCCCCACCTCTTGCAAGTTTGCCTGGTTTGAGGTGTTGGGCCTGGTGCATGCTTACGGGCAATTTAATATTGTTTTTTTTTTTCCTGTCTCCTAATTTTGCTAAAAATGTTGTGCGTGTGTGTGTGCACATGTACATGTGTGTACGCATGTGTGTGTTGAGGGGGAAAGGGTGGTTTTCCCTCTGTTTGTTGCTAGTTTTGAAGAGAAGAATTGGAACTTAGCAACCCTTCCTTAAAGACATAAAATGCTGAAAGGTAAAGAAGAGAAAGCAAGATTCTCAGTTTTTCATTTCCCTCCTGCCATCTTCTGTCAGGATAAACCCTGCCTGTCCCTCCGTATTCCACAGATACTCTCACATTTATAGTGGATGGGGACCTATGACATTGTGTGATTCTGTGATGCATTTCCACAGCATATCAGTAGTTTGTCCTATTTCCTTCTCACACCAGCTACCTTTGTCAGAGATAAAGAGGAATTGACTGGCTAGTGGAATAAGGTGGTGTTCTACTCAAGTGAGAAAAAAACAGAAGCCCTGGGTGAAAAAAAAATCAGTCTTGACCCTTCCTACTTAGCAATTAACATTCTACTCGGGTTTCAATTAATTATTCAAAGACGGTTTATGCTTCCTTACATTTGTTCGGTTTAGCCTGAGTGTTGACAGTTTTAGGCTGCGAGTTTGCCTGAGGCAAGGAGTAAGTGGAAGTCAGTCTTAAATCATCTTGTCTGACTGTGACCTGTGATAGAAGGTTTAGTGAGAAAGAAGTTCAGGTTAGCTAAGGGTAACAGGCATTGATTGGGTACTAGGTGCTAGAGATAGATTTAGGGCTAAGTAAGAAACAGTCCCTACTCTTTTATGTAAGTAAGCAGTCTTCCTCAAGTGAGTAATTTTACTTCACATCCAGTGAGGTTGAAACTGTTGACTAAAATAGAAGTTTCTAGTGTCTTTTTATCTCCATTAGCATATACAAGCAAGTATATATCTGATTTCTGTCTGGGTCTCAGTGGTCTGTAAACTTTAGAACAGAGACCCTTTCTGCCTTTTATGTTACTGGATTCCTGATGCCCATCACAACACTTGATGTAACACACAGATACACACACATGTACATGCACACACATATATACACAATACATCAAATAAATAAAGAAATAGATTAACACTCAGGAAAATGGCTACTAACTGAATCTCTAATATCACTTTATTGTTCTGGGAACTATGGATTTTAGGTATCTCTGAAAGCAAGTATCAACTTTAGATTATATACAAATTTACTACATCACCTCAAATACTCTAATATAAAATATGCCAAAAAGGTAAGACAATTAAGTCCAGTAATATAGTCATACTCTGAACACTGTATAATCTGACATTTATGGAGAATAAGGTCAGAAAAGCAGTTCACAATTTCTTTTTACTTGGACTGTAGATACTGCATGTATACTTTCAGATGTGAATGGGGTTTAGAATCAGAAGGACAAGGCTTCATGGCAGTTCCCCACTTGCTCTCTATTTGTCCTTCAGCAAAAGACTTAATCTTTCTAAGCCCTTGTTTTCTCATTTGTAGATAGAGATCACAGCACCTCACAGCATTCAACGAAGCAGCATGTAACACATGGCCATTGGGAAGCACTCGTTCTGTTCCACTCATTTTAAACTCTCTGCCCTCTTCAGAACTCTATTCTCTGGCTCTGGTTTTCAGAATAAGAGCATTACTGGGTCACAGTCATTTTTAACCTAAACACATCACATCCTATTTGGTTGAAATGAATATCAGTAAGAGTTGACAATTCTGAAACCCTCAAAATAGATTGTTGGTCCATGACCTGATCCACAAACACAGTAAGAGCCTCACTAAATGAAGACACACTTATTTTATTTTATTTTATTTTATTTTATTTTATTTTATTTTATTTTATTTTATTTTATTTATTTTTTAACGTTTTATTTATTTTTGAGACAGGGAAAGACAGAGCATGAACAGGGGAGGGTCAGAGAGAGGGAGACACAGAATCTGAAACAGGCTCCAGGCTCTGAGCTGTCAGCACAGAGCCTGATGCGGGGCTTGAACTCATGGACCGCGAGATCATGACCTGAGCGAAGTCGGCTGCTTAACCAACTGAGCCACCCAGGAGCCCCAAGACACATGCATTTTAATAGTGTTTCCTCAGGCATTGAGAAAGAAAAGAAAGAAGAGACTTGGTTAAAAAAAAAAAAAAAAAAAAGATTTAGGAATGAGATTGAAAGAACTCAATTTTTCCTTATAAACTAATGGCCCGGAAGCTGTGTAATTAAATACCATAAAGGCTCTGAATTCTGTTATTCCCTCTTGGAAACATCATGATTGCCTCAGTCGTTAGCTTTCAGGATTTCAGCCTTGACCAGCATATTTCTAGTCTCATTAAAATTATGCATTAGTATTCAGTGACTTGTAAAAAGTAAACTTTTTAGATAGCTTTTTGTGCCTGTACGTAACATACAAATGAATATATGGCATGAGAAGGACCATGATTTAAGGTTGCCCTTTTCATCCTATATAGTGTGTGTGTTTGTTTGTTTGTTTGTTTGTTTATTTAGTGATGTTTGTTTATTTTTGAAAAAGAGAGAGAGAGATCATGAGCAGGGGAGAGGCGGCGGGGGGGGGGGGGGGACACAGAATCTGAAGCAGGTTCTAGGCTCTTAGCTGTAAGTACAGAGCCTGATGCAGGGCTCAGACCCACAAACTATGAGATCATGACCTGAGCTGAAGTCAGACACTCAACCCACTGAGCCACCCAGGCATTCCAATGTAGTGTTTATTCTTAATATACAGTAAGGTTGAGTCACAGAGCAAACAATTTGACTTTATAAAATTCTAAGTTTTGTTTTTTCTTTTTGAAATAAAATGAGTAGCATATTCTGATTCCCTCTGGGAGAATTGGATTAAATAATGGTTTTTAGAAATTCTGTTATGTAGCTTTTGCTTTTCTTGCTTTTTCTTGCTATTTCTTGCTTGTTTTCATAAATGCTAGCTTTCTCGTTGTGAATTTTGCTTTCATGAGGGTGAAAACAAATGACTGGTATGTATACAAAAATACAAACAAGTGTGTATGTGTGTTTGTGTATATATATATTTTTTAATTTATTTATTTTTGAGAAAGAGAGAGACAGAGCATGAGTGGGGGAGGGGAAGAGACCGAGCCACAGAATCCGAAGCAGGCTCCAGCCTCTGAGCTGTCAGCACAGAGCCGGATGAGGGGCTTGAACTTAGGAACCGTGAGATCATGACCTTAGCCAAAGTCAGGCGCTTAACTGACTGAGCCATCCAGGTGTCTCAAAATATAAGTATTTATCAAAATAAAGTAATTGTATTAGTTTCCTAGGGCTTCTGTAACAAAGCACCACACACTGAGTGGCTTTAAGCAATAGAGATTTATGCCTGCCAGTTCTGTAGGCTAGAAATTTGAAACCAAGGTATTGGCCGAGTCATTTTTTTCTGAGGGCTTTGAAAAAGGGATTTGTTCCAGACCTTTCTCCTTGGCTTTTAGAAGGCCATATTCTATGTCTCTTGACATCGTCTTGCCTTTATGCATATCTGTGTTCAAATTTCCCCTTCTATTATAAAGATGTCAGTCATATTGGATTAGGGCTCACCCTAATGACCTCATTTTAATGTAATTACTTCTGTAAAGACCCTATCTTCAAATAAAGTCACATTTTAAGGTAGTAGAGATGAAGACTTTAACATATGAATTTTGGGGGGACAACAATTCAAACCCATATTAGTAACCATTTAAATATGAGTATTCTTTCCCTTTTAACCTGGGAGTCCTATGATGCTAAATGCTTTCTTAGTCAAACTATTTAGAATCATACAAAAAAGGATTTCTCCATTTTTGTTAACATTCAGATTAATCTTCAGCTTTGTTTTCGAGGTTTTATAAAATGCCCCATTAAGGACTCTTTTTAATTATTCACTCTTCCACTGACAGATCATTCCCTGAGATGAAGTAATGGGCACTTTGAGACTTGTGATATATGGAAACTCAGCCTTGTTAAAGTCGTACAGTTAGTATGTGACCAAGCTGGAATCCAATTCTGTGTGTCATTGACTCTAAAGTTAATGCTATTGGCATGGCCAACAATATCGTATTTTAAAATGTTCATTTGCTATTTGTCTTTTTCACTAAAAAAATTACTGATTTTCCAGATTGCAAATGTAGCAGGTATTCACTGAAGAAAATTTAGAGGAAAAAATCTCCCAGAATTATAGAGATGAATATTAAAATTACATATAATTTTACCTTCCAGAGATAGTCATTATATATTAGCTTTTGGAACACATGTATAAACATTTTCATAATTCAATTTATATGTTTATATCTATAGAACTACATATGTATCACTAAAAGTTCTTTGCCAAAAAGTTTTCAAATATCAAATCAGCTTCCAAGTTAAAAATCACCCTAATCTTACTGAAGAATTATTTTTTTAACTTTTGAAATAAGAATTTTTTCATTGTTGGATTCTTTTGGAGAGAATATGGCACAAGCCTACAGTTGCCCCTGGAATTAAACTTTCTCTTTTTACTTCCTACCATAGAGTCCCCAGGGATGAGTGGTCCAGGACAGAGAGGGCAAAGGCAACAGCCAGCACTTTGTCTTTGTTTCACTCTCTGGTTCATCTCTGAAGCCTAGACTACTACCTAGGCATGAAGATATTTCAATAAGCAGCTCTTTCTATCCTCTCCCACTGATATAAAAACTGGGATATTTCTCAGGGGAAAGCCCGCACCCCACCCCAAAATCTGAGGCAACAATAAGGAGAAACTCTGCAGTCACTCTCCTAAATATAAGGAGAAACTAGAAGACCATTGTGTCTATGGCCACCATATCTAGATTATTACAGAATTTAGAGAACCCATTGAATCTTTTCAGAGGATGACCAGGAGAACCTAAATCATGTCAGATGTGTAACACCCAGCACATAACTGAGGACAGGATCTGTGCTGAGTATATCCTTTTGTTTGACCACAGTGTGATTCCAAGGCTTCTCTAGGGATATCTCACACCTGTCCCACCATTGTGATTTTTTATATTATGTGACTTACACACTTAGCCCAACATTGTCTTCTCCTGAACCCATTAGATTTAAACACTCATAATGAATTGGTTTGAGGTTTGGCTCACAACACTTTGCCGTGGTAAGGCTAGAATCAGTCCTCATGAAATGCTTGAACCTGGCAGGCTGTGTTTCATGGTGAGGTGGTCTGGCTTGCCTGGGTGCAGTGGCATAGCTGGTTACGACTTGCAGAGTTGGTTCTTTACAGTAGCCCCAGTCACTTGTGGCCCAGGCCCATGGATCTTGCTTCAGGGCTTATAATGGACCTAGAGTCTGTTCACATGGTACATATGGCCTTAGTTCCAGCACTCACTGTAATAGAATTAGAGGAACTCCACTACAGAACAAGTGAGATTTCTGTGGTGTTGCTACTGAGGTTGTTGAAGGTTGTTTTGGAGTATAAAGGTTGTGACTCTGTTTCTAGTGCCTTCTGTGATTTTCTCAGTTGTGTGTCTGCCTTAGGCAGCAGATGGAATCACTGCAACTCTTTCACTTTAGAGTCATGTGTCCTTATACTACCTTATGATCTACTTTTCAGATCATTGTGACAAGTTTTCTACTCTTATGGAAAATTCCTCTCATGGTTAAAGCTTTTAGTAAGTGCTATGAAGCTTAATAACTCTCTCTACTGAATAGGAATAATTATGTATTGGTTCATAAAATGTACTCATGGTCTCATTTTGTTATTAGAAAGGCTAGAATATTGATTCTTGAATGTGAAAATTTTATAGGTGAAAGACTCACAGTATCTAACAGTTCTTTTGCTTTTAAAGCTCCTTGGAGATGGAGTAAGAAATTAGTTAATAATCAAAGCGATGATTTGTCGTTTGATTTTCTATCAGAAAGCCTATGTCTTCTTTTAAAAATAAAGCTTCCACATATTCTATGTTATTAGAAAATCTATGTGAAAATTGCACTTCAGTCTCCCTATTGTTTCACCCGAAATATTTAAGGCTTTCTTAACATAAACTGTCAGAAAAATGTGCATATTCTAGTTGACATTTAATCAGTATGTAAATGTGTAAGTGTGTGTGTGTGTGTATTTTTGCTATCAGAATAAAAGTGGCATTTCTAAACTGCAGAGTATTTTCAATGAATATAATAGGTGGCTCTCTTGCCCTATTATTGCTAAGCAATTAAAAACTTATCAGAACATGTGCTTTTAAAAATGATCACAGCTGTAAAGTCTCTTGTGTTAATATTGGCAATCTCTCTCTTCTATTTAGAATTTTGTATCTTGTTAGAATAATTACGTTATTTTCAGATCCCTTTTTTTTACGTAGATGTGGCCCCTAGCCTAGTCCTCTAAATTAATCAGAACTCTTTGGTTGCACAGAAGTCCATCTCAAGGTAAGTTAAGCTATTTGAATAATAAAAATAATGATGACAATGTATGAACCATCTTAGCTGGAATAATATTTGAAGACTTACAGATAAAAAAAGAATAACTTTATAGCCAGAACCTCAGAGATTTATTTCATCGTTGGTGGGTTTTTTTTCTTCATCATTTTCCTACCTCTTCTTGGCTTCATCCGCCCATTGGCTCTCTCCACCTGAAATGGGTGGCACAACCTCCCATTGCTCAGAACTTCTTTCTCCCAGCATCAGTATGTCAATATAGGGAAGTATTGTGCTTGGCTGATTGGTTGGATTACATGACTACTCTCTGGACACATTACTGTTAAATGGACAATGAGATAATACAACTGTTTACTCCTGGAAATTGGGAAGTGAAGAGTAGGAAGAGAAATCCTTTCAGACTCATGTAAAATCAGAGTGTGATAGTTTCCCAAAGGACAGGAGACTAAGCAGTCATAAACACCTGGCTACACAAGTTAAAGCTATATGCCATTTCCCTCACCATTTGACCCAGCCTATCCCAAATCTCCTCTTCCCAAACTCCCTTCCACTCTCCTTTCTTGCTTTTCCACTGGAAAATTAACCTGTAACTAATTTTTTCAGTCTCCTACCCCTTCAAAGACTTAAAAGTAACAGCTTCGTTCTACTTTAAATTTCAGTGGACTAAAGTCCATACGGTCCTTTTTGTCCTTCTAGGTACATTATTGCTTTTAGGAAAAACTAAATGAATCAATTCAGGGGTTATTTAATGATATTTCATGAAACCTATGTAAGGCATGGGCACTTCATAGTCAGAATTGGTACTGATACTCAGGTCGGGATTGTTTCCTGGAGGCCCCTGCTGTAACTCAAGCTTCATTTTCCTGGTTGCTGGACAGTGGTAGGATCCTAGGTGGTTTGGAGACTGGAGCAGGTTAAATCGGTAGGGATTCAAGGAAACTCAAAGCAGCAACTACTTACTAACCAGCACAGAGACTATCTTCATATTTTTTTGCAATTATGTGGAATTGCTGACTTTCCAACCTGGGTTACCATATAAGTGTGTAGGATTAACAGTCACATAAGAGAATTACTTTGAGTAACTGACTTGAAGAGAATTGTTTGGGACAACAACTGAAGATGAAAACAGTTGCTCTGTAGCTTGTTTTCTTGTTTGTTTTGTTTTAATTTTTCTTTCCTTGTGTGTATTTCAAATGGGTCACCAAACCTCTTAAAATTGTATGCAGATTTTGGTGGATAAATGATATATGCATATTTTTTTTTCTGGGAGAAAATCATTCACTTTTACCAGCTTTTCAAATGCCCCACCCCAACGAAATGTTAAAAATCACTGTCATAAAATGTTATATTCATAATTTCTGTCAATAGGGAAGAATAAAACTTGCATAGGGACTTCATTCATATAAGAGTAGTGCCAAATAATTAGGCTACAATTTAAAAAGGGGTGGGATCATACATAGCACATGACTGTGGTTCTTCATTGAATGCTTACAACACCATTTTTATGCTTACTCCTGCAGTCATATTAATCATCAAATGAGGGATTTATTTTGTTTTCATTTAATTAGCTCATTACCAATTCTGGTTCACATGAACTCATAGGTAAAAACTACACATATTCTTGTATTAGTCCTCATGAATTTTTCCACAGAGTGATAAGGTATGAAACAGTGCTCCCTCTCAAAGATAATTGGGCCTGAAGCTTGTTGGATTTTATAGAACTGTAGCTAGAAAAGTTTCAGTTTGCAATTTATAATGAAGAAAATGACTAAAATTTAAAGGGGATTTCTAACAAGCCAGGAGTTTACAAGTCAAGTGGAGTCACAGCTGTCTCTTTTACCAATGGTAAAGTCTAAACTTAGGCACTAGCCAGGCCAGACTACATCCTTAGAGTTATTAGAGATAAACATTTGTCAAGGAACAAGCCCATTATTAAGACTGAATCTTCAGCGGTTTTAGGGGTACTTCATTTGAACAGTTCAAATGCTGTATGCTATGTTGATCTTGAAATTGTTAAAGAAAAGCTATACAGTATTAAAGAATAATCCTGAGGCTTAGGCAGTGAGTAAGTAAGGGTTGTACATAATGGGGCTAATGATTCTATTTTGAAAATTTAAGAAAAGCAAAGTTGTTGGGTGTTACATTTGGTTATAAATACATAGGGGTCAATTTTCTATAGTGTTTACAACCTTTCTTGATTATGACATCTGATGAGTAAGCTCAGGTTTGCCTATATAAATTTATTGTATTGAGTTTATTTTGAAAGAATATGAAATTTAATAGTTTTAACCTTATCCAACTCATGAGTGGTTTATATTTTCCCTTTTGCATGCTTTTACTTTAGCCGAGTCTTTCCCTGCCTTGTTTTGTTTTGTTTTGTTTTGGCTATTCAACATATCTTGTCAAATGTAGCACTAATCCCATATTTGGTGTCCAAAATTATGCAATTCACTTGGTATCAGGTGAGGGAGAAATTTTTTTCTGAAAGTACTTGAGATGAATCCCTCAAAGGTCCTGGGTTAATTCATGTGTTCAACAAACATTTACTATGCATTTGTAAGTTAGGCATCAGCTGTGTTCACCTCAATGAGCAAAATGGACCTGATGTACAGTTAATTGGAGGAGACTGATGTGAACTAATCAGATGAGCAAATAATCATATAATTCCATATAATTCTAAGTGAGCATGAGAGCTCAGGGGGAAAAAAAAAGATCAGAGAGCTTGAAAAAGTAATAGAAGGGGTTACCTCCGATGGTGAGAAGGGAGATGTTATAAAAAAGTTCTTTGGGAAGAAAATATGTTAGCAGTGACCTGTAGAATGAGAAGTTGTCAGCAATTGTGAGAAAAGTAAAATCTAAGTAGAGAAAGTAGGCAAAGGTCAACTCAGGAACTGAAGGAAGGCCAGTATGGGTAAAATGAGTGAGAGAGAATGGGATGCAATGAAGAAAGAGAACTTCTTGGAAGCCCTTGCGAAGTTCACCAAGTGTGCAGACACAAGTTACTATTGTGTTTCTGTGGGGACATGCTGCTAGACCTAACCAGGGAGTTGTTAGCACAAATGATGTGTATAACTTTCTGGTCTTTTAGGAACTCCTAAAATAAGGCTGCTAATAGATTGCATCACTTCTGCACTGGTGTGGGACTTCTTAGCTATCAGTAAAACAAAGAGGAAGTGTTGGGTGATACATAAAGGGAACCAGAGGTCAGGAAGAAGAGAGAAAGGTCACTTTCAGAGGCAGAATTAAGGTAAAAATCATGTTGTATAATGTCATAGTAGGTTCTGCTGGAATGGGGGTGGAGGGTGGGTGGCATTAATGTGCTCTCAATGTGAAGAAGGAAGGGCTGTGAAGTAGTGCCCATGACCTTGGTGTAGTTACCCTTCTGAGACTCTAATTGCTTCATAGGAATAAAGAAATAAATAATAAAGTATTAGTCACTTTCTTTCACAGGACATTTCCAGAGGAGCCCAAGACCATTGCTGCTTGGGCAGAACTCATGACCTGTGACCCTGTCAAGAAGGCAGGGGACCCCATCTTTCAATAGCTGTTAGACTCCACCTGGTGTAGAGCGACACCTGAGGCCCACTTGGAAATGTGATATTGTACCTTCTCCCATTAATATCTTTGAAAAGATTGAACACTTCACAGTGTCTTCCTAAAGTCAGAGCCAGGGGCATTTCATGGAGCTGCGGTCTTCAAACTGTGTGTATGAATTCTACAGTATGCAAAGGCATTACAAAGGTTACTTGGTTGTGTGTACTTTTGAAAACATCATTTCAAACCCTCAGTTAACATGTGTTCCCTTTCCTGAAAAAGATCTGCCTGATAACGAATCCAGATGAAGTTACAAGTTCTCTTTTCCAATTTCTCTTTTCATAATTGTTCCTCTCCCACTTGACAAAGAAACTTTCACCTCTTTCCTAGTCCAAATTTCACTATGGTGCGTTGCTATGAAAAATACCAAAAAATTTTCCGAAAGAAATCAAAAGGACCATTTGAAATACTATCTTGGGACTGGTATGAAAAAGTGAACTACTCTAATGATTGAGCGACATTTTGTGTGTGTGTGTGTGTGTGTGTGTGTGTGTGTGTGTGTGTGCGCGCGCAAAAAAATTGATCAATTCTTTGCTTTTAACAAAATCGAAGGAGGATGTATTTCAAGGCTACAACTGATAGATAGTTGAGAATGATATTTGATGTTACATCCTCAGTTTTGGAGTATTTTTTGGCATGTGTCTTCATTGCAAGGCAACTAATGATGCTATCGTACCAAAACTTACCCCTTTTCCCATATATCTATTTATTTATAGCACTTGTTATAAAACTTAAATATAGGAATATAATTTATTCTGCAGTGAAATATATTCACTCACAATGAGCAGATTGAGAAATTCAAGACCATTTACCTCATTAAGAGATGAATTTCCAGTGAAACTTTAGTTTTTACATTTCACAGTTATTAAACTTATAACATGTTTTGAATAATTATATACTAAACTGTGTGATTATAATGATAGCTACATTTAAAAGGAAAATTTTAATATTTGAAGCATTATGGTTGCAGTGTATTTTTTAACAACTAAATGTCCACTTACATGCTTTTTTGTTGCATAGACATTTGATAGGGCTATAAAATGCATTAAAATTTAAAATACATTACGAATTTGATAATTTCTAAGAAAATAGAATGGAAATACAAGTTTAAGGAGAAATGTTAACAGTATTAAATTTCTGGTTGTTAATGAAGAATTGGTTCGTAAATTTTTTTAATGAATAATGGAGACCAAATTGCCATGGCCTTTAGATTTCATTGGATACAGTTTTAGGAAGTTATTTAACAGTTTTATTTTAAAATGTGAATTTTATAGTGGGTAGCCCATTCCTGGAATTTGTTTGCTTGTTTACTTATTTATTTATTTTGCAAATATTTAAACTTATGATGAAAATAAATAAATTTGACTTTAAAATATATGAGGGAATAAATAGTTATTCAAAAATATCTTAGGGGTGCCTGAGTGGCTCAGTCAATTAAGCATCTGTCTTGATTTCAGCTCAGGTCATGATCTCATGGCTGATGAAACTGAGCCCCGTGTCAGGCTCCATGATGAGTGTGGAACCTGCTTGGGATTCCCTCTCTTCCTCTCTCTCTCTGCTTCTCCCCAGCTCTTGCACCCTCTCAATAAACAGACAAACAAACAAACCTAACAAAATATTTTAATAATTCTAATTTTTTTTTTCAACGTTTTTTATTTATTTTTGGGACAGAGAGAGATAGAGCATGAACGGGGGAGGGGCAGAGAGAGAGGGAGACACAGAATCGGAAACAGGCTCCAGGCTCCGAGCCATCAGCCCAGAGCCTGACGCGGGGCTCGAACTCACAGACCGCGAGATCGTGACCTGGCTGAAGTCGGACGCTTAACCGACTGCGCCACCCAGGCGCCCCTAACAAAATATTTTAGATTAAAATAAAATTGAAGTTTGATTGTCACAGGCAATTGAGGGTTTCTTCCCAGGTCTGACTTCCTCTTCTAAAAATCCTTAGACACTATTGCCAACTGTAGCCATAGTTAACCCATATTTGATCATCAGATATGCTAAAAATACATAGAGATTGGAGGCATGGACTTGATAGCATAAAGTGTTAGCAGCAACAATAATCTATAGAGAATTATAGCCCTGATGAGAATTATTAACCTATAGTCTTTTTAATTTCTTGAGGTTAGAATGTTGGAGGGATGTCCTTGGAAAGGTAAGCATAGATATCTGGAGGGATGCACGATGGAAAAGACTGGGGACAAAGGCCTTCTACCTTCTAGGTCATAGTGAAAGGTCTCTATTCCGTGGACAAGTCTATGGGAGAAAGAGAAGAAAATAAGAGGAGAATATATCCAACTTAGAGATAAGAGATAGGGAAGAGTAGGTTAGAAGGGTTTGATTTTTTTAAGCTGAAAGCAAGAATAGAAAGGAAAGGGGAAAAAAAAAGAACATCCTAACAAAAAGACAAATGATTGGGAAAATTCATGGTAGGATGAAATATATTAGATTTAAATCAGTAAAAAAAAAAAGTTAGAGACAAATGAGGCCAAAGGTTAGAAATAAAATCAAAGCAGATTAGGTATTAAAAGAGTAGAGTTATGTTATGAAAATAAATATGTAAAGGAAATTAAAGATGAAGAAAAGAAATTTAGAACTAAGGAAGTGAAAGAAAATCAAACTAAAAAGCTTTAAAAAATAAGTAATAATCAGTAGGAGGTGAAAGGGTCATAGAAAAAGATGTGTGGGGAGCAGAAGTTGAGAGGACTGTGACTTAGTGCTGGATGAGCAGAGCAGGGACCCTTCTCTCTCTTCCTCTAGTAAGACCAGGTGGCCTGCACCCCAGTGAATGGGTTGCACTTACACGTTAGCCATGTTTCCTTTATACAAACATCTGAGGCAGGGGAGTGCCTGGGCTTGGCCCCAAGCAAGCAATTACCCCATATTTCATTGTTGTGTTGGAAAGATTATTCAGCAGAGACATCCTTGCATAGATAAGACAGGTGATGGCATGATGAGGTGACATGGGAGAAACTAGGAAGGTGGTACTTCCATCTCCATCTCACTTACTTATATCTCACTTACTTAGTTACATTACCTCCATCTCACCTACCTTGAGTCTGATAGGGTTGGTTGTTTCTGAAAGCTAATAGAAGAAAGTTTGGGGAGCATTAAGGAACCTGTGCACTGAGTAGAGCCTAGCTTCCTACTACCCCAAATAGAAGCAGGTCTGTGCTCTCCAGCTTCTCATGCCCTACCTGAAGAAGAGACTCTAACATCACTATGTCCATCAGTGCAGCATTGCAGAAAACAAGAATCCAAATCCCAGACCCGTCCATCACCCAGTGTCCTTGGAGTGCATGTTGCCCAGCAAGGGCAAGGAAGCCCTTAGGGTAGGTTGCCAAGTGTGTGTGGAAAGAAAGGGGCAGTTAGATGACGGAAACTGATAGCATATTCACCGGTCTCAACTCCTTTTTTTTATTTTTTATTTTTGTAGAGCCAATCTTTCCTCTAGGAATCCTTAGCCATTTTTTAGCTTCCTGTAGCATGAGCCACACTGCTTGCTTCTCAAAGCACAGAGTTTTTTCCATGCTCCCATACCTAGATTCCCTCTGGGAATGGGGATTCTCTTCTCCTAGGCCTTACAGATGCTGCTATATAAAAGGCCACTGAGACCATTGTCTTGTCCTGCTCTAGTCTCTTATCTAAGGTGTTCAGTAGTGATGAATAAATTTTAGCATAGGCATAGATATGCATATGAAATAACCTGGAAAGCATGGATGGATCACTGCTGTAAAAACTGACTCTGGCTGTGTCAAGGAATTTGATTCCACTGTCGTTTAGTGAGTGTTTCTTAAATGGGCTAACTGACAGTAATTTGTCAGATTCTTTCTAGGCCTTTCCTCAGAGGTACCAGCCTTGTGAGCATCATGTCAGTTAGTATGTTTTTCTGGCAATTTTTTATTCCTGGGAAGATCATTTTACATTAAGATATATATATTTCTAGAAGCAGAGAAATGTCTGACTGAACTAAACATTTATGGAAGTTAAAATAAGAATTTGTGCTTTTTTAGTAGCATGTCACAGCTTTTCCTGAAAATCTCAGGCAAAAGTAAGTGACATGGGTAATAAAACAGTTCCTTCTATAAAAACGGAATGAAGAAAAAGAAAAAGAATCCAAGTACAGTATTACTACACTTCGGGCAAAATTTTCAAAAGTTTGTTATGATAAATATGTTATATAAAAGGCAAATAATGCATATTGTAAAATATCACTAGATCACTCAAAACCTATGAATACAATGAGGTTCCATTAACAGTATTGCCTGATCTAATTGCATTGTGTCTGCCTCCCCCCTCCTTTGCATGGCTGCGTCTCCTCAGTCACTCCTGTCGTCCCTCTTTGTCTTCCTGTTCCAATCTCCTCCGTTTATTTCTGAGAGTCTCCAATGTTTCACATGCACTGTAAACAGTTGTGTTCCTTGCCATCCCTCACCTGAGTCTGTCTCCTTGCTGTCCTACAGGGGAAGGCTGTCCTTCTAGGCAGGGCCACCCTTCAGTGGTACCTGATCCCTCTCTCTGTGGATGATGTATCTGTGGTCTCTGATATCCATATGTCTAAGATGATGGAGGAACTGGCTCTTTGCTGACCTCCATGCTGTATTTTGTCCCCTGTACCCTGTTTGTGCTCAGAGTTTTGTTTTGTTTTTAATGAATATAGTTTCTTGATCATCTCATGATAACCCCTCTCTTCTTTTGGGCTAAAAGCCAAGCTATCATTTGTGAATGTATTGTGTTTAGGGGCATCCAATATTTTTTAGAAAGAAAGGTGACAGACACCATGACATTCCCCAAACCCCTACAGTATTAGTCAATTCAGGCTGCCATAACATGATCACATGGAATGGGTGGCTTAAATGATAGGAATTTATTTTTTCACTCTTCTGGGGGCTGGAAGTCTGAAATCATGGTGCCAGCATAGTCAGGTTCCTGATGATATCTCTTCTGGCTTTCAGACAGCTGCCTTGGTACTGTATCTTCACATGGGAGATAGAGAGGGTTCTGCTCTGTCTTCCTCATCTTATAAGGGTACCAGATCGTTAGGACCACAAGTAACCTTGATATCCTCCTAAAGGCCATATAGCCAAATATAGTACCCTTGGGGAATAGAGTTTCAGCATATCAATTTAGGGGGAACAATTCTGTCCACAGCACCTATGGAATACTTAACCTTCCTTCTGGAATATTCTCTTACCTGCCTCAAGAAATTGCTGAAGCAAAATGAACAAACCTTTTAGAATTTCTTTAAAAAGGAAGAGAATTTATTTGAGCCTAAGTTAGGGCAGCTGCCCAGAATACTCAATCTTCACAAAGAAGAGAGTACTCTGGAAAAGGAATACAGGTGTGTGTGTGTGTGTGTGTGAGTGTGTGTGTGTGTGTGTGTGTGTGTGTATTTGTAAAAAAAAATTTAATGTTTATTTTTTAGATAGAGACAGACTATTAGTGGGGGAGGGATAGAGAGAGAGGGAGACACAAAATCCAAAGCAGCTCCAGCCTCTGAACTGTCAGCACAGAGCCTGATGCAGGGATTGAACCCACCAACTGTGAGATCACGACCTGAGCCAAAGTCAGATGCATAACACTGAGCCACCCAGGCACCCCCATATATATGGATATCTCTCTATATAGATATCTCCCTATATAGATCTATATAGAGAGATATCTATATAGATATAACCCATATATATGTATATATATATCCCATATATATGTGTGTGTATATATATATATATTTTGAGAGAGAGAGACAGAGGGACAGAGGGAGAGAGAATTCGACTCAAGGCTCAATGTCATGAACCATGAGATCATGACCTGAGATCATGACAAAATCAAGAGCTCCTGGACACTTAACCAACTGAGCCCTCCACGCGCTCCAGGCTATGTATGTTTTTAGTTACATCAAGAGTCACACATCATCATGACAAAGGACATCCCAGAAAATTACAAACTTTATCTTATGCTTTTAGTATGTACAAGGTGGCAGGTTTCAGAGGTATGGGACCAGAACTTAGGGAAAATCTTACTGCTATCTTTAGTTTGAAATGTTTCTTTTAGGTCATTTGCCAACAAAGCAGATGTACACTGTGTGCTTGGGGCAAGAATAGAGCCCATACTTTGAAGGTTTGGTTAAGGCATTCTGACCTTCATGGATGTAAAAGTGTAGCTTCCCTGGGAGCCCAGGAGCAGGGCCCACAAACATTAAATGTTGAAAGTTTCCTTTATCCCATCCCACCTGTAAACAACTCTGTGCTATAGCTCTCTACTGCCTGGGGAGGTCTCTGATTAGAGTTAAGCCTGCTGATACACCTTGGACTTATAGAATGCAAGATCACAAGTTTGGTCAGAATCAGGCCAGTCAGACCCAATTCTGAATACTAGCTGCATTATTTAGTACCTGCCAGGACTTGGCAAGTTATTGTAACCTCTCCAACACTAAGTTTTATTCTTCAGAAAATGAAGAAAATGAACAATACTTACCTTGCAGAACTTTTGAAAATTCAAAATAATAAAGTAGCACGCACCCAGGATTATGCCTAGAACATGGATTACTGACTTGTTATATGATGCTTCAAAGAAGAAAGAGGAGAAGAAGGAGGAATCTGCTTTAAGAGGTACTTGGAAGTAATAAAAATGACCTTTCATTTTCTAAAATAAACTATAGTATTTTTAGAAAAAGGAGGGTGGGAAAACCATGCCAGTAAATTAAATAATCAGTGAGGTACTGAAGTTCTCAAAATTTTGGAAATTTGGGGTCTATCAAGACACAGTGATATCCTAATATAGTTTCTTAAGCTCTACTAGGTTTTATAAATTTTAGGTTTGTTTTTATATTTACACAAATAATAACAGTTCATTTATTATTTTGAGACCTAGAACGATTTATAAGGATATTTAAAGGATAACTTTAGAGGCGTCTGGGTGGCTCAGTTGGTTAGGTGTCCAATTTCGGCTCAAGTCATGATCTCACATTTTGTGTGTTCGAGCCCCGCGTTGGGCTCTGCACTGACAGCTCAGAGCCTGGAGCCTGCTTCAGATTCTGTCTCTCTCTCTCTCTCTCTCTCTCTCTCTCTCTCTCTCTCTCTGCACCCTCCCCCACTTGTGCCCTCTCTCGCTCTCTCAAAAAAACCCACACATTAAGAAAATAATAATAAAAGAGAACTCTAGTGTGTCTTCTTTACTGACATTCAAGAAAATAGATTGAACTTTCCTCCTTGTTTCTTTCAGCCCAAGTTTATAATTCCAAAGCCAGGTGAAGAGACCTGTGCCTGGGCCCATCCAGTCTTCTTTCCTTCTGTCTTTGTCTGCCATGTAGATTTTCTTTCTTTCTTTCTCTTTCTTTCTTTCTTTCTTTCTTTCTTTCTTTCTTTCTTTCTTTCTTTCTTTCTTTCTTTCTTTCTTCCTTCCTTCCTTCCTTCCTTCCTTCCTTCCTTCCTTCCTTCCTTCCTTCCTTTCTTTCTTTCTTTCTTTCTTTCTTTCTTTCTTTCTTTCTTTCTTTCCAGAACACTCCACAAATTTGCATGTCCTCCTTGCACAGGGGCCAGGCTAATCTTTTCTGTATCATTCTAATATTAGTCTATGTGCTGCCAAAGCCAGCACCAGATTCACTTAAAAGAACACATGCCATACCTTAAGGAGGAGGCAAGCAGTAGGGCTTAGCAATGGAGCATGCAAGAACTCAGCATTTTTTCCTAGCACTTGGGGAACATGAATAAGTGAAGTGTGGGCATATATGAGTGAATACATCAGATGTCAGGGGACTGAATTTATTTGTGTCAAAAGAGAGCAGAGAATGCTATCCACTTAATGTTCTTATTTGTGAAATTGCTTTTTCATCTTTTATTTTGTTATTTTATTGTCTGTGATCATTGCAGAAGCATCAGAAATTACAGAAGAGCCAAGTGGTTTCTCTGGAAAAATTATAGATGGTGATGGATGACGATGTAATCGTGTGACAGTAAAATGCTGTATCGAGTACTGAGCTCCCTGCTGGATTATAGAAAGAACACATGAGTAGATAAAAGCACAACAATTTTCTTTTCACTGTGTCTCAGGAGAAAACAATGCAGATCAGCATAGATGGAAGCAAATGAGATTAGTTAAAGGAAGGAACTTAAATAGCATAGACCAAGCCGGAGTAGTGATTGCAAAAGAGATGACTCACCTAATAAAAGCATAAATGAGAAAACGTGTTGTTTCATCTTAGATTTTATTGGTCATTTTCGTGAGGTGATTTCATGCTTTAGAAAGGAATCACACAACACAGACTGACACAAAGAGCTGATAATGATATGGTTAGCTGAATTAAATGATTCTAGACCCCGGATTGAAATTTCACTTCTATTTTCTAGGTCAACTGTCTACATTGTTTCAGTGAACTGAGTTGATTGTAAAAACTACTGTGTTATTGGGAGATGGCCCAAAAACATCTCCATGAACTGTGTAGACTACACACTGTGCAAGAATATACTGTGTACAGGGACATGCAATATTTTTTAAAGTATTGGTAAAAATTTTAGGGTCATGTAAACTACTTACATGCCCTTAATCACCATAAGATAAAGAATGCACATGTAGAACATAAATTTCATACGTGAAAAAAGAATAGGTCATATATACACATGTATTTACAATCACCTCACTATTAAGGGGTCATGATTAAAAATAGATTCTATTTGACTTATCCAACTTCTTAATACTAGAATAAAGAACTTCTTTGGAGAAAGAACCTTTTACTAGAAACCCACTTTTCTGAATCTCTTTGAGTTGAGCAAAAAAGGAAACCAAAAAGGCCCAGAAGTCACAATGCAAAGTGTGTGTTCAAAGTTTATTAGGATTGATTCACTAGTGTGTTTAGTTTTCCACCGTACATTAAGGCATGGACTTTGCCTGGAGGGTAAGAATTACCTGCAGTTCCTGCTCTTTTTTTAGTCAAGTAGGTGCATAATGATGCATTGTATACAGAATAGCAGTCACCAAATGCCCTTGAAAACTCAGGCAAATAGACCACATCACATTTCATTGTGTGACCCTGATGAGGCATGACATTTATTTTGGGATAAGAAATGCTAACATAATTTAAGGCATTGGGAATGGTCCTTTGAGGAGAGATAATGAATTATCCATTGATTTAATCTAAGAAAAGAGGATGGAGAAATAATATGGGAGGGATTTGATTTCATGTGTAACTTGTTCAGGAGACTGCATCTTACCAGGTTTTGAATAGCACATTCCTAGCTGTTCGTGTGGCCTGTTCTTGGTGGAGAGAGTTAGATGAACAAGTTCAAAGATTATCCTATTTTATTTTATTTTATTTTATTTTTCAACGTTTTTTATTTATTTTTTTTTGGGACAGAGAGAGACAGAGCATGAACGGGGGAGGGGCAGAGAGAGAGAGGGAGACATAGAATCGGAAACAGGCTCCAGGCTCCGAGCCATCAGCCCAGAGCCTGACGCGGGGCTCGAACTCACTGACCGCGAGATCGTGACCTGGCTGAAGTCGGACGCTTAACCGACTGCGCCACCCAGGCGCCCCTCAAAGATTATCCTATTTTAAAGAGGAAGAGTAGAAAATGAGGAGACTGCGCAGTGCTGGTTGTCTGTGCCTGTCACTAATGCTGCCTGGATTTCTTCTAATTGAAATAATACAAAGAGAGCTCAGATTATCAAAGTTTTGCTCTGCTGTGAGAAGTAGTTACAGGTAGTGGCATAAAGTCTAGAGCTAGATAGCTTGGTTTCAGTGCTAGCTCCTCTTCTTAAAGGCTGTGTGACCTTGAGCCAAGTAGTTAAGCTTTCTTGGTTCTAATATTCCTCATTCATCAAATGAGCACAACAATAAACCTTACCTCACAATTTTGTTTCAAATATGAAATGAATATTGTTAATGTTAGGGCATTTTTTGGCACCAAGTGAGTCCCCATAGATGTTAATTGTCATGGATATTTGTTTTTCCAAAATAAAAATAGCCTTATTATTTTTCATCTGTTTATGAAAGAAATGTGCTTATTATGGAAAAGATAGATTTTAGAGGAATAAAGAAGAAAAAAAAGTTATTTGGAATCACTTTACCCTCAGATAACTATAGTGAACATTTAGGTATTATCCTTCAAGACAGTTTTCTGTATATCAAGCATGCATAATGCATAAAATTATGTCAGGCACATATCTCATGGCGCCAATCTCCCGCTGGTTCCTAGTCCATTCCACCCCTAAAATAACACAGATTAACCTGTGGCACTATCATATAACAAAATCCAGTGCTCCTCAAAGATAGCATCTTCTATAAATTTTTCTTGAGTATTTCACCCTCTTTTGAGTCCCCATTATTGTACTATGTGCTCATTTGATGGGGCCCTTAACACACTTGATTCTCATCCAACAAATATTTATTGAATATTTTTACTGTGCCAGGCACTGTGTGAGGTGTGGTGTGGTAGTAGTGAATAAAAAGAAGTAGAGTCCCTGCCTTGATGGAACTTAAGTCTTTGGGGAGAAAAGAAATGCACTAATCAAATAATCACACACATATATGTACAATTTTCCAAACAGTGATAAATCTTATAAGGAATATTCCAGAGTAATTGCTCTATAATAAATTCATCTATAGGATGAGTTACAAACAACAATAGGAACTATGATTGCAGAGAGACTGTGCCTGAAAGAATAACGGTTACGAGAAGATAAAGGAGGATGGGAGGAAGGGAAAGGAGGATAGAAGGAGAGAATGTGAAAACACTAAGATGCTCTTTTTTTTTCCAAAAAAGGAGAGTCAGTTGTCGTATTTATCCACCATAATGTCTTTTTTTTAAGTTGGTTTATTGGTATTGGGAGAGAGAGAGAGGGGGGGGGGAGGGAGGGAGAGAGAGAGAGAGAGAGAGAGAGAGAGAGAGAGAGAGAGAGAGAGAGAGAGAATTCCAAGCCTGACATGGGGCTTGAACTCAAGAACCGTGAGATCATGACCTCAGCCAAAATTAAGAGTCAGATGCTTACCTGACTGAGCCATTCATGCACCCCTCCAATAAAAAGTCCTGTGATTATATAAAGTTTAACAATTATATCTTCAGGTTATTTTCTTCTGTTGACACCAATTGCAGTTAAATTGAATAATATTAAATAAAAATAACAGTAGAATATAATTCACATTTTTAGAAAAATATTTCTCTCATTTATCTTTCTGTCCACCAAACCATCTATCATATGTCATAACACATTCTTAGAAAGATGTCTGGAATCATGTTTACCTAATGTTTATGCTTTCTTTTTGGTGGTGAAATTGTACAATTGCCCGTTTTACTTTCATCTTTATTTTTTTCCTTATATGTAAATTAAGGTAAGTATGCATTAGTTTTTTTTAGAAAAGTGGTTTTCCTAAGAAAAAGAGACTGGGATTGAAGCAATTATGCCAAAATGGTTGTAACAAAAACTCCCTTAAAAGTTGTAGTGAAGATTAAAAATGACGTAGGTAAGGTGCTTGGCACAAAGCCTGAAATACAGTGAGTGCTACATGGGAGAGCTATAACTCAGTTGTGAGTTTTTGCTTTTGGTAGACAAAGAGGTAGGAGAAGCTGAATAGAGGTGATGGCTGACCCAGTTTGGAGCATTTAGGCTTGAAAATCAAGATGGTGATGATATGGGCTAGGAAGTTCAGAGAATAAGAACAAGGTTATAAAATAGTTAAATGGGATGAGTATAGAAAGATAAATGAAGCAAAGAAAATGCATTGGGAAAAGTTTGCTTATAAACAGTTTTCATGATTCTTATTGTTATACCACAGTGCAAAGACAGTAGACTATACTGCTTTGTGTTCAGTGATTTGCATACTATATTTTCCTAATCTCCTCTGTTAAAGAAGTCTTTAATCCAAAGTTTTATAATATAATCTCTTTTTTAATACTTTCATAGTTCTGTTTTTTAATTTTTGTTAATGTTTATTTTTGAGAGAAAGAGAGAGAGAGATGGAGGGAGGGAGGGAAGGAGAGAGGAAGACAGAATTTGAAGCAGGCTCTGAGTTCTGAGCTTCCAGCAGAGAGCCCGAGCCTGATGCCGGGCTCGCACTCACAGAGTGGTGAGATCATGACCTGAGCTGAAGTTGGATGGGCAGTTAACCAACTGAGCTACCCAGGTGCCCTACGTAGCTCTGATTTTTACATTTAAATTTTATTTATTTATTTATTTATTTATTTATTTATTTATTTATTTATTTATACGTTTATTTATTTTTGAGACAGAGACAGAGCATGAACGGGGGAGGGTCAGAGAGAGAGGGAGACACAGAATCTGAAACAGGCTCCAGGCTCTGAGCTGTCAGCACAGAGCCCGATGCAGGGCTCAAACTCACTGACAGTGAGATCATGACCTGAGCCGAATTCAGTCGCCCAACCGACTGAGCCACCCAGGCGCCCCTACTTTCTGTTATTAAAATTTAGTCAGATTTAATTCCAAATTTTATTAATCTATTTTCTATTAATCTATCTATAATTGTGATTATGGTAATGTCATAAAGGAATATAATTTTTTTTCTTTAAAATTTTTTTTAATGTTTATTTATTTTTGAGACAGAGAGAGACAATGCATGAACAGGGGAGGGTCAGAGAGAGAGGGAGGCACAGAATCCGAAGCAGGCTCCAGGCTCTGAGCTGTCAGCACAGAGCCCAAAGCGGGGCTTAAACTCACGGACCAGACTGTGAGATCATGACCTGAGCCGAAGTCAGACGCTTAACCGACTGAGCCACTCAAAGGTCCCATAACTGTTTTTTCTAAATACATAACCAATGATTCTATCACCATAGACTAAAATAGCCATATTTTCCTCATCTACTTGAAATGCCACCTTGATAATCATAAAATTTCCATGTTGTTGTGATAATTTTTCATATTTGCATGGTCTGTTTTTGACCTGTATTTTGTTCTATAATTTATCTAGTTCCTTGCCAATACTCCCTTTGATTCCTGTGAATTTATGTGACTCTACATAAGGCAAGTGAGAATGGAAAAGGGAAGATGGATTGGAGTTTTTATTAAAGCAAGTGAAAATGGCAGATCTCAGTGGCCATTTGTATGCTGACAGTGAGAGAGCACAGAATAAAGGGTGACTCCCAAATATCAAGTTGTTTCTATTTGATGGATGATTGCCTTATTGTTGGAGAGAAAAAAAAATTTTTTTCTCCATTCTTCAAGATTCTTCTAGCTGGACTCAGAATTAAATTGGCACAAGACAGATCAACAGGAGAAAAT
This sequence comes from Neofelis nebulosa, assembly GCF_028018385.1. Classification (NCBI taxonomy): domain Eukaryota; kingdom Metazoa; phylum Chordata; class Mammalia; order Carnivora; family Felidae; genus Neofelis; species Neofelis nebulosa. The sequence continues at coordinate 112,167,101 of NC_080782.1, forward strand.
CAAGTGTAATTTCATATGAGTGGGGAATTTGCATAAACATGAGACTCCAAAGACAGTCAGGCAAAACGAGGAATATATGTCATCCTGAACTAAGGAAAAGGAGATAGGGGTCTGGAACTTCACAGGGAAGAAGAGCAATTCATGGAAAGATGCAAAAGAGAAAATGTTTAGTAATCAAATGTTTGCTAGACTGGTCAGAAACAATAGAACATAGGCAAAAATTTTAACAAACAGACTTTGCTAAATTCCTCCCTGTCTGCCCCCTCAAGTTCAAATTGTAATGTGGTTATCTATGGTAACAGCTGTCTTACGGGAGCAGGTCCTCTATCTAAATTCTTTTTAGGCAATTAGGGGGGAAGGTTAAAGTTTCTTCCCAAGTCTTTGGGTCTTGATTGTTTTCATCTTAAAATAATCTGCATGCTAAGGTGGGGTGGCCACTCTTGTCCCCTACATCATCCAGGGAAAACAGGAACAAGAGGAATGAAGAAGGAGAAGGGGGAGAATGGTAAGTCAAATTTGAACACGGTAGATTTGAGGTTCCCGTAAGGTATGCAGGTAGAGCAGACTTGGCATGTCTTGAGGTATCAAAGTTGCAACTGGAGATAAGAATTTGAGAGTAAACACCTATAGACTGTAGTTAAATTTGTGAGAATGAATGAAATATTTCCAGGAGAGTAAAATGAAAGCAGTGGCTGTAGTGGTCTTCACTATCATACCTGGAATGACTTCTTCTCATAGCTGACAGTTTTCCTCCGGCAGCCTTAGCTCATTGGTGCAACCGCTACCCCTTGTTGTAGGTCTTTTCAGTCTCCAGACTTGAATCCATAAGCAAAATAATCTTATGGTATTTTTGTGACAATGTATTATCTTCAATATGCTCCATTCTCTTCTTCCAGGAATATTGGGTATAGAATTTCTTAGATGAATTTCACTGTCTCTTATCACTGTCTCTTATCTTTCCTATCTTATTTTATCTTTTAAAGAAATTCTATAAAAAAGAACTTTTTACAAACTTCTCTCATATTTGTATTCTAACCCTTCCTTTGAATATTTTATTTGAGCAATCCTGTTTGTAATTTTTATTAGCTCTTTCTTATTCTCTGATTGTTACATTACCATGACATCTTGATCTTGTTACAGTGAAGGAATATTTTCTTAAATCTCTTTTAGGATAGTAATTGCAAGTATTAGTGAATTTTCTCCAAATTATCTTTTCATTTGGGGTCACTTTATCTTCCTTTTTCTCTTTCAAGGCAAATTTTCTACAGATGCCTGATGAACCACAGTCATCTTTTTATTCACGTTCAAGGGACAAAAAGCTGAATCCAGTATGACTTGCATTTTGCTTTAGGGTTATCGGACTGAATCAACAGTTTTATGGAGGATCAGAACATGCCAGATTGTGGAGATTTTTCATGAGGAGCTTTTAGTATTTCCATTTATTTATTTATATCCATGAAGTTTTTGTTTTTAGTGAAAAGTCTTCAAATATTTCACTCTGGCAGTAAGACATAATGACTAGAATGGGTAGTGGCTGCTTCTAGATTTGGAGACTACAGTTGAACTTCTTTTTTTTTTTTTTTTTTTTAATTTTAACATTTATTCATTTTTTGAGAGAGAGCACAAGCAGTGGGGGGGGGGGGGGGGCGGGCGAAAGAGGGAGAGACACAGAATCCGAAGCAGGCTCCAGGCTCTGAGCTGTCAGCACAGAGCCTGATGTGGGGCTTGAACTCATGAAACATGAGATCATGACCTGAGCTGAAGTCAGATGCTTAACTGACTGAGCCACCCAGGTGCCCCTAAAGTTGCACTTCTTATTATCAGTTCCTCTTTTCACTCCTGTCCTCTTTCCTGACTTCACTGTACTTGATATTTTGGAATTTTGAGCCTTTTTGGTTGGACAAGGCAACCTCTCTTTCTCCCTCTCTCTCTCTCTGTCTCGTTTATATCCCTTCTAGACACTTCAAACTGTGGTTTATTTTACTCTATTTCATTATCGCTTCTCTATCTGCTTTGGCTCCTATACATTTGTTTTCTGATGGATCTTCCAGTTCCTTCCGAACATTATGGTTTTGTACATTTCTCCCCTTTGGTGGCATCTGTGATGAGAGAGGTAATAAATATATATGACCATATTCTAGGAGTTTCACACTGGACAGTAGAGAATACAAGTAATTATAAACTTACATAGTTATTCCAAGAGCTTGGAGTTAGGCAATCAGGAAAGCTGCTATTAAAATTTAAGAAATGAGAAGGTGCAAAGATTATAGACAGTTGCCCCTAGTGTTCTAGATGCCCACAACATGAAAGTCGATATTTTTTAGCAAAATTCTCAGTGACTTACGGTTTTTTCCAAATGCATAATGCCATGTATCTGCCATTACAGAATCATTCAGAAAAGAGGAAGCACATTCTTATTAAAAAATAGTGTAGATATTAGATAATGCCAGAATAGGTACAATTTTTAATGTCACTGTTTTTTCTAGTTTCCTAAAGAGGGTAGAAGCAATGCACCAAGATGGGACACACATTTCAATAAAATGTGTGTGTGTCTACACACACACTTTTTTTCAACATAAAGGTTTGAGTTAAGGTAACCATTCAGGATTTTATAACAATAAATAACTATGACCTGGAATTGATTTTTCTTCATAAAAATGAATAAGGAGGATTTTCTTACTATGGTATTATCATATGACACCTATCTTATGAATGGCAATACTGCCTTGCAGTTTTTTTTTCTCTAAAATGTTATAGGGGATTAAGAGGTTGGCAATATAAACTATCTTTTATTGTATTTTAATAGTAAACTTGCAGATGTTATTATTGGGGTGTTACAATATTTATGATCTTTTTTTTTTTTTTTACCAGTTGTCTATTAGCTTCATTCCATAAAAGAGCTTCTTCTAGAAAGACTTTTTAGTAGGTCTTAAGTTTATTTTATCTTCACTTCCCTCAGGAGACAAACTAAGAAAATAGATGGCATTTTCCAGGGATACTACTTTCATTTATGTCTTTATAAATTTCGATAGACAGTCTTCACAATAACAGTGCTAAGATCCAAAACAAAGAAGGAAGATTTTGAAAAGTATTAATAATTCTTCAGGGGATGTTATCATTTAACCCTGAAGGCTTTCTGGGGTTTTTTTTTTGTTGTTGTTTTGTTTTGTTTTTGTTTTTGTTTTTGTTTTTTTTTGCTTTTCATTATTTTGGTTTGGGAGACCACTTGTAGAATAATATTCTCTTAGCCTAATATAAAAGCAGCAGATGAAATGCAAAAACATAAATAAAAATAAAACCAAGAGCACCCAGAGTTTATTACACTACTCATTTTTATCACACTGAGGTAGAGTTTTAATAATTTTGAGATAGGAGTGAGAGTAATCACCATCACTCAAAATGCTCAAAGCTTTAGTTATACATTCAGGAGCCTTCAAAACCTCACCACTTTTTCAAGTGTCCATTAAATGTCAACTTTTGGCCCCTTGCTTTCTGTGGGTTTGGCTAACCAGAAGGTCAATCGTAGGATATTTTCTTGTCATTTTTCTACACTTTAAACAGAGGATCTAAATCCAACAAACTATGAAGCAGCAGATTTAGATAACCTTAATAAGTTTCCAGAACAGTCATACTTACACAAACATTTTATAGCAACACGATTGCAGTCAGTTATAATAGTGTGTTCCAAAGCTAGAGATTGCAATTCTGTAACTTCCCTCTGAATATCTATTTCCTTCAAATGAAAAAATGGCTTTAGTACCTATATAAGTACCTATATATAAGTACCTATATCCAGATCTCATTTGTGAACAAAACCCCATATGTAAACAAAACCCCAAAGTTAGGAATCCAGTATTTAACTCAGTGTACTAGTCAAATAATATATATTCTCTGACCTGAGTGATCTCACAGCTAGCTGGTGAGAGAGACCAACCCAGAAATAAGAAAATAAGAGCAATACAGTGTTCTAAGTGGAAGGTAGTGATAGTACCACTGGGTTGGGAAGCACAAGGGGGAGGTGGTTATTGAGCAGGAAGTGACTGAGGAAAGGCTTCTGAGAGGAGGTGTTGGCAGAGCTGAAGAATTTATTTAGGTTGATATAGAAAAGATTAAGGAGAGTTGTGTCATGGGTTTTTTTTTTTTTTGGACAAAGAATGCATAGGGAAATTACAAACATATTACCCAAGGTCAGATATGTGGGGGAATCCAAGTATTTTAGTGCTGCTAAAACAAAACAAATAAGTCACCAAGCAATGAGAGATGAGCCTGGAGGGGTTGGTTGAAGGGGATCAGATCCCAAGGGAATAATCCTGTGTGCGACGCTAATGGTGGGATAAGCTACAAGTGAAATAGGTCAGTCAGAGAAAGACAGGTATCATATGTTTTCACTCATATGTGGATCTTGAGAAACTTAACAGAAGACCATGGGGGAAGAGAAGGGGAAAAATAGTTACAAACAGAGAGGGAGGAAAATCATAAGAGACTCTGAAATACATAGAACAAACTGAGGGTGGATGGGGGAGAGGGAGAGCGGAAAATGGGTGATGGGCATGGAGGAGGGTACTTGCTGGGATGAGCACTGGGTGTTGTATGTAAGCAATGAACCAAGGGCATCTACCCCCAAAACCAAGAGTACACTTGCCACACTGTATGTTAGCCAATTTGACAATAAATTATATTTAAAAAAAAAGAAGATTCTGATGTATGTTTAACAGGGGAGAGGAATGGATGGGATTGTATTTTTCAAAGATCACTTTGTTAGCTGCACAAAGAATAAATTTAAGAGGCAAATGATCAACTAAAATGTTATTTTAATAGCCAAAGATAAGACTTAAACCTGTCTAAAGGTACTAATGATGGAGACAAGATTAGTTCTAAAAAATTAGAAAGTAAAAATCAGCATGAATTGCTGCCTGGTTGAATGCTGACAGTGAGAGACAGTCAGGAATGATGTCTATATTTCTAGCTTGATTTCCTGGCTGGATGATTGTACTGTCAAGGGGATAAGAAAATTGGAGAACAAGAGATTCCTGTCTGGTTCATTCAGTGGAGCATGCAACTCTTGGTCTTAGGGTTGTGAATTCAAGCTCCATGCTGGGTGTAGAGATTATTTAAAAATAAAATCTTCAAAACAAAACAAAACAAAACAAAACAAAAAACAGAGGAGGGCATTCTAGTCAGAGGGGGAGGATAGTGAGTTAAATTTGAACATGTTGCCTTGGTGTTTCCTGTGAGACATGCAGGTTGTACAAGTTGTAGCTGGAGATATGTATTTAGAAGTCATCAGATATAAGCTGCTGTTAACCCCCTAAGAGTGAGTGAGATTATTTCATGAGAGTGAGATGCGCTGGAATCCTAGGAGCACTAAATTGTAATAGATGGGTGGCAGGAGAAGAGCCCTGTAGAACATTCTTGGTAGAAAGAGCAAGAAACTACTCTCCTGGTGTCTCAGGATCTGTAGCCTCCATTTCATTTTGAATAAATTTTTGCTGCTTATTTCTGTTGACTTCATATCCCTCTTTCAAGTTTTTTTTTTTCATGACTAAATTCTACCAGTGTACGTTAGGCCTCTAAGTCATGTAAGCCTTCAGATGCCTCCCTGCAGATGACCCATTTGACTGTATGTGAAGAGAAGCATATCTTAACACTTGTATTTTGTTACTCCTCAAGTTTTAAACTTTTGGATATTTACAGGCATGATTGCTGGTGTTTATTTCCCTGTTGCATAACGTCTTTATACCTTTTACTTTTATCATCTAAATGTCCCTTAGTTTCCCCTTTCCTCTGTGCAAAGACTTTGGTTTCATGGAATGTAAAGCTGACATTCAATTACATATCTAAGTAATTGAAGAACCTACTATTTTTATTCACCTTAATATATGGCTAAAATTCAATTCTCAAACAATTGTTTATGTATGTGAGAAAATTCCTTTCATTTGGTGTCATGAGGTATTGGAACAGGTTTTTTAGTTGTTAAATGGGCTGTCCAAAGAAATCTTGAGTTTAGATAAACGCTGGTCTTAAATAAAATAGGTATAAGTTCTACCTGGCCATAGAAAGTCATAATAATATCAAGCTAGAAATTTGTGTGTGTGCATGCATGTGTATGTATACACCTGTGCACATATGCTGGCTTGTATGTAGAAAATGGTGATCACCAAATGTAGCTGTAAATGAAAAGTCATAGATTCTAAACGCTGAAAAGGACCCTTTGTTTTAAAGATAGGGAAACTCAGGCCCGGAAAGGTAAGGTCAGTTGCCTAAAATTGCTAGCAGAGCGCAAAACTTGAGCCTCTTACCTTCTCTTTGGAATATATCACTGTGCTTTCAAATTATAGATCAATGGAATCATAGAACAAGAAGAATCTATGATTATCCAGAGCTCACTTACACCACCATCCACTAAGCCAAACACGCTGCTCTCTTGCAAGGGAAATTCACATAGCATGCACACTCATCACTGCTGTTGACCATGCTTTTTCTATGGATTTTACCACTACCACTGCTGCTTCTCTTTATCATTCATATGACAGACAATCTGAGCGGAGTTTCAGTATAAACTTCTCTTTGAAGGGTTAATGCATCTAATTCTCAGTATTGCCTACAAGACTCATTTGGAAAAGATGTTTAATACAAGCCAGTGGTCTTTTGAATTTTTGGTGCCCCTGCCCTGACAACATACAGGGGCGCCTGGGTGGCTCAATCAGTTTAAGTGTCTGACTCTTGGTTTTGGCTCAGGTCATGATCTCATAGTTTGTGGTTTCAAGCCCCACATCGGGCTCTGTGCTGTTTGAATTGAATTAGAAAATGCTGTGATGGCTTCATTCAGGGGGCCTCAATATTTTACTTACAATGAAAGAATCAGGCAATGTTCAAGAGACATGAGAATATGATTCATATGTAAATTGGTATTTTCTTTTATGAGTTTTCTGACATGGCAGTTACCCAGGTTTTATGCTGAGATGAGGTGAAAGGCAATGAGTGGTCACTGAAGGGTTTCTCATCACTCCACAGATTCATCCGGAAAATCATACAGTGAAGACACAGGAGTTCATGGTGCTTCCTTCTTTTGTTAGTATCTGTGTATTGTCTTTTATCACTTTTCTTCCCTTCCCTTCCTCATGTCTCCTTTCTTAGTTCCCCTAGACTTTGGTTTCATGATTAAGCTTTTTCTCCCCCCAACCCCACTTGCGAGTGATTTTGCTGTTTTCTCTTATCACCCTCTCTCCATGGTTCCTCCACCCTGAGGTGTTCATTGCACATGGAGCTAGTAGAGGTTCACAGCACACGCTCTGTGGTCAGACCACCTGGCTTTGAGTCCTGGATCTGCCAGCTAGTAATCAGCTCACCTTGGGGAAACCACCTAGCTCTTCTAATTTTCTTAGGTCTTACTGGTTAATCGTTTCTACCACCTGAGTTATTATATGGGTGGACAAAAATATATGAAACTGGTTAGAACAAGGCATGGTATCTAGGTATTTTTATATGTACAATATATGTAGGTTTTATTGTATATAATACATCATGTGAAATATACTATTTGTTTTATTTATTATATGTGCAACTTATCTATTTAATGTTAATGGAAGGAGGAATAGTCTGGGTTGTTCTAAACCACTTTTTATAATTTATTTATCTTCGGTTTGAATAAAAGTATGAGGAAGTGAACCACAGAGATGTGTGCACACCTGAGAGACATTAGCCACACTGAGTGCTAATGTTGTCCCTCCTCTGTGCAGACTCCTATGCAAATTTGTCATTGTTTCTGAAAGTTGCTGCTTATATGAAGCATTGGAGGGAAGTACCTCTGTGTCAACAGAAATTTCATTTGTAGACTAATGAGGTTTTATTTGTTTGTGATTTTATACTACATCTTTTTTCAGATATTAAATGAATGTAACAGATATTTGCAGTCTATAATACACTATAAAATAATCCTGCTAAATCACAAGGTATATGGTCTGGTCCCTTCCCTTCAGGAGCTCTCAGTCTTCTGGGAAAGCTGAGTAATACACAATTTGGAATATATGGCTGTTGATGCCATTGATCTTTGTGACTTCCTAAATGATTGAACCATTTTTTCTCCTTACTCCTTGATACTGACTTCACATCTGTAATTATTTCTTTATATTTGTTGAGTTGCTTCTTGCTGTCTGTGAATATTGTAGGACTCTGGACAGAGTTAAACTTTGAAATTTCCTATGAATATGTTAGGTGTTCAATTTTATTCCTTTTCCCCAGAGTATTTGTTTTTAATTTGTTTTGTTTTGTGTGCTTTCTGCAGGTGGAAATATCTAGGTAAGGGAATAATAGCATTTGATTTAGAGCAAAATATTCTTATTTAGGAGAGACTACTTAAACTTAAAAGGCTATAGGTCTTAATGAGCATCCTTTGGTTGAGAATTCAGTTATTTTCAAATGTTACCATTAAAATTGTATTCCATGTAATAGGTTTATAACCTTTCTCTGGCCGAGTCTCTGGTTACCTGAAAGAATTAACTATGCTTTCCTCTATGTATGGCTTGTTCTCAGAGGGTGACTGAGACGTGCTAAGGAACAACCCATATTTTTCCCCAAGAGAAAGGGAAGCTTTAGACAAAAGTACCCTAAGAGTACTACGTAGAACTGTGATTATAGGTACACAATTCTATGAAGAAATTAGCCAAATGCAACACCATGAATCACCATTTTCACTTTTAAACCAGTGGGGTACAGACACCATATGTATATCTCATAATCCTGGAGTTTCATTTGTGCAGTAATTACTTCTCAAAATAAAAATTCAGAGCAGTTTATGACTTAATGACTGGTGTTTTTAAAAGAGCTAGCAATGAGAGTTGAATTATAAAACTAAAGTTAATAATCAGAGTCAGTGAGACTTTCATGAGCTTTTACTTTAATCAACTGAAATAATTAAAGTATTCTACTTTGTAATAAGAAGGAATTTCTTTTTTATGAAATTTCACAGTTATGAAGGAACTCCAGGTTCACCTAATTGTCAGTAGGAATCTTAAAGAAGCAAAAAACAAAAAACACACGCACACAAAAAAAGAAAAAAAAAAACCTCCTTATTGCTTAAGGTATTACCTCATAAGTCTTGAAGTAAACAAAACAAAAGTACACATGTAAGGTACTGAGAGAGTTAATGCCAGTGTTTATTATTTGACATATTACTTAGGGACTGACTCAGGCATTGTGGAGAAGTAGGTCATTATATTTTAAGGTGACATTAGTTTTGAATGAGCACACATGTAATATAACCTATACCAGTAATATATAATTGGCTATTTTGTTCTTTGAGAATTAACTCATACACCAAATAGCAATTTAAATGATTAAGAAGATGGATAAAATACCACAAAATGTGAGGCTCTGATTAATAGTTGGATATAATCAAAAAGAAAGTTGATTAATTCATTTGGTCACAGTTATAGTAAAATAAATGACATGGCCTGTAGCCATACACAACTTTAATTAGGATATTGTCATTCTGTGTCAAAAGGTGGAATCTCCACCCACCCAGCAGGCTCATAGCATTTACCTTTTATTAACAGAAAAAATGGGTGAGAGGATAGAGACAGGTGATCACAAAATCCCACTTCACTAGGTGAAAAGCAGGCTGCAGCTTGTGTCCTGCTGGTGACGTTAGCACTCTAGTCTTTCTATACAACAATATGCTTGTACCAAAAAAGAGGTATTGATTTTTGTGTGTGTTTCTGGTGAGCTGTAAGTCTTTATATTAGAAAAACTCAAAAGCAAATTATGCTTAGATCCTAATGAAATATGAAACCCGTGGTTGGTGGAAGATATAGATAGATAAATGAATCCAGTGCTGTACTTAGTGAAATTTAAAGAATTCACCTCAAGAAGTAAAGACATGGAGAACAAACTGAGGGTTGCTGGAGGGGAGATAAGCAGGGGGATGGGCTAAATGGATGATGGGTATTAAGGGCACTTGGGATGAGCACTGGGTGTTGTATGTAAGTGATGAATCACTCATTTCTACTCCTGAAACCACGATTACACTGAGTAATCAGTGTTAACCAACTCATATTTAAATAAAAACTTCCAACCAACAACAACAACAACAAACAACAAAAGAAATAAAGATACTTAAGTGTATTGAAAAAAGGAAGTGTTGCCAGTTTGGTGAATAGAGTAGCTTTGGCATTCCAAGTCGATTTCTAAATGAAAGATAAAATATAGCATTTACCGTATAATCAGGGTTTATTTTCTACAACAGATAGTATATTCAGGAATATTAAGTGTGGCTGCCTGAGCAGACATTGTGCTGTAACTGGTTTTCTTTGTCATCATCCAGAAGAGAACAAAAGACGCTTCAATCCAGTGGTGCAAGTTTCTCAGGGTATAATTTTATGGCTCAAGAAAGGACATCTGTAGGTTTTTGATAAGCCTCAAAAATCATCTTAAATCAGAAATTATACACAAATATGTTGGTGTGGATTAAACTAAAGACACAGGATTACATGGTTTCAGGGCCAGAGACATCTTAGACAAACATTCTAAGACGCTTGTAGTATATGGGCTTTTTAAAAAATGGATATGACTCCAAGAAAAATGTGGAACCCACTAATTCTTCCTAAATCCTCAAACTGAGGGTGACATAAATATATCATTTATATTTCATTTTGATTATTGTTTAATTTTTGGTACTAAATTTCATCTTGTATCAGTTTGATGATATGTATAACTACTGAAATTAGTTGTCTTGAGATCTTGCAGTGGTCTGTATGTTTACTGGAATTAAAATAAAATAAAATAAAAAAGATCTTTTAGTGTTGCTTGAGAAATCACTTGGAAAAATAAAACACTGTCAGAATAAAAGCTTGCCCCTTGTGTTCCATATTTCAGTACTAGCTTTGATTTTTTTCAGTTAAAAAATAATGTACATAAAAAGGTGAGGAGTTATAGGCTTTTAGAATGTGCTGTATGTCTCCTTTATAATACTCATTTTATTTAATCAATTGTTTTTGGAAGTATTCATAATCTGCTTTCTCTGCTTCACTAGAAACTTCATGAGGGCAGAGAGCACTCTTCTTCGCTCTTGAATTTCTGAGATGTAGCATAGCCGTCAGCACAAAGTAGTACTCATAAATATTAATAGGATTGATGAATGAGTAAATCAATGAATAAATAAACAGCCTCAAACTAGAAGATGTAAATGTTAGTGAGAGCCAACTATAAATTAATAAGTTATTCTCTAATTTTAAACTAAAACAAATAAGGGACAATTTATGAAACTATAAACTTTATGCAAAGATCTAGGGCCTATAAAATTAAAATGAAAATAACAGTGCTCATCCTTTATTTCTCCATTGAAATCTTATGAGAATGGTTTGGAAAAATGTTCACCTAAGCTTTTTAGTTCTGTACTTTATACATCTATTAAAAATGAATTTATAGGTACTAAACATTTTAACTTATAATGCCTATAGTATATTCTGATTGCCTAAGCTTCAGGATTTTATAATAGCCTATTCTCTCCCCATCTCTGTCAACAAGTTAGCACTAACATGACTAGGTTCTGGCTTTGTCTTTGTGCTATGATGGAAAACCATAAGTAATATCCTATCTGAATTAATGTAGCGTGCAGGTAATTGGAGTGCATGGGATTTTTCAGTCTCTGATAGCATCTCACAGCGAATTCCCATCCTTGCAGCAAGAGATGACACGGATGTTTGTCATAAGTTAAAATGCTTAGAAATAGTATGCATTTAGGATTTGTGTGTGTTTCATGTCCTCCCCCTCTCTCCTTTCCTTGTCCCCACCATCAAGGAATGAATGAAATTCTAAGACCATTTAAAAACAAAGCACTGTTTGTTTTGAGTAGAACCTGTGGACCCTGAAGTGTCTAAGTCAGGGTTCATTTACTGGATTGAATTCATTTCCATAGTGTAGGCATCCAGACCTGTGATGACATGAGGGTAATTAGGTAACAAAAGCTCTTGCCTGGTCTTTTATTTTGGTGAGGCAACAACATTGATTTCAGTGTTAGCTCATAATAGAAACTCAGAATGTGTTCATTTTCATTCCCCGACCCCCCAAAATTTCAAGAATTGTTTTAATTCTCCAATGTTCTTTTAACAAGATTTTGAAGGTATGAATATATATCCTTTTTGGAAATATTCATGAGAATTTGCAGAGAAAGTTGAATAAACGATTAGGATAATGGCCTGTGTAAATTTTCTGACACCTTTCCCTATCTCATCGGCCACCCTGTTTGAGTTACTGTGATGTGCTCTGCTGATGAGCTTATATCCTTTTTTTCAAATATAGGAATTACTGTATGTCAGGGGACCAGATGTTACTGAAAACAAACAGAACTTCCTCCTGGTAATAACTTGAAGGTGCTGATTGGTGTGTTAAATTGCCATGTGCTGAGTGTCTATACAAGGGTATGCACATGAATAGTAGGACGTGCACCTGGATCTAGTGGTAGCCTATTATTTGAAATATTTTAATCTATGTTTATCTTATAAATTTGAAGTTGATTTCATGGTTTCTTTAAATAATTATCCTCTCCAAAAACCAGCAGAAAATCTGTCAGATTCACATAAATGAATTCATTTGTTACATATCAAACAAAAAATGAATATGATACTTCCAAGTAATGCTGAGGGTTGATGACTGTGATATTTCCAGCCAAACTTTATTTCAAAACTCATCAGTCAATGTCTTATATAGTTGGCGGCTATTAAATTCTGTAGGCCAAAGCAAACTAAGAAGAGTATAATTAATTGTACTGTTGCATAACTTTAAAAATTAGATTGAATACGTTGGGAATGATATGCAGTGGTGGTAGACAAGACAATGGTAGTGATATTAGACAACCAAAGACTTTCTTGTGCCAAGCCTTTTGCTTGGGAGGCACATATGATACCACTTAGATTCCTTTGCAATGCAGTTATGAGAATGAGCCTTTCTCGGTCCCTCTCAACAACTAACTGAGTGAGTCATTCGAGAGGATGTTAGATCCTCTTCGTTGAGGAGTACAGGTGGCCACACTGACTCCTGTCATTGAAGAAGGGCTCACTACATTATTTTCACAAATCTAATACCTAATTCATTGTACAGACCATTGTTTGGATAATCCTTTAGTACCTCTAGATTATTATATTAGATTTTTGAATAAGGCTCAGTGTATCCTGATGGAAGGAAAAGGGAAGTCACAATCACCATGTGGAACTCTCTCATTTACATAGCAATGAGGGCTCCAGGACTATGTCTGGAATCCAATCTGATTGGTCAGTGCCCTAATGTATAAGTTTTTAAATATTTTAAATATCATCCTTAATCATTCCCATATTGCAGAGAGGCAGAGAGAGATGGTGTTATGGCTATATAATAGATGTAAAGCACCTAGTGTAATGAATAACATGTAGTAATGATAGATACTATCATAATTTTGATTACCTCCCATGGTAGGCTGAATAATGGCCTCCAAAGGAGGTCTACATTTTGATTCCTGGAATCTGTGAATATATTATGTTTTGTGGCAGAAAGGACTTTGCAGATGTGATTAATTTAAGGATCTTGGGATAGGAGAGAATGCTTAATCATCCAGTGGTCCCTAAATATAATCCGAAGACGCCTTATATAAGAGAGACAAGGAGGTGAGAGACGGAAGAAGGAACTGTGACAACACAAGTAGAAATTGGTGTGATGTGGCCACAAGTCAAGGAGTGTTAGTAGCCTCTAGAAGCTGGGAGATGAAGAGAATAGATTCCACCCTCTGACTTCTCCAGAAAGAACCAAGCCTGCCAGAATCTTAGTTTTAGTCCTCATGAGACTCATTTGGGACTTCTGACCTCCAGAACTATAAGAAAATAAAACTGCTGTTTTAAGACACTGAGTTTGTGGTAATTGGTTATAGAGGCAATGGGAAACTCATACATTTCCCATCAATAACGCTTTTTCTAAAAATGTTGAATTCTTACCCTGAAATTCACCTTCACTTACATGGTTCTTACTTTTGTATATATGCTATTCCTCTTCACTCCTCCCCTCCCTCAATATTACTCTTAGATAATAACCCTTCTCTACCTAGAATATTCTTACTTATCCTTCTTTATTCCTGAGAGGGAAGACCAGAATTTATAGGATAAAATCTGCTAGTGAAGAGTGTAGTCTTAAGACTTCATTGAAACCTGGTAGTCCTTTTTCTATAACTCCTGAAAAGGACTCTGAGATAATGTATTATTTTTATTTTATCCAAGAACTACACCCTAGAAATATTTTTAGTGGAGAAGAAAAAACTAGGAACAAACCCTCTTTGATTTTCCCCCAAGCCTATTGCCAAATGTCTCTCTGTGTTGTACTTCCACAGTGTGAATTATAGAAGTTTTAGGGATAACTGTGATGTGACATGACCCTCTGACTCATCCAGGTGGTGTGAAAGTGCTCCCCTTCAGAAAGCCCACACCAGTTTTCAACATACTAAGGGACAGAATCTCTAAGTCCTTAATGTGTCACCAAGAATGAAGAGCACATCTACCTGTCAGAAAGGTAAAATTACTTAATACTGAGATTCAAGGTTTAGGCTAATGGCAATTAATTGACTTTTAACAGTGAGATTTTAGAGCTAGCTAGTATCATTCACTCTTTTTTTTATTATGGTAAAAAAAGGGACAACATAAAAATTACCATTTTATTCACTCTTTTTGAGAGTATGTTTCGAGTTCCTGGAATGTAAGAATAGTAGGGTAACCAAGGAAACTTCCCTCATGTAGAACCGTCAATAATGACTTCTGAAGAGAGGTTTGAATGTCTTTTTTTTTTTAATTTCTAATGAATAGCTCTTCAAACTGAAAGGAATCATTGGTTATTATCAAACACTGATGATAAGTTGCTTAAGAATTTTGTATTTTGGTTCCCAGTACACAACCAAAGATAGAATTTGGACAGTGAAAGGAAATGCTGCCAGTCTCTCAACAAAAATTGGTGGTTCACCCAAACTCAAAAGGTGAGATACTTTAGCAGTGATCTGTAGATCTCAGCAGTTGTAAACTCCATTGAAAGTGTACTGGGAAAGAGACATGTGCAGATTTGGACATAGGCATTTGTTTTGCCAAATCTGGAGATAATTTCTAATCACGATAGCACTGTCATAGGAGGCAGAGGCTTGATACAGAAATGTTTTATTTAGTGTTGACCGCTGTGGCTTATCCACAGTATGTTAAGTTTTCTGATGAACTACCTGCAAAGACGTAAAGATTTTGCAAGAACTGCACTTCTTCAAAAGTAAGCAACACGGATTTCAAAGACAGATGTAGTTTTTCTTTTTGAGGAATTCTAGACAGCGACAATGTTTCACAAGCCTATGTGTTATCTTTTGCTTAACATGCTCATCTACAAGCACTCATGACACAATAGCCAAGGGGTGGGGACAGGAATAACAGGTTTGAAATGACTGCCCTGTGGAAAGCTCTGTGGCAGGTGCTGAGCATAGGTTATGCCACTTAATTCTCACACTTATCTTAACCAGTAAATTGTCCCTATTGTACAGAGGATTCAGTTCAGAGAGGTTAGATGACTTCCCTTAGAAGAAGAGGATTTCAACACATGTCTGTACTATTCTAAAGCCCACCAGTGTATTTTATGTGATACCAAAGGAGCATATCATAGGAATGAGGATCTTTTTTATTTAGAACAAGTGAATCTCTGTACACTGTCTTACCCTTTTTAGTTATGGGATGCTTTAGAAAATAGAATGTTTTGAGGTCATGAGAGAGAAGTTAAAAATAGTATTGTAATTCTACAGACAAGAACATTATAGAGAAATAGAAATTATGAGGTAAGTTTCACCAAAGTAAAAAGCCAGAATTATTCAGTGTGACTATACACATTGATCAAGTGAAATAGGTAAATGTCAACTTACTATAGTCTAAAGAGTAGATTTCTCTCCAGTAAGTCATTAGTTCTCCTGGCTACGATCTTCATCAGAGCCATCAATTTTCTTATATGTAGCTTAACCTATAATAAGACTTTACTGTATTTCCCTGAATTATAAAATTCTGTTTCCAAAGCTCTATGTAAAAGATCATTTATAATGCCTGTCACTGCCCAGCTGATAATAACATACTTCCTTATAGCTTCTCAAGATTATAGCTAGAAAGTAAAGATTTTTATTATTCTTATAACTTGCTTTGACTTCCCTGATATAATATAGTATAATATTTCTTATATATGTAATTATATCAGGTTTGACCATTTTATCTATGAACTAAATAATTCCACTTATTGTAACCTGTAGTGAATGATGGACAGTTTCTCTCTCTTATTGTAAGACACACTATTTGCTTTTATCTGTCCTCATGATAGATCTAGATTTGGTGTAATTTGGTTGGGTATTTGAGTAGTTTATTCTGACCATAAATACCTCATACTTTTTAAATGTGGAACTTCAGTTTTAGAAGGTCAGTGATTTAGCAGCAGGTTAAAAGGTAGATTTAAAAAACATAAACTTTTTTTCCCCATGACTCAGACACAGATTTAGAGGAAGAATGTACATGTGTTTTATCCCTGGGTTTCTCAAGTACTGCTGTTCTGAATTTCTGCAGCAGCCTGCAGATTTGCACCGTTTTATTTTTCACTTTTTTGGCCACTATGTTTTTGTGGCTCTTATTTCCGTTTACCTAAAATGTCAGGATATGATGGGAACTGATAGGGTAGAGAAAATAAAGTGAAGCAAATAGCCCCTGTAATGTTTAATTTTCCTCTAAGACCTATTTGCCACATGAAATACATTTAGAAATTTTGTTCATGGGGCGCCTGGGTGGCTCAGTTGATTAAGCATCCGACTCTTGGTTTTAGCTCAGGTCATGATCTCACAGTGCATGAGTTTGAGCCCCGCATCGGGCTCTGTGCTGACAGCAAGGAGCCTGCTTGGAATTCTCTCTCTTTTTCTCTCTGGCCCTCTCCTGCATGCTTGCTCGCTCTCTTTCTGCCTCTCTCTCTCAAAAGTAACTAAATAAAATTTTAAAAAATTAAAAAAAAATTCTGTTCATAATTTGGGGACGTGGATAGCTCAGTCCCTTGAACATCTGACTCTTGATTTCAGCTCAGGTCATGATCCCAGGGTTGTGGGATCAAGTCCAGCATTGGGCTCTGTACTGACTGTGGAGTCTGCTTAAGATTTTCTCTCTCTCCCTCTGTCCCTCTATCCCACTTGCGCTCTTTCTCTCTCTCGCTCTAAAATAAAATAAATTTAAAAATTTTGTTCATAATTGTTCTTTGTTAGAGTGAAAGGTTTCTTCTGGTATCTATGGAATAAAGCAGTTTCTTCAGTCATGGATGGTCATCTTCACTACCCCTTCCCTCAAATTTCAAGAGGCACTGAAGATGTCAAGGAAGATACATATCTCTGAATATAAGGAAATATTTTTCATTTCAGAAATAAAATGTGAAGGAGTCTGAATTGTGCATTACATTTTCATGAAAACATGAGACAGAACATTATTTTATATCCATTTTTGATAAAGGCATAGAATTTTAAGATACCACATTATCTATAACTAAAATATGATTATGGACTGTGTTTATTTTGAAAATTACATAGCTGTTTAAGATTTGGTTTATACACACCTCACACTGTGAATAAATATTTTTCATCTGAGTATAAGCATGAATGTTTTGCTGCAAGTATCTGATTTACGGTTTTCAGTTTTTCTGACCTGGGTATTAACATACTCTAGGAGCATAGTTTGGATCATGGTTATTGCAGGGAGGTCTGCATAGTTAGGGCTTTAGGATAGGGGGATTAATTATATCATTTGCTCTTTATTTCTGCTGAAGGCTTCCACCAAGCACTTTAGATATTAATGGATGATGATTGGAATGATTATAGAACCTCAGTTTATGGTATGAGAGCATCTTGGTGCCTAAGCTTGGATTGATTAAGGATTCTGGTAGCCAAAAGTGGAAACTATAATTCTTGGTGTGAGAAATTTCTGTATCACTGAGGGTAATGCTGGTACTTCCATACCACTAGTATCACACAAATCGCCTCATCTGCCACATACTCATCACCTTGAATTCTCACCACCACCTCCACAAACACTTTGCCCTCATCCTAACTTCAACAATCACCTTCAATTAACCTAATCTGTACTACAGAAGAATTCTTCATGGATTAATAATTGTCCTAGCCAAAAGAAAACTTTCATTTACTGGGAAGGACAGCTCTGTACCCAACCAATTGTACTGGAAAGCAGAGTATGCTTAAAATACTAAAATAGAGCTATCAAGTACAAAAGAAGCTTAGGGGAAGGAGAGAGTAATCTGTTTGGAGGGAATGGGGGAGATTTCACACAGGAGTTGCCATAGGCTTGGCCTTGAATGAAGGACAGGGGTTTATTTTCTCAGCAAATTCAATCTGTGTTCAGTGCCTTGAATGCAGGGATCATGGGAAGGGCACACTGGATAGAGATAATATAGAGAGCAAAGATCAGTGGTGACAAAAATATGGAGGCTGTGGAATGTTGAGTCATGGAGAGTTTTTAATGCTAAGATTTGTGGGAGGAAAGTGGGTGGTTGAGGATTATAAACTAGAAACATCTGTCGGGGCATTTTATGGAGTGTGCTCATTTTTATGCTCAGAGATTGGGATTACTTTCTGCAATCACTAGCAACCATGGAAGATTTTGAGTTGAGGAGTGAAATGAATAGAACTATGATTTAGGGACAGATGGATTGGAGGGAGAAAACAATTATACTAAAGAAGACCATTTTGAAAAATTTAACAATAGTTTAGGCAAGCAATGAGGGACGTTTGACTCAAGGTAGTGGCTGTAGGAACAAAGGGTCAGATTTGAAGAATTGTGCCAAGGTGTGTGTTGAGGAAAGGGGAAGAAACATAGAAAATAAAGGAAAGAGGCAAAGAATTCCTGGAAGGATACCAGCCTGACCAAGATAAGGAGCAGAGAAAGAGGGTCTGTCTCTGAGGAAGGATGATGTGTTTAGGCAGACAGAGCATGAAAAATAAGAGAAATATTTCAGATTCCTCTGCTCAGAATGAATGACAGTTCAGGACATGATATTATCAGGGAAAGGATATGGAGCACAGATCCGCAGAATTTTCCAATTTATTAATATATGCAGAATAACAGAGGAGACCAAAATTTTAATCCAGGTTATTTGGAGGCATAGTTCAAAGTGCAACATCTCCTTAGCATCATGTGTTTTATTTTTATTTTTTAATTGTGTAGATTGTTTATTCTACCCCATGATATAATCACACTTAATTTCTTCCTGATTCATTCACTGATGGGCAGGAATCTGCCGCATTCATCTATTTAATCAACAGTGCTTTACTGAGTACCCATCATGTACTAGACACCGTTTCAGACGCCGGGGATGTGCATATGATTGAAACAAAGCCTGTCTTGGAGCTTACAGTGTAGGGAGACAGATCATAGGCAAGTAATTCCATGAATACACAGGATAGTTCAGAAAATAAGAACTATGATGGAAGCAAAACATAATAAAATCAAGAGTGGTGGGGGAACAAGAAGATATGATCAAAGAAGCTCTTGAATAAATAAGAGCCACAGTTGAGTTGAGAAGTGGGGGACAAGCGACCTGGGCAAAATACCATACAGGTAAGGCCTTTGGATATGAAGAAGCTACTATGGCGAAGAAAAAGAGGGCTAGGGAATTATGGTACAAAATGAATTAAAAGAGTGAGCAGTGTCCTGGCAGACCATGCCAAGAAATGGATTGTGTTTTAAATGACCCAGCAAAATATTGAGGACTTTAAACATAGTGATTAATGATCTGATGTAGATTTTTAAGTGATTTCTCTGCCTGCTGTGTAGAAAATGGGTTGTAGGGGGCCAGAAGTAAAAACTGGAAAAACAGCTGAAGGAAATGACTGATGAATTCATGGAGGTGTTGAGGGAAAAGTGATAACCAAAAGATGAGGCCTGAAATTTTATTCATTGAATAAAATGAATTTTATTCATTTACATCACTTTCATGTACAAATTGGACTGAATTAAAGACAGCTAATCGCATACACTGAGTTCAGCTTATCTGTCCTTCTTTTCTTGGTGTTGACTTATTCTTAGGAAATAAATTGACAAGTACATGTGGTTACTCATAAAATCATTTTTAAAGACACGATGAGCTGTATACAGGGAATCCCATAGGAGGAGAAAGCCAGAATTACAAATGAAAAGATAATGCCATGTTGTCAGGCCATTCTTGCCAAAAATTTCAATGACTTCATCTCCTCGCTGCTTTTTTGGCTCACTTGCCTACTGGTCTAGTAGGGGATAAAAAGAATCTCTGATCTACTGGTTAGTTTTTTTTACACTCCCATGGAAATAGTCACAAAGGACATTTTCAATGAAGAAATATTTGCTTTGTGACTGATGCTGTAATTTTCGTCAAATGTAAATGAGGTGAGTCTCAAATTATTCAAATTCTGACATCTCCATTCAACTGTCAGACTTCTATCCCATGTCATAATTTCTCTCATTCTGAAAACCATCCCTGTATTTTTACCTTCCAAAGAGTTGAATGAGGATGTTCCGACTTTGAAAGGAAATTGTCTCAATACACAATGCCATGTGACCCATTTTGTTAGAATTATGAAAAATACATTAACTCATAATACTTAGCTTTTGTTTTTAATCGCAAAGGCTTTGTTATTTCCATGGAAATAAATAAATTTATGGCTGAATTAGGAAACTCTGTGAGTAGTATTCTTTGTTGTTCCTTTGAGCAAGAATGCATCTAGGTGGTAGTATAAGCTTTCTCATTCTCCTCTAATTGTGTTGCAATTTTATCTAAAAGAATGAACATTAAAAATGCTGTATTTTGCAAAATTATCTAGTTTTACTAAGTGGTTAAGCACCCTGAGAAAAACTGAGGAAAATAAAACAAAACAGAACAAAATGTTTGAAGTAGTCTCTTTGTGAATGTGAATACCCTAAGGATAAGACTGTCTCCTTTATCCAGGGTGAAATCCCCAGGATCTGACAAAGAGGTAGGCACAGTAGGACCTCAAATATATATATATATATTTTTTTTTTTTCCTGAAATGTTTTTTTTTTTTTATGAGACAGCAAAGCACAGCTGCAACACAATTTTAAATGTTTGTAAATTAGGTCACAAAAGGGATGCAGAATGCTTACAGTATAATTCATATTCATCCAGTTAAAGTCATTCATTGAATCTTACACCAATACAAACAAGATTGTTCCATGATTAAAAGTAGCCCAAATATAATAACCAAAGCTATACTGGTGGATGTCTTTTCCTATTTAACATTTTAACATTACTTCTGATAACTAATTGTCTTACCAAATGGAATCAATAAGCTAAGTTTTTAGAAACTGTTGAAAAGTGAGTGAACCTCTGACAACCATGTAGTTAAGTTTACAGAAATCTGGGAGTTGTAGTGAGATTAAAATACTGAGAAACTATCAACCAGTATGCATATAAAACTCCCCCATCTTATTCATGATTCTGATGCGAATGAATTCTAATGGGGTTTTTCAAAAGTTGATTTGCTGGGTATGACAAATAAACCTCGAGATTAAACTCTTTCTGACTGTTCTCTTCTAGATGTAGTTGACATAGGGTTAGCTATATTAAATCTACTTTCATATATATATTTTCCAAAAGATCTAGTCTCTGCCACAGATCACACAGATCTGGAGTAAGACCATTTGCGGTTGGATACTAGTGTCTGCCAAGTACTTTTCCCTTCCTGTTACTGTTTTTCTCAAAATTTTCTATTTCAAATGTATAACTAGAGATCATCTTTTTAGATACCAAGTGGGTCATTTTGTGCAAAAGGAAGTTTTAACAACAAACCTTCCCAGTTTGGCAATTCAGTTGCAAAGAAAAATCATCAAATTTATAGCTTCTGTTTTCAAATGATTAAAGAGAAAACAACAATCCTATCTTTTTTTTTTAATGTTTTTTTTTTTATTTTTGCGACAGAGAGAGACAGAGCATGAACAGGGGAGGGGCAGAGAGAGAGGGAGACACAGAATCGGAAGCAGGCTCCAGGCTCCGAGCTGTCAGCACAGAGCCCGATGCGGGGCTCGAACCCACAGACTGCGAGATCATGACCTGATCCGAAGTCGGACGCCCAACCGACTGAGCCACCCAGGCGCCCCAACAATCCTATCTTATTACTATGACAAGCCTTAACTTAGAAAGTACCTTATTTTGGTTAAGTTTCAACAATTCAAGCTCAGGTTACTGTCACAGTTGATTAATTATTGAAATTATTTTTACAAATGTGAAACCATTTTTTTCCCTTAAAAGAAGTGAAATGGAAGGAAGAAGCCAGTGGAGAAGAGGCACAACATGGTGGATAGGGTACATAAAACTGTGTGTTCAGTACATGATTTGGGTCACTTTTCTCAGCATAGTAGTTATTTTCTTATATCTTACCATGCCTCTAATAAAAGACAGTGCTAAACCTATAAATCAAAGCAAATTTGGTAAGACATTCATTTTGAAGTTTCATAAATATATGCATTTATAATTATAAATTCTCTACAATACATTTGCATGTTTTCATAGACTAACACACAATACACAAATTCGTAAGTGTTGTTATGCTCTTCATTTTGCATAGATTTGACATTATCTTTATAAATATTCAATGAACCACAAACAAAAAAGTACCATAACTTTTTAATCTATGCAAGTTTGAAAGAAAAAAAAAAAAGAACAGCCACAATTCCGTAACACAAAAAGAATATAAATCCCTTTTCTATATAGTGTCCAAGAGCTTGGTTTTGGATTTTAGTTTCAGATTTTCTTCCTTAACTGCCCCTACTCTTGCAGGGATATCTTCAAGTGTGTTGAAATTCCAACACTTGATTAATTATTAAGTTGTGTTTTTTCCTCCAGTTTCACTTGATCTTCAGCATCAACTGCATCCGTGTTGGTGTTTGTCATCTTGGGTATCAAAGCTTTGGGCCTAGGAGACAAAATTCTTGATGAGTGGTCTCTTGCTGGCGGTGCTGGGAGTGGGAGGGATTGGGAGGACACCTCAGGCCCCAACATTTGGACCGATGGCCTCAAAAATATTTTTTGATGAATGAATAAAATCATTGTTGCTGAAATAGGGACTTGATGTGTTTGATGCATGTTAGTGATTCAAAGATTTGCCTAACACAGATTTGAGTCCAACATTTTTTCTTAGTTAGTATCATGCTAAGATCCTTATATTTTGTTGAAAATTTTGTCACCAGTTCTACCTTCAAGTACTTTGGCAAATAACATGCCTTGACAGACTATGTTATCAGTGTGAATGACCAACAAAGTAGTTAATATCATTCATATCTGTGTTTTCACCCTAATATTAGGTAAAAATGCAATTTATTTTTAGATTCTTGATTATGCAACAATGCCTTTCCTTGTGAAGATACACTTGGTCATCTTGATTGACTCTTTTTGAATTAAAATAGATTCAACCCACCCTGCTATGTGATGCTCCACCAAACTGCCCTTGTCTCAGGAACTCTGCCTCCCATGGTGATTCTGAAGCTAACCTTGATGACGCCTCAAGCAATTTTTTCTCCGTTTGATTGTGCTTTTGAAGCATTGCTCAAAGCCAAGATTTCGCTCTTGCTTTTTACCTTTCAAACTATTTTCAAAATTGTCTTAAATATTATATATTCAATGAGGTATTTTCATGGAGCTGTTTCTCAGGATTTTTCCACTCGCTGCCCATCAAGTCAGGCTCATTTCCATGTCTATAGTGATTAAATACCTAAATTTTATATAAACATCAAAATACACCTCATGAATTTGTGGCCAGCTCACTTCCAGTTTCCTAGTCATGGTTGGGGACTATGCTATGATGTTCTAAGCCATCAAATTCTCTGTGGTACACCCTTTGCTTCAAGATTATTCTGCATTTCCCTTGCTATCTTTTGCATTTTTGTTACTTACAAACTTTTGGTCTGAAGATTACTGTTTGTGACCACCTCTATTTCCAACTGAAATTATAATTTAAAAGAGATATATTTTTAAGCAGTAAATGAAGAGTAGCACTTAGTCCTCTAAAGTCAGAATCTCTGGATATGTTGGTATTTTCAGACTAACATCAAGGTGATATTTAACTGAACACAGTTTCATGTTTGTAAATAGAACTCTTGTCCAAATATATTTGTGGTAGGAACTATAATCATTTGGTGGGAGCCACTGGTGTTGTATGTGTGTTTGTGTGTGTTTGTTTAAACTAGAATGAAATTAACACACTGGTTTGTTTAAAAAAACAAAAACTTTTTTTCTTTCAAAAAATGACCTTTTTTAGAGAAGCACTAGTCAGTTCTGTGGTCAGGAGTTATATTCATGCCACTTGTGATCATGGCAGTGCATGAATTCACCTTGATTTGGTTCAAACATGTTCAAACATACCTTTTCTTTCTGAAGCTGTGTATGTACTTTTGCTCACTGCAGAGCCTTGGAATGCATCCCAGTATGAGAAACAGAGATGCTGGAAGAGTAGAGACAAATCTCAGAGAGTATCTTGAATTAGGAGTGGAGGGAAGGAATCAGAAAACCAGAGGAAAAAGTCTGGAAGGTAAGAGGAAAATCAGGAGAATCCAGAGTGATGCAGGTGAAGCACGAAGAAATGTTTAAAATAGGAGCAGTGGTCAGTGGAGAAAAGAAGAAAGATAAGAACAAATAGATTCCTGGGAAGCTCAAGTTCTAGGATATTATTGTTGTTGGGCCTGCAGCTGAATTTAACAGGAGTTATTGAGTTAGGAAGCAAGTTCAACTATAAATATTAACCATTCTTTCAAAAGAAGATTGGCATTGCAGTAATGAAGACAAAAAGCACAGATGCTTAAGGACATGTAAGAATTAAGAAAAAGGGTGAGGTAGAGAAAGGCTTTTAAGTAAAGTTGAAGGTAGTAATAGTTAACATTATTGACTACTTACTATGTACTTCTATTATTCATGTTTGGGGTGAGGAGACTAAGGCACAAGGAGGTTCCATAACTTGCCCAGTCATGGAAACAGGCAATGGTGTCAGGATTTAAAACCAGATGGTTTAGCTCCAGACACTTGATCTTAACTACTTCATCATACTGCCACTCTGTGCTAGAGAGAAAGGGACATTCAATGGAGTGTTAATGTTTCTGAGTTGGTCATGGGTCAGAATCATATTACAGGTGCACTGAGGAATCAGCATCAGAGGGAAGGAATGAGATGAGGATACATGAAGAGAAAGTATTTTTGAAATTCAAAAGGGAAGGTATGGCAATATAATGGCTTCCACCAGAGACACAAAGAAATATCTTACTAGCTATAGGACTAGGGAAACAGAAGCGAAGCCTAAGGAAAATGTATTAAGTTGGAATAATCACTGTGTGATATGTGATAGAGAGTCACTTGGGGAGGAAATCAGTAATTACCAAATAGCAATGGGGGGGCAGCACACGTAAAGGAACACATTTATGGTGGATGCTGTCATCTTTGCAGCCATTAAGTAGAAGAGAAGGAGTGTGTTGGGGTATAATAAGTCACTGTGACTTCTTAGCTGGGATGCTCTGTCTTTAACATAAGAGACTAAGTATGGCAGAAAGTTGCAGCTATAGTGGGTTTGAACACTTTTTAGTGCATTACCATTAAAAGAAGGACTTTTAAGACCTTATTTAAAAGATTATAAAATTCATGAGTCTAGGCAATCTCCATATCTTCAGTTAATTTCCCATTTCTCCTATTTGCAGTATTTATCATGTTACAGGAATTCAATAAACACAGTGACTTTTATTGTTTTTCAGAGGATTAGACAGAACCTAGGAGGTGTGGAGATAGCAGAGGAGTCTGTCTCAAGAATTGTTTTATTCCATCTTCTAGGTTAAGTTGGTCTTGGAAAAAGAACTCTTTTTAGGGGAAATGAAACTGCCAGAGCCAGTCCCATAATGACTTTTCAAGCTATTGTATCTAGACTTTAGATACCTAACCTAGAATCTTTAGCAAAACCACAGCTGGAAAACACCAGCCATTAATACAACTCCAAGGATAAAGGGGGAGAGATGTTTGATCCTATTATACAAAAGTATTCAATATTCACCACTAGTATATGTTTCTAGATGATGAACTTGAAATGATCTACCAATACATTAAAGACATTAAAGACAGAGTCAGCTACTTTTTTGGAGGACAGGTGTGAGGGGGTTGGAGGGGGAAGGGCAATGTCTAGGTGTACGGAAGTGTTAATAACAAGTATGCCTCGTGTATTTAGTACTCTTGTATCTATCACAGAGCTCCAGAAATTGACTTGAAATTTGACTTCAGCCTTTTATTCAGTGTGCTAATGAGTACAAGTTTTTGTACTATTCACATAAATATACTCTCAAATGTGTTATTTTTCTGCATTGACAGATGGATCACATGCTCAAAATTACACTGAATTTTTATTCTGAGCAGCTTTGCACAGCAGTCTGCATCCACTTGTGTTGTTTGTCACATCTTGTGGTACTGCCTGTACCTTGAGCCTGGGTCTCAAGGTAGCTACAGTGTGACATTTTCTCAGAACACAGATAAGCAGGATTTAATTGACCTCATTATTCTTAGATTTTCAAAGGTTCTGTGGCTGTGCCCATTCACTAATACTGTTCTCTTGGGCTGTACATCTGTGTCCAATTATTCTTGTTGCATGTCATTGAGTGGCTCAGTGACACCCGTGGCAGCCTGTCTTGCATTCCAGATTCCATTCCTGAATTCACTGTGACTTGGGTACTTTAGGAGCCAATGGATTATTGTGTAAGAGGGCTGAGCCTCCTTTTCCCCTAGTATCTTTGTCTAGGTTTAGCCCTCTTTAGCATTTTTAAAAATAGGCCTTTAAATGAAGGCCAGTACTGTAAGATGACCACATAACTGGTCTACCTATTAAAAATCCCCAAATGATTGTTATATAGAATGAAATATGATTCCAAATAATTGGTTTGAATAAAATTGTGGTTTCACTGATTGGAAGTTGGCAAACTGCAAATTACAGGTTGCCCTTGGACTGCCCTGCCCAGGATGGGAGAGTGAGTGGCTGGAAAAAAAGGAGATGTTTAATTTACCTGGCTGAAGACCCAGGAAGGAGTTGATATTACCTCTTGAGTCTGAAGACAGACTGTTGGAAGAATTCCCTTTTCCTTCGGAGACATCAGTCTTCTTTTTCTTTTTACTTTTTTCTTATAGGCCTTCAGCTAATTGGATGGGTCCCATCCAGTTATGGAGGATAATCAACTTTACTCAAAGTCTACTGATGAAATGTTAATCTCATCTAAAAAATACCTTCAAAGAAACATCCAGATGTGTTTGACCAAATACTCAGGGTAATGTGACCTAGTCAAGTTGCTATATAAATTTCACCATCCAACTCTCAATGTGGTTTCTCAATATTCAGTACTCTAGCCCAAGCTTCTTTACAGCATGACAGCTGGCTTCCCAGAGAGAGGAAGTAGAATCTGTCAGACCTAGGCTCAGAAGTCTCAGGATATCATTCTTTTGCATTCTCTTGGTCAGAGCAAGTCATAAGTCTAGCTTGTAGTCCAGAGAAGAAAAACAGGATATTGTATGGTGTGAAGAGCAGCATATGTGCACAGGGCAGAGAGAAATGGTGTTGACTAGCATCACAGTCTTCCTTCTGGCCAAGCGATTCATGTCCTTCCCTGAAGGTTTCATTGCATTACAGATTTAGTTCTCATATTTTAGGTGCAGGATCATATCATCTATATGAGGTAGATCTGAAGTTGAGACTCTTCAGCTACTGCTTCTCTTGTTCCAGAGACTTGATCTCTCAAGAGATTAATACAATCTCTTTACATCCCTCTCCCCTTGCAACACACATTGATGAGACAGGGATTATGTTTCTATGGCAATGCACGTGGCGCATTGAAAAGAAGGGAAATGGGGAGCATATACCAGTCACTATTTCAAAACAATTCTGAAATCCAGCTGGAAACATGTTACCACGTCCCTTAAATCTAGGGACAAGAAATGTTTCTTGGAAAGGAACCCAGTTCCTGGGATGTGATTTTCTATTCCATTGTTCTTATTGGATCTTGGCTCTGTCCTCTAAGTCATCTTTCATTTTCCACAAGAAATGGCCCATATTTGCAGCTAAGTAGATTTCTCAGCATTTTTTATGCCAGTAAAAGTTTGGAAGGCTCTTTTCATTTTCCTCAGCTTCTCTCCCTTTTAGTCCAAGATGTATGTTTCCTTTAAAAACTTGGTGGTTTTCCCATGTAGTTAATTATATTTTAGACTAGTAAGTAAAAGATACTTGCACAAATTTCTTTAAGGCACTTTTCTGCTTTTCTGCACTTTTCTGAGAGTCAAGATGCTAGGGAGCAACATCCTTAAGGATTTTAGAATTTCTTGTCTTCTGGCTGGATCTTACAGGGGTTTTAAGAGATAGCTTTCTGTCACATCCTTGATTTGACATTTACCTCGAGGCCACATTTTAAGAGCAGCACTCTGTATTTGATCAGAAGCAATTTCATATGCTGAGAACCTTTTGCTATATCAAAGGCTGAAAATGAGTAATTTATTTTATAACCTAGCAGGACCTGGGTTGGACTTTGTGGCTTAAGACAACACTTTTTTACTTATCATGGGTGGGACTTGCCTGAGAAAGTCTTCTACTCTGTGTGGTGTAGTTTAGGTGACTCATGTGGCTGTCTTTTATCAGTAGCTGGTTTGATCTGGAAGGTCCAAGAAATCTTCACTCATATACCTGGCACCTGTAAGCTCTTCCATGTGGCTTCTGCATCTAATAAGCTTGGGCTTCCTTGCAGCATGGCAGACTCAAACTGGTCATAATTTTTATATGTTAGCTGGCTATAAGAGCAGGTATTTTAAATGAACAAAGCCTGTCCAACGTGCAAGAGCTTATCTAGCCATTGCTTGTGTCACCCTTGTCAATATCTCTTGAGCCAAAGCAACTCATATAGCTAAGCAAGAATCAGCATGGGAGAGACTACATAAGGGCAGGTATGACAGGAGGTAGTATTTACTGAAGGATATCCGTGTAACAGTCTCCCAGAGATTTATTTTATTTACAGAAAGAAATAGATCTGTCACCTTCTTCTACCTTTTATAAATGGTGTGACTTAGGGCAAATTGCTGCGCATTTGGGCTTCTTGCTTGCTGCCTGTAAAATGAAAAATATGATGTAGATATTACTAGATCTTTGTGAGACTGTGCATAAGACATAGACACACGTATATGCACATGACCTACATCAGTACTCAACAAATATTTACTACCTTTTAGGAAGGACCAGTGGACATAAGAAAAGATAAGTTCATGGCCAAAATCTGTTGACCTCGGTAGAAATGGGAGTGTGAGACCAGGGTTCAAGGTGGCATGGGAATGCACATTGATAATGAATATTGGAGCCAGATGATAAGTCAGGATTCGATGTGATCCAAAAAGGCAGGGTCAGGAAATTCTTATAGAATTTAATCAGATATAGAAGCTTAGGGAATCAGGTAGGAATTGGGGAGGCAGGTCAGGAATCCACAAAACCAGGACTCAGAATACAGACAATATATTTAGGCAAATAGTTATGGGTCCCAGAGGCGAGAGAGAAATGTCGTAATTTGCAAAGCTCTTGTCGTCAAAGACGCCAAATGTTATTCCAACCAAAAGTAGAAATTGGTGTCAGTGTGTAGGCAGGTGCAAAAAGATATCTGGTTAGAATAGGGATAGTGCAGGTTAGTTAGGTGGCACCTAACACTGGCATTCTTTTAAATTTTCATGAGATTCATTCCTTCAATTATTTCAATGATCCTGTGTTTATCTGCTTGGGAAGATGATGTTTTCCTAAGGAGAGGCCTCCCACACAAGCAATATCAGACTGTAAAGCTGTCTATGACATTTGTAGTAGCCATATGGCTCAAAAGAATGATGCTGTCTCTACCATCTTTTGTTCCAACTGCAGAATAGTCCATTCTTTGGTTATAGCAATCTTCTTTGAATGTGTTCTCACCCAGAGGGAAATTGGAATTACCAATACTACTGTCTGAGGTTTAGTTGCAGAAGTCAAGATTTTTCTGAATCATTGTGAACATCTTATTTTTCCTTATGCTGATTATTATTTTAGTCTGAAAGCTCATGTATCTTATAAAGTCATTTTGTACTTTGGTTTTTCATTGAAATATTCTGAATAGAATGAAATAGAATCATTTAAAATCATGTTTAGGCAAAGTCCATTTTTTGATTAGAAAGGAAAAAAATTAGAGTGGCATTTTAAAGAAATACATTTTTTCTTTAAATATAGCAGCATACATTCATGAAATTCAAGTGATGGGAAAGATAGTTTCTTTTCTTACCATTAGACTTATCACAAAAATACAATTAAGTTTACTTTAAAGATTTTGATTATGAATGCATGGTAGCCATTTGATAGGAATTATTTTTATTTTTTTATTTTGTAATCAGATAATGTGGTTTTTTTTTGTAAAATAAAATTTATTGTCATGCTAGTTAACATATGGAGTATACAGTGTGCTCTTGGCTTTGGGAGTTAATTCCCATGACTGATCAGTTACATACAACACCCAGAGCTCATCCCAACAAGTGCCCTCCTCAATGCCCATCACCCATTTTCCTCTCCCTCCTGCCCCCCATCAATCCTCAGTTTGTTCTCTGTATTTAAGAGTATCTTATGGTTTGACTCCCTCTCAGTTTGTAACTATTTGTTTTCCTTCCCTTCCCTCTTGGTCTTCTATTAAATTTCTCAAACTCCATGTATGAGTGAGAACATATGATATATATCTTTCTCTGACTGACTTATTTCAGTTAGCATAATACCCTCCAGTTCCATCCACGTTGTTGCAAATGGCAAGATTTCATTGTTTTTCATTGGTGAGTAGTATATATGTACATCTTCTTTATCCATTCATCCGTTGATGGGCATTTGGGCTCTTTCAATTATTTGGCTATGCTTGATAGCACTGCTATAAACATTGGGGTTACATACGCCCCTATGCATCAGCACTCTTGAATCCTTTGGATAAATTCCTAGTAGTACTATTGTTGGTCACAGGGTAATCTATTTTTAATTTTTTGAGGAACCCCCATACTCTTTTCCAGAATGACTGCACCAGTTTGCATTCCCACCAACAGTGAAAGAAGGTTCCTCTTTCTCCACATCCCCTCCAACATCTGTTGTTTCCTGAGTTGTTAATTTTATCCACTTTGACTGGTGTGAAGTGGTTATCTCAATGTGGTTTTGATTTGTATTTTCCTGATAATGAGCAACGTTGAGCATCTTTTCATGTGTCTCTTAGCCATCTAAGACATCTGGATGTCTTCTTTGGAAAACTGTCTATTCATGTCTTCTGCCCATTTCTTGAACTGGATTATTGTTTTTTTGGTGTTGAGTTTGGGATGTTTATAGATTTTGGATATTAAACTGATAGGGGCAATTTTTAAATGTTATTTATTTCTGTATAATGCCTATTTTTATAGGTTTTCTGAGGATACTTAGCAGCACATGAGCACACAAGTATTTCTACCCCATCGTCAAATTTATGTCAGTCCTACCTTCATGTACAATTGTTACAGTGATGATTCTGTTAGCAACTGTAACCGTCAGTAATATGCAGATCTACAGCACCTAAATATGTATGTTGAATTTTTTTGACATCTAGTCAAGCATTTATTTTTCTTTCTACCACCCATTTTCTTTTTTGGACTTTGGTTCTAAGAAGACTCTGTTCACTGGAGTGAACTTTAAAAAATTGCTCTAACTGATGCTTTGATGATCAAGTCATCAATATGGAAACAAGATATCTTCACTCTATTCCAATGCTGCCTTATGTTTTAGGATAGGAGTGAGAAAACTTTGTGTGTAACAAGCTTGCTAGTAAATATTTTCAGCTTTGTAGGCCATTCTCTGTCACAAATACATAAGTCTTCCATATGGCAAAAAAGCAGGAAGGGTGATTTCTACTGATTAGGGGTCAGTGATCTACACATAGACTCTTGTTTTAAATGTATCATATGAGTGAAAAAGATAGGCCACATAAAAACTTTGATACAGTTTCTTTGGCATAACATTTAAAAATGCATAAAAGGAAACCTTATTATGAAAACTTTTGGAAAGTTGGGTCCCCTTTCCTTGCCCTCATGAGTGACACCCCATTTGTAAACAGGGCTCTCTTTTTTCTTTTACCATACTTTGTTCACATACAGAAAGAGTCTAAGACAGATGTTACCAAGCTACAGCCCACCAGCCAAATCCAATGCCTTGTCCTTTCCTCTTATGCCATATGGGTATTGAAATGAGGAGTCTTTATATAGGTTGTTGACCCACAGGTGAGCAGACCGTGTGTTATTTGCAGTCTCATATCCAATAGGGCCGGTAGATTGGAGTCGCTTCCACCTTCTTTTGTTTGCCATTTTTTTGTAAAAATGACATCTTTGTGAAATGGTTGCTGGAACTTTTATGTTGGCAAACCTGTTTTCCTCAATGTTAACAGGAGTCAGGAATCAGAATTATAATCTTGTCATCATTATCACTGTGTTGCACAAGTATATCCCTGAAACTCCATGCAGGTTGAGATAAATTCCTCCTGTGAAATGATACAATTCAGCAGGAAGCATCTGTCTTTTATATACTTAGCTTTGTGTCATACAGAGCATACTTTGTGCTATTGTTGTATAATTATGGTATTGAGAGGTTTTACTTTGAATTTATTTTAGATACTACTAGTAATTGGATGTTTTACTAGTGCTTACTATGAAGGCTTGAGAAATCATACCATCTTAAAATTCAAGAAAATAAAAAGAATTTAAAACTAAAAATTAATCTCAAAATTGCACATTAGTTGGCTACACTATGTTGTAGAAAAACATTCATTCTATATCATACTATTTAAAAAGACTATGACATTTCACCATGTCTTTATAAAAGATGATACCAAGTGAGAAAATTATATAGCTTTTATCAAATGGCAGTGTTTTATCATGTCAAATCTGCCTTTGAGTCCATGAAGTTTCAAAAGTTAAAAAAAAATAATACAGATGAATATGAGTTTGGGGAATTAATGACCCTCAATCATTTGATATTTCCAGTTTAGATCATTTATTAGTATTTAATCTTGACTGATAAAGAAATCTGTTGACTTTAGATACGGTGATTTTAGGTTTTTTGGTTAAGCTGTATATATTTATATAGACATTTATCTAAAGTTAAACACTCTTAGAAATGTGAATTTAAGATACCATCCTGAATTCTCTAGGTTCTTTCTTTGACCTTCAGAGTAAAGAATCGGGACTCTAACAGTCTGTCTGTGTTTTCTTCTTAATTACTTGTTGCAATTGAAGTACAAAAATATAATTGGTCCCTTCATGTATAATTTTGAAATAGGACATAAATCACCTACAGTATTGGGATCATTTGCAACGTTTCCAATAATATCTAAGAAGAGATTTCTTAAGTTATTCATGATACATATTAAAATTGGAGGCCTGGAAATAAAAATGGCCCTTTGCCAAAGTTGATATTTTCAGATTAGAAAAAGTAGAATAAGGGGTGCCTGGGTGGCTCAGTTGGTTGAGCGTCTGACTTCAGCTCAGGTCAGGATCTCACAGTTTGTGAGTTCGAGCCCCGCGTCGGGTTCTTTGCTGACAGCTCAGACCTGGAGACTGTTTCAGATTCTGTGTCTCCCTCTCTCTGCCCCTTCCCCACTCATGCTCTGTCTCTCTCTGTCTCTCCAAAATGAGTAAGTGTTAAAAAATTTTTTTAAAGAAAAAGTAGAATAGACATGGTAAAGAAGAAGAGAAGTTAAACTAGATGAACCTCCACCGACTCCCCACCAAAGAGCCTGCCTGATATAAATGGAATGACATAGAAAGGACTTTTAGATATGATTACTACACCTCTAAAATTAGTGCTATAAAGGCAAAAACAAAATCACAAATAACTAAGTGATCCATGCACTAGGCTTTTCCAATATGGAGCATGTGGTCAAAATGAGGCAAGAAGAACTACAGATAGTGAAGAGATGTCATGTACAGTGTTATTTTCCTCCCCAGTGTGCTGCATACAGCTTTCTTGGTTGATTTGCATTTCACTGCTCTGACTTTGTGAGAAAATAATGTACTGGAAAAAATCCTGTCTGAGTTAAAAAAATGCTTATGGCATATAGGCATTAACCTTGAATTTACTAATTCTCTGTGAATTTGTTTTCACATGGGAACATGAAGCAGAATACATTGTACTTATCATGTGCCAAGTGCTTGTTGCGAACTCTTTGCATGCTTTGTCTCATTGAATATTAATGATAACTGCATGATATGGACACTATTCTCATGCCCACATCACAAAGGAGGTGAAATATAGTCAATAACTTCCTGGAGTCTTTGAGGAAATACATAACAGTATATTAGAGACGGTGGAAAAACCCCAATTTTCAAGAAGAGGAGGAAAGTGAATTCCCTTCAGTTATATCCTTAGGGAGCAGTTCCTTTATTATTATTTCATTTAGTTCATTTTTTTTTTTTTTGCAAATTTTCCTTTAAAACTTTCTCAGAGGACTGCTATAGATGCCTGTCTAAAACTACCCCAAATCCCGCACTTCAGACTTTATATCTACCTTTCATCTTTTATTTTTCTTTTGAACACTTGACCCTGTCCAACATTCTGTATAGCTCCCTTATTTATACTGTTTATTTTCTTTTCCCCCACACTAGTGAAATTCTACACAGGAGTTTTTTTTTGTCAGTACATCTTTCTAGTGCATAATATGGGCACTCAATAAATAATTGTTGAATGAATGAATCAATCAGTTGATTAATCTTAGATAAAGTTCTAAAATAAATCTTTAAAAAACTTTTTGTGAGCCATTAGAAAAGAAAGTCGTGATCATGTGGAATTCTCATTAGGTCACTAATAGTAGAGTATATCACATTAAACTTTATTTCCTTTTCCTGTAGGACCAGTATATCAGAGGACTGCTGTGTCCACTGTCTACCTGGATTTAAGCAAGCATTTGATAAAATCTTTGTTATAAATTTGGGATTAAGATGGAGAAAGGCAGTTCATGGTACCAATACACAAAGTTGTAATTGATTGGCTATACTCATAAATTGACATGTTTATAGAGAGGCCTCTAGTTACTCACTAGAAGATTTGGTCTTAGGTCTCTCCTGTTCACTATTTAAAAAATAGTAATTTTATTTTATTTTATTTTATTTTATTTTATTTTATTTTATTTTATTTATTTTATATTTTTAAAGTAAACTCCATGCCCAACGTGGGACTTGAACTCATGACCCTGACATTAGAAGTCACATGTTCCTCCAACTGAGCCAATCAGGTGCTCCTCCTATTCACCATTTTTATCATTAATTTGGTAGTGGCATTAATGACAAAAGGAGCTAATACACTGATGAGGCAAAACTGGAAGGAATAACTAATAATGGTCATTTAGAAAATCAGCATTCAAAAGTATTTGGTAGACTGGAGGAGAGAAGTAAATATAATAAAACTTAAAAAAAAAGAAAACGTAAAATTCTAAAACATCAAGGAGAGAAGCACTAATTAATGTTGTTTGAGAAGCAGTAAAGACAGAGGTGAGAACTAGTTTAACAGCAACAGGAGATTAAGATGGTTGAAAGTGAGGTGTGAATTAGTAATATGACACAAGTCCCCAGTCTCCCAAAATATTCATTCTTTCTGGGGTTTTAGGAATATAACTGGATCTAAAACAGCAAAGGTAAATATTTTTCTCTTGGTTTGTGTTGGTTCTCACAGACCTAGAACTGTGATGCCAGTTCTGGGAAATGCACTTTAAGAAGGACATTGAAAAGCTGCAGTATTTTAAAAACTGTCATCATTATGGAGACAAAAGTCAAAACTGTATCATGTGAAGGGTATCTGCAGCTGTCTCTCAAACTTGTGGCCTTCAGATGTGTTTTATATGGCCTACACGGAGTTTTTTAAGAAATTTGATTTAGTATCAGATACTTCAAAATGAATATTCTTTGAAAGAATTAACAAAGTTGATAAAACCCTAGCCAGACTTATCAAAAAGAAAAGAGAAAGGACCCAAGTGGATAAAATCACAAATGAAAGAGGGAAGATCACAACCAACACCACAGAAATACAAACAATTAGAATACTGTGAAAAATTATATGCCAACCAGCTGAGCAATCTGGAAGAAATGGACAAATTCCTAAAAACCCACAAACTACTAAAACTAAAACAGGAAGAAATAGAAAATTTCAACAGACCCTTAACCAGCAAAGAAATTGAATCTCTAATCAACAATCTCCCAACAAACAAGAATCCTGGGCCAGATGGCTTCCCAGGAGAATTCTACAAGGCATTTAAAGAAGAGTTAATATCTATTCTTCTCAAACTGTTCCAAAAAATAGAAATAGAAGGAAAACTTCTAAAATAATTCTATAAAGCCAGCATTATCTTGATTCCAAAATCAGACAAAGACCCTATTAAAAAGGAGAATTACAGGCCAATATCCCTGATGAACATGGATGCAAAAATTCTCAACAAGATATTAGCAAACAATTTAATCCCAAAGAATTATTCACCATGATCAAGTGGGATTTATTCCTGGACTGCAGGGCTGGTTCAATATTTGCAAATCAATCGACATGATATACCACATTAATAAAATAAAGGGTAAGAACCATATGCTCCTATCAATAGATGCAGAAGAAAAAAAAACATTTGATAAAATACAGCATTCCTTCTTGATAAAAACCCTCAACAAAGTAGGGATACATGGAACATACCTCAACATCATAAAGGCCATATATGAAACATCCGCAGCTAATATCATCCTCAATGAGGAAAAACTGAGAGCCTTTTCCCTGTGGTCAGGAACAAAACAAAGATGTCCACTCTAACCATTTCTACTTAACATATTATTGGAAGTCTTACTTTAGCAATGAGACAACAAAAAGAAATAAGTCTCCAAATCAGCAAGGAAAAGTTCAAACTATCACTATTTGCAGACAGCATGATAGTCTATGTAGGAAACTCGAAAGACCTACCAAAAATTTGTTAAAACTAATACATGAATTCAGCCAAGTTGGAGGATATAAAAGCAATGTGCAGAAATCTGTTGCATTTCTATATGCCAATAACAAAGCAGCAGATAAATAAATCAAGGAATCAATTGATCCTATTTGCAATTGCACCAAAAACCGTAAGATACTTAGGAATAAGTCTGATAAAAAGGTAAAAGATCTATACTCTGAAAACTATAGAACACTTCTGAAAGATATTGAAGAGTGCACATAGAAATGGAAAAGCACTCCATGCTCATGGATTGGAAGAACAAACGTAGTTAGAATGTCTATACTACCCAAAGCAATGTACACGTTTAATGCAGTCCCTATCAAAGTCCCACCAGAATTTTTCACAGAGGTAGAACAAACAATCCTAAAATTTGTATGGAACCACAGAAGACCCTGCATAGCCAATGCAATCCTTAAAAAGAAAAAAGAAAAAAACTGGAGGCATCACAATTCCAGATTTCAAGCTGTATTACAAAGCTGTAGTCATCAAGATAGTATGGTCCTACACAAAAACAGACACATAGATCAATGGAACAGAATAGAAAACCCAGAATTGCACTCACAGTTATATGGTCAACTGATCTTTGATAAATCAGGAAGGAATATCCAATGGAAAAAAAGGCAGTGTCTTCAACCAATGCTGTTGGGAAAACTGGACAGAGACACGCAGAAGAATGAAACTGGACCATTTTCTTACACCATACACAAAAATAAATTCAAAATGGATGAAAGACTTAAATGTGAGATAGGGAACCATCAATATCTTAGAACAGAAAACAGGCAGCAACCTCTTTGACTTTGGCCACAGCAACTTCTTACTAGACACATCACTGAAGGCAAGGAAAACAAAAACAAGCATGAACTATTGGGACCTCATCAAAATAAAAACTTCTGCACAGTGAATCTCTCAATTAAAAGGCAGCTTATGGAATGGGATATGATATTCACAAATGATATATCTGATAAAGAGTTAGTATTCAAAATCTATAAAGAACTTACCAAACTCAACACCCCAAAAATAAGTAACCCAGTTAAGAAATGGGCAGAAAACACGAATAGACACTTTTCCAAAGAAGACATCTAGATGGCTAATAGACACATAAAAAGATGTTCAACATCATTCATCATTAGGGAAATACAAATCAAAACCACAGTGAGATACCATCTCACACCTGTCAGAATGGCTAAAATTAACACATGAGACAACAGGTGTTGGCAAGGATGCAGAAAAAGGGGAACCCTCTTTGCACTGTTGGTGGTAATGCAAACAGGTGCAGCCACTCTGGAGAACAGTATGGATGTTTGTCAAGAAACGAAAAATAGAACTACCCTATGGTCCAGCAATTGCACTATTAGATATTTACCCAAAGGATACAAAAATACAGTTTTGAAGGGCTACATAAACTCCAGTATTTATAGCAGCATGTATGTATATGTGTATATGTATATATATGTGTATGTGTATATGTATGTGTATATGTATATATATGTGTATATGCATATGTATGTGTGTATATATATGTGTATACACATATATATACACACATACACATATACATACATACACACACACATTACTAAGCCATCAAAAATGAAATTTTGCCATTTGCCATGACATGGATGGAGCTGGAATGTATTACGCTAAACAAAATAAGTCAGTCAGAGAAAGAGAAATACTTTATGATTTCACTCATATGTGGAGAAGCAAAGCAGATGAATATATAATAAGGAGGGAAAAGAAAAGAGAGGGAAACAAACCACAAGAGACTCTTAATGATAGAGAACAAAATGTGGGTTGACAGAGGGCAGTGGGTGAGAGATGGCCTGGATGGGTGATGGGTACTTGATGTGATGAGCACTGGGTGTTGTATGTAAGTGATGAATCACTGAATTCTACTCCTAAACCAATATTGCACTAAATGTCTACCAACTAAAATTTAAAGAAAAAAAATTTTAAATGGCAAAAGAATAAAACCCCAAACAAAACAAAAACAAAATGAGTGGTTGTTTCATTAAATACAGGTTTCTGGGTTTGCTGTCACATTCTTATATGGAAACCAGCCACAAAAGTGTGTGATCATTTGTTTGTACTCCTATCCTTCCAGTTCACTCATTTGCTTTAAATTCCTGGTCTCTGTATTCATCTGAGTGGTTGGCACCTGAAAGAAAAGACCCAGGGAATTCATAACCTGTAAACTGAGGTTGGAGGTGGGGGAGATACAAATATATCTAAAGAGCTTTCACAGGGCAGAGCAATTACACCTAATCTGTGTGACCCCAGAATGCTGAACACTGGTGGTAATTAGAGAGAACATTCTCGTCCAATATGTAGAATAACTTTCTCTCAGTGACCTGAGACTTGCCGTGTTTTATTCTTTGGTTCATCCGTGCTGAGAAGGGTTTCTGACACAAACATGTGAATGGTGAATCACATTCCAAGAACTGCTAGAATGTAAACTATCTGAGAGGAAATATCTTTGTCCATTTTTTTGTAGCTTTATGTAGGTACCTAAATCATACAAGCACATAGTAGGTGCTCCTTAAATATGTGTACATTCCATGAATGAGGTATTCAGGATAGAATCCTGGTATACTTGCTGTACTCTAGGAAAAATCAATTATCTATATATGTGGAAGGTCATGGAATAAGGGGAATATTGAGCTAGATGGCATTTAAAGTCATTCCAACCCTGAGAGTCTACCAGGCAAGTGACATGGAATGAAATTATGCATTTTACATCAAATATTAAACATAGTAATAGTAAAGTAGAACGTGTATATTAGTAACAAACCTGACAGGCAAATCAGTTAGCCAATTATTTATTTATAGTATAGAGAATAAAATGATTTGCTGAACTTTTTAATTGCAATAATCAATTGTTTAAGATTTTTCTGATATTGACTACATTTCATACCCATATTGAGGTCTGTGTTTATTCTGCTCTTTAGCTATTAATCATTCCCATGTGATGAAAATACATTTTATCCCCTAATATTTATAATCTAACTTATAAAATCCATGTTGCCTTGAGGTTTGGAGTGATTTGTTATTCTCTCCTTCAAGGAAACGAAGATAATAAATCAAACCATTGGGACCTGATTTCAATTTTCATTGTTCAGGGTGGTTATTGAAGGCAATGTTCTGAAAAATCATCTTATAACTAACCCAGAAAATAATATTTAGAGGCCAAAATGTGCCAAAGGAAAAAAAAAGTATCTAGTTTTTAAATGCTTTGTTGTGAAAATTCTATGCACTTTTATTGTGAAGCTCTAGCAATTTTACTTTTCTCAAAATCAAAAAAAGGAGAAATTACTTTATAACCTTGAAGGAAAGAAAAGTCTAAAGCCCTGATTTTGAGTGGCAGGGATGAATGTATTTAGAATGCAGTTTTGAGGGGGTGTATGCTAACTATGAAAAGCAATAGCTTATTAAATTCTGGGAAACTTTCAGTTTATTTGAAAGGAATATGGTAATTGATTTTTGCAAAATGCTATTTATAAGGGATAACATTATCCTGTGAGTATTTGGCTTCAAGACAAAGAAAATCATCACCTAATTGTGTAAAGTTTAGTGGATATTTGGTGGTCAGATTAGAGCTATGAATCATTGTTTTATACCAGATAAGGAATCATAGAGAGATTCCTGTCAGAATGATACCCAATAACCTTAGACTCCTATGTAGTTGTAGTGTTTATCCTCATCATCATCACCATCATTACCCTCACCAATACCATCACCATTATCATCATCGTCACCATCCCCACCGTCACTGCCATCATTGTCACCATCATCATCACCATGTGTTGAATGTACACAGCTACTATCTCTGAGAAATATTTAGCAGTGTATGAATTTGTTTTAATTAGTTTCCACAGCTTCCTCGTAGGACATGGTGAACACATAGCTTTAACCCCAGTTTTAGAGCAAACCTTAGGTAAAATGGTGATATAGACACTATTTTATTTCAGTGAGTCTTCTGCTTGTGGGTTCCCCTCTTCTTTGCACAGCATCTTATTTCTCCTTCCTTGATTTAAAGGAGAAAATCTTTATGAGCTTTTATATATTTTTTTTTTTAATTTTTTTTTTTTCAACGTTTTTTATTTATTTTTGGGACAGAGAGAGACAGAGCATGAACGGGGGAGGGGCAGAGAGAGAGGGAGACACAGAATCGGAAACAGGCTCCAGGCTCCGAGCCATCAGCCCAGAGCCCGACGCGGGGCTCGAACTCACGGACCGCGAGATCGTGACCTGGCTGAAGTCGGACGCTTAACCGACTGCGCCACCCAGGCGCCCCTATGAGCTTTTATATTAAAAAATACATAATGGAAATCTTCAAATATGGGCAAAAGCATATACCATAAATGCTCATTACCCAGCTTCAGGAATTCTAACTACACAGCCAACTCTTGTTTAATCTGTATCCCCACCCACATTTCCCTCTATTAGGATGACTTTGAAGCAAATCCAACATATGATATTACTTTTTCTGTAACTATTTTAGTATGTACCTAAAATAGATTTAAAAATTACCTCAATAACATGAAAACAACTTTAATTTGTCTTGATAATCTCTTAATACCAAATTTGCCTGACTTTTAAAATAATATTTGGTTTGTTTGAAATGAGTTCCAAACAAGGTTAATAGATCAAAATTATTCTTAGTTTTATTTTAGACAGTAAACTTCTCTTTTCTCTCTTCTCTCTCTTTCTCTGTAATCCTTTGCTAAAAAACTGGGTCATATATCTTATAGAGTTTCTCACAGATTGGATTTTGCTGATTGTGTCCCTATGGTGTTCTTCAACATAGTCACCTGTCTCTTAAATTTTCTATAATTAGTGGTTAAATCTAAAGGCTTGATAAATGACTTACATTTCATTATTGGGGGGACATAAATATATTTTGAAATTTAGCTTCTCCTCAAATTTTTATTTAGTAGAGACATGAGACATTAGCCATAACTATTTTTACTGCTTTCAGTGTTGTTTTACCACATCTAATTCTTTTTTCATAGTCTTAACATTTCTCCTTAGATTTCTTAAATTGTTTTTTCTTCTTGTGCCTCCTCTTTGTCCTTTCTTGTCTCTTTGAGTCTTTTCCTTCCTATTTACCCTAACATTTCCTGCTAGTATTGTGGAGAGAGGGAGGAGCAGAGTGATAGGAGACAAGGGGATGTGTGGGGACCGCAAGTCAGGGAAATGATCACATCTTTTGTCTCAGAGTGCAGTAA
Source organism: Neofelis nebulosa (assembly GCF_028018385.1). Classification (NCBI taxonomy): domain Eukaryota; kingdom Metazoa; phylum Chordata; class Mammalia; order Carnivora; family Felidae; genus Neofelis; species Neofelis nebulosa. Next base: position 112,209,387 of record NC_080782.1, read on the forward strand.
TGTTCACTAGTTGCTTCTTTGGTTTTAAAAATTCTACGTTATATGAAATTGGTTTTGAATGTGGGTGATTTAGGTAACCCTAAGATAACAATCTAAGATACTCATTATATTTCCTTCTGGTTTGTTAGTTTGTGTGTGTGTGTATGTGTGTGTGAGAGAGACAGAGAGCGACAGAGAGACATTTTGAGAACATGCATATATATATCCAGTTGGCTCTTACTTTTTTTCATTTGACAGAATACTATCTAAATTTCTTCAATAAATTCCTTTTAGAAGCTACTTAGTATTACATAGATGTATTTTTAAGGTAATTTCCTCATACCTGGACAATTTTTGGTTGTCTCAATGTTTTTAGCATTAATCATGTTACAAATATCTTTATTAAAAACTTAGAGCTGCATTGCTAAGAATCTCCTTAGGTTAATTTCCAGAGAAGTGGTATAACTAGGCTAAAGGGCTTGAATGACTTTTAATGCTATTAATGCACACTTCAAACTGACTTTTCAGAAAGTTTCTTTCGTATTATCTCCTCTAATTTTAGATGTAAGCACTAGATTTTCATAGCTATTGTGAATAGTGCTGCTGTGAACATCAGTATACAAATATCTTCTTGAGATCTTGTTTTCAGTTCTTTCAGATAGATACTCAAAAGTTGGATTGTTAGATCATAAGATAGTTCTTTTTTAAATATTTCTTGGGAATTCTACTCGTGTGAAATTTAAGAAACAAAGCAGATGAACATGTGGGATGGGGGAGAAAAAAAAAGAGGGAAACAAACCATGAAAGAGTCTTAAATAAAGAGAACAAATGAGGGTTAATGGAGGGAGGGGGATGGGGGATGGGCTAGATGGGGGATGGGTATTAAGGCAGGCAGCTGTTATGACGAGCACTTGGTATTGTATGTAAGTGATGAATCACTGAATTCTGTTCCTGAAACCAGTATTGTACCATATATTAACAAACTAGAATTTAAATAAAATTTTTAACACAAAATAATTGTTTTGTGGAAACTCCATACTATTTTCTGAAGCAGTTATACCATTTTACTATCCCTGGAATAGTGCAGGTTTTCTTTCTGCATTTTTTCCAACACTTGTTTTGATTTTTTTTTTTTTTGATAGTAGTCACCCTAATGCATGTGAGGTAAATTATCATTGTGATTTTGGTTTGTATTTTCCCAATGATTAGTGATGTTGAACATCATTACATTTGCTTAATGTTCATTTGCATATTATCTTTGGAGAAATGTTTATTCAGGTTATTTGTTCATTTTAATGTGAGTCATTTGACTTTTGTTGAGTTTTAGATGTTTATATAATTTGGATATTAACCTCTTATCAGATACATTATTTGAAAATATTCTGATTTTCATTTCGCATCTTCTATAGGTCTTTTCTTTGTGGTTGCCATAGGGATTACATAAGACATTTTATACTTACAGGTATCTATTTTAAACTGATAGTTTGCATCATACACAGAAATGATACTCCTTTCATCCTCCTCACTTTATTGGTTTTACAGGTTATAAATTTTTATACTTTGTATCCTTTAACATAGCTTTATAGTTTTTTATGCTTCAATATTTTAAATTGTGTACCGGAATTTAAAACAATTTATGTACCACAGAATTCTGTATTTGTCTAAATATTTATTTTTATATTTTACCAGAAAACTTCATATCTTCATATGACTTTGTGCTGCTGTCTAGTGTCCTTTTGCTTCAACTTAAAGGACTCCCTTTAATAATTCTTCTAAGGCAGATCTAGTGATGATGAAATCCCTTAGATTTTGTTTATCTGGGAAATTCTTTATAGCTGCTTCATTTTGAGGGACAATTTTGCTGACTATGGCATTCTTGGTTCGCAGTGTTTTTCTTTCTGCACTTTGACTATATCATCCCACTCTCTTTTGGCCTGTGATATTTCTGCTGAGAAATTCACTGGCAATCTTATAGAGGCTCTTTTTTATGTGATGAGTCACTTTTCTCTTGCTGCTTCCAAGATTTTCTCTTTGTCTTTGACTTTTCACTACTTATTTAATGTGTCTTGAGGCTTCTTTGAGTTTCAGAGTCTTTTTTGTTCTTAAATTTGAATGTTCATTTCCTTCCTTGGTATTGGGAAATTTTCGAACATTATTTCTTCAAATAAGCTCTCTGCCCCTTTCTCCCTTTCTTCTTGTTCTGGGACTCTCATAATTTACATATAAACCCCTTAGGGTTTTCTCACTTTTAAAATTCTTTTTTCTTTTTTCTTTTTTTCTTCTGACTTCATAATTTCAAATGACCTGTCTTTAAGTTCATTGATTCTTTGTTCTGCTTAAGTTTGCTGTTGATTTCCTCTAGTGAATTGTCCAATTCAGGTATTGCATTTTTCAGTTCCAGAATTATTGTTTAATTCTTTTCTTTCCTTCCCCTGCTAACAAAATAGGATCTGTTTCCTTGTTCAAGGTCATCCAGGAAAGGTACAATGCTATTTACAAAAAGTTGATTGAATCCTGTAGTTTCAGACTTTCTTTTTGATGAGAATATATGGTAGAATATTGCTGAATGAGAAATTTTCTATTCCTTTTATGAATTTTTTACAAGTTTTGATGAATGAGTTATACGGGATGGTTTTAAAAAGACTTCAGTAATTTCTGTGTTTTCTAATCAATTTGAAATCACAGCCTCTATTTGTATTATGTTCTGTGGATGTTAGAGATCTATCTGGTATCTTTGTGTTAACCTGGGGTGGAAATTATCATTTTCATATGGAATTCATTTTTGCAAGAGTGCTTTTATCAGTTTACAACTATCCATTTGAAAATGGATTATGTATTAACAATTTCATGGAGACATAGCAGTACAATATACATAGAAAAATGTCTACTGTTTGTATCTAGTCCTTTTGAATTATATGATTTTCAATTTATTGTGATAGTAACCTATTAAATTGTATTTTAATCCTTAAAGCATTGGCTCAGTTTTCAAAAATTTTCTTGATTATACTGCAAATTCAGATGCAGGGAAAGTATTTTTTCAGAACTTAATTTTGGAAGAAATGAATAATACAGGAAAAAGGAATGTAACATTGGAAGCGATACACATCTTCAGCTTAGTTTGTTTTTTTTCCTGAAAATCTATGCAACTGTTTAACATGCCAACTTTTACAGAGCTTTGCCTAGCATAGGTACTCTGGAAACATGGAGTGCCTAAAATCTTTAATGTTTATTTAAAAAGTTAGGTGAAAATACATATTCTAACGAATATATATTTGAAAGAAATTTCAAATGCAGAGATATACAAAAGCAATTTGAATGATTAACATTTTGGAATTTTAAGAGAAATTCCTTTTTATATGTTGCAGCCACTAAGCTATTTTGTTGTTATATATTTTATTGTTGTCTTGAGAATTTAAAGGGATACTGTAAATCTAGCACTTAGCTCAGAATAAGACTATATTAATAAATAATGTTTCTGCTGCCAATGATTGAAATCCAATTTAAGTTAGCTAAAGCAAACAAAGGCAGTGTTTGCTTTCAATCACAGAGAAATAAAGAGATGGGGTTGGTCTTTAGCTCACATAAATTCAGGGAATCAAATTGCCAAAAGAACCTCCTATGTATCTTGTTCATCTTGTTCCCCTGAGGCTTAGCTTCATTCTATCCTATCACAGGCCAATTTCTTCTAATGGTTGGGAGACATGACACAGATTCTTCCAGAGTTCATTTTGCCTTTCACCATCAAGGGTTAGGAATAGGTTTCCATGCCTCCAGTTCAGCAATATATGAATCTCCAAAGGGTTTTGTTTCTCCCTCCTTGGGTCACAAGTGCATGCTTATAACTATGGTGTGGGAGGATTTAGATTGGTAACCCTAGCTGAACCACACAGTTCAGAGTAGGGGAACTATAGTAGTCCCAGGAGGGGCTATGCCTATGGAGGTATAGTCTTAAGGGAGGACAAAGCAGCCACATTCAGGAGTGATACAAAGTGTCACTGAAAAGTGAATGTTAAATTGATGTCAAATTTCTGTTATAGCAGAAGTCATAAAGTTTGGGAGTCCTTGAATTAACAAAATGGGGATGATAAATGACTTCATTAGATAGGGAAAGAAGTGAAGGGAGAAATCCCAGCCATCACAGTCATTCCTGCCTCTCCTTTCATAATTCAAAATTTGCCCCAAAAGGAAGGACAAGAGAACATATATGCTAGAGAAAGAATAAAGGTACTCAAAGATATCTGTGTCCTAAATCCTCACAACATGTGAATATGTTTCTTTTTTTTTTAATGTTTATTTTTGAGAGAGAGAGAGAGTGACAGAGTGTGAACAGAGCATGAACAGGGAGAAAGAGGGAGGCACAGAATTCAAAGCAGGTTCCAGGCTCTTAGCTGTCAGCACAGAACCCAACATGGGGCTCAAAATCACAGACTGCGAGATCATGACCTGAGCTGAAGTCAGATGCTTAACTGACTAAGCCACCCAGGAGCCCCTACAACATGTGAATATGTTTCTTACATTGCAAAAGGTAACAGTTGTTAACCTAACTTATATGAATACCTATAAACACAACACTATTAATACCAATGTCTAATGCTGTTTTCTCATTTCCTACTTTCTTCTTTTTAAATGTTTATTTATCTTTGAGAGTGAGAGAGACAGAGCATGAGCAAGGAGAGGGCAGAGAGAGAGGGAGACACAGAATCTGAAGCAGGATCCAGACTTTGAGCTGTCAGCGCAGAACCTGATGCAGGGTTCAAGCCCATAAACTGTGAGATCATGACCTGAGCTGAAGTCGGATGCTCAACTGGCTTAGCCACCCAGATGTTCCCCTCATTTCCTACTTTCTTGAAGTTGAAGGAATAGAGTCAGGTTTATCTATTTTCTTCACTGATTCTTCCAACAAGGTTTATTTAGCATATGTTTTATCCCAGGCACTGGCTGCGTGCTGGAGGCATTCCTGTCCTTCCAGATGTGTCCAAGCTAATGAAGGGACTAGACACATAAATCATTTCACTATAGTTGGCAGGCTGATGTCTGACTTAAGGTAATAAAAGGTTGAGTTATTTGTTTTCATAGTCTTGGATAATATTTTAAACATGTTGAGGAGGAGGTCACTGACAGAGAAAATGACCATCAATTGACCTGCAAGTCAGAGCTAGGCAGTTGGAGGTTTCTCCTCCATGCCCCTGTCCTTAGAACGTATGTTCTGCCCACCATTCCCACAGTGGAAGGTATTTTCAAGGACATAACATTGAGGGAACAATGTGTTGTTAAGACTCTCAGTTGTGACTGAACCCAGCTAAGACCTCTTTATAAACTTTTAAGATTCTTGTGGCTGGATAAAGAGATCTACTTTTTTTGCAGCCACCCAAGACAAGACTTTTATGTAAGTTCCCTTGCTTATTAAACCTTCCATTTGCCAATCTGGAGTAGACTCTTTGGTCTTTCCTTACTCCATGTGTACAAGGGACAGTTTCAAGTTTCACCCAGGAAGCTCCTGAGGTTTTGAAGCAATAATTAGCAAAGCAGCCAGAAGACTCAATAAATGGGTCTTAGGAAGGAGGCATCTATAGGGGAAATCTTAAGTTGGTCATCAATCTTTGTTTGGGGATAACTGGCCCATATTTAGATGTTTGTGGGCTACCGCATGAATATGGGAATACCCTAAAAATGCTCTATGGTTTGGCATACTTGTTTGAGGACTCATGCATAGTGCTCTGCATCAGTGAAGGGAAATGACTGGGTGCCACAGTGCTCCAGTCCCTATGGTGGATAGTTCATTTGGTCACTGATCCCAATTAGGGGCTGAAGCTCCTGTTAGCAAGTCAGAAGAATTGCTGAGGTAAGAGAAGGACATTCAGGTGTGTACTACTCTGCCAGCTTTGGGGCTGGAGGACAAGGTGGGAGAGCAGGATGATAAGCTGGAGTCCTTGAGGTTCCATTTTGCAAAACTGAGGTGGGGCACAAGCTGCTTAGAATTAAGGTCTAAGCACTTGTGACAAAACCTGTTTAGGATGCTAAAAGATGGAATTAATAGAAAAGTGAGAGGAGCAAGGAGGAGGATGTTGTGGCAAGTGACAAGGAAACCGACCGAAAACCCCATGTGTCTGACCCCTAATACTAAGGACAGCAACAACCCCAGCTACAACTCCAGCTAGCAGGGCAACCCTTAGTTCAGAAAACATTCATGATGAGAGAGCATGCCCACAGAGCTTATTGATAGAGCTGCCAAGTGTCAGCAAAAGGCCAGGGGAAGTATCCAGGCATGGTTTGTAGGGCTATGAGACTGGGGGAGGGTGTGCAGGGGATAGCTTCTGGAGTTCTCTGACTAAGCAGGAGGCAGAGAAAATGAGCAAGATCATCATATACCCTTTGCTCCAGCAGCAGCTCCTTCCTGGTGTTTGGGGTGTTTAAGGAACTCACTTCCTTACAGATATAATTGTTCTTGTCTACAGGCATTCTTGACCCAATGATGGGGCTCTCCCTGGTCACACAAAACATTAGAAATCTATAGAGAAGATAAAATAAATTGTTATGAAGGAGTTGGGAATGAGACAGTCCATCTGTGTCCTTGTCTTTGAAGGCTTTTATTGGTGAATATTCACTGCAGGAATGAAAGCTAAGATACTCTAGGCACCTAGTATGAGATGCTGATACTTAGTCTGAGCCCAATCATGAGACATGACATTTATGATGTCAGATGATCTATTGTTGATCTGGGGGAAACTGACAAATTCTGAGAATGAGTACGGGTTATTGGAAAGACCTGAGATGGAACAGGAACTCACAAATGGCTATCTCAGGCTGCTGTAAAGGTCCCAGTAAACGTAATCCAGAAATAATATGGTTTAACCCCACGCTGCTGGGACTGCACCTACCATCCCTGATGCTCTGTCTGCTTGAGCAGAGGCCTCAGGGATACATTCCTATCCACAGTAGGTGAATCACAAGCCCCAGATAAAAGATGAAAGCCAATATTACATCCAGGTGAGGGCCATTAGAGACAATTGGACCCTCCCATGGAGCTCCTCCCTGGTCTTTCAGAAATATAAGTGATTGCTCCAGTTGATACTGGAGCTGAGTGTACTCTGATACATGGTGACCCTCAGAAATCTTCTGCCTCCTCAGTGCCATCAGTAGTTATGGGGGACAAATGGCTAGGGTCAGGAAGGTCCTTTTGACACTGTAAATTGGGTATTCACACCTGTAAGAATATGAGATTTTTATCTTTCTAATATGAGGGAACATATTGGCTATTAACATCCTACAAAGCCAAATCTATAAACCTCTGTTGGTGAATTATGTCTCTGGGTTAGAATAATGAAACCTGTGCTGAAGGGAAACACCAATGAAGAACAAGTCAACCCCTGTGAAGAGTGGTAACAGTCACACAATATAAATTGAGTGGGTGGCATAAGGAAATAGGACAAACTATTCAAGAGCTGCATTGAGAGGGTATTGTATTCCCTGCCCATAGTTCTTCCAACAGTCTGGTATGGATGATAAAAAAGCCAGATGGCTCATGGTAGATGACCATGACCTATGCAGAATTGGACAAAGTGGTACTCCCTCATCTATGGGGCTATGCCCAACATTGCCATTATCTTAGATACTTGGGCCACAGTCCTGGGAGTGTATCATGCTGTACTCGACTGAGCAAATTCTTTTTTTCAGTATACTCCTGGCCACCGAGTCATAAGATCAATATATCTCTGTATGGCAGGGGCAACAGTGGACTTTTAAAATGTTTTTCCAAAGCTATCTGCGTGGTGCCACAGTATGTCATGGGATGGTAGCTTGAGATCTGTCTCTTTTCTCCTTCCCCACATTTGAAAAATGGGTTCTTTACACTTATGATGATATCGTGTTAAGATGTGAAGACTTGCCTTTGCTGCAGGACCTCTGCAGATTTTGCTGGAACATCTGCAAGGGAGAGGATGAGCAGTGAACCCACAGAAAATTTAAGGCCCAGACACTGCTGTAAAGTTTTGGGAATTGTGTTGTTGGGTAAGTTGCACATTGTCCCAAAAGCTGTGATTAATGAGGTATGAGTGTATCCTACTCCTAAGAACCTGAAAAAGATTTTGTATGGATTTTGTGGTTTCATAGGACTTTTATTCCTCACCTGGCACAGTGATTCTGTCCCTCAGACTGCCTGATAAAGAAAGGGCACATATGTTACTGGCGATCAGAGCACCAAGCTGCCTTTGAGAATACAAAAGTACTAGTGTAGTAGATTAAAGCTCTGGGCATCTCCCAAGCAAAGATACCATTTGAATTAGATATGTCTGTGACTCCAGAAGGTGTGGGTTTGACACTGTGGCAGAGGCAACAAGAAGAGAGAGTGTCCCCTGGATTTTGGTCCCACCTCTGAAGGGAACAGAAATAGCCCCATAGAGCAACAGCTCCTAGGATTGTATGCAGTACTCCTCTAGGTTGAGCCTCTCATGAAGGAAAAGTATATCATGGTGAGAACTCCCTTTCTTCTTAAGGGGTGGGTTGATAATATGTCCTATCCACCCACCTTTGCCATGGTTCAAACTCCCACAGTGAGTAAGTGGCAAGACTTTTTGCAACAGAATGATACCTGGACTGATAGCTCGCTCTCACTAGAAATATGTGTGCTCCTAGGTCCGGTGGAGTATGTGGATCCTTCAAATGCTTCTACCCCTATTCTTGTGATGGCCAATAAAAAGGGGGTGGGGGAAATTCTGCTAATGCCTGATATAAAGATGGACAACCCACCCACATGGGCTACAGTAACTATTCAGCCCAACACTGACACCATCTGGATGAAAACAGGAACAAGTCTAGCAGCCAGTGGGCTAAAGTAATAGTGATTTGGCTGGAGATCACTTATGGTCCCTAACCTTTAACCCTTTGCACAAGCAGTTGGGCTATTATAAAGGGATTAACCCTACAGCATGGACAGTGGGAAGCCAAGAAGTAGATGATTATGATTAAGCCCTTTTAGGGTCAGGTTATGTGGAAAGACATTTGGGCTCTTCTACAAGAGGCTGTGATAGTATTCAAGGTCTTTCACCTTATGGCTCAAGGCAATGACAACCCCTGGCAATCTGGAAGCTGATGCCCTAGCTTGGGGTACAAATTTAGCAACTGACCCTTTAGTAGATATAGCGGATTGAGTCATAGAAAGAGCGGCCACTATAGCACCGGGGTGGGATTGCATTTTGCCAAGGATGTCAGATTACCTTTGGAATACAGCAACTTAGTTATGCACTAACACCTTGTCCTGTGTGTCCTAGATAATGCCTAAGGCAACTGCCAATGAATGTTGAACCCTTCACAGAAGTTCCCATTCAGTGAGGGATTGGCAAATCGATTATATTGGCTGCCTCCTCCAAGAAAAGGTTTTCATTATGCGTTGGTTGTATGGACACTGTGTCTAGCCTAACCCAAGCTTTCCTCTGCTGCTGTACAAACCAGGATGTCAGTATTAGGGGATTAGAGAAGCTCAGTGGATGCCATCATTGAATAGACAGTTATCAAGGGTCACTTTTTCAAGGTGATGATGTGGAACATGATACTGAATAGAGGTTCAACCCCCAGCAGTACGGTTGGTATAAAGGGAAAATGGAATATTAAAGCAGAAATTAAATTACTAACCGGTAAAACCACTTTGTCTGGGTGGATTAAAGTACTGTCCCAGGCTTTAAAACATTTGAATTACCAACTGTAGGGCCTATTGCCCCATCTGCCTGACGGGGGACCCTTGTGAAAACACCTAATACTGTACATTTATGACAGTTGTGGGAGACAGCTATTGCCCTGACTCTCATCAAGGATCAACATTCTGTGCTGCTAAGGACAGCAACCCTCATCATGCCTGACAAAGGTGTATTCTACTGGAATTTGCAATGGAATATCCTACAAGGATGGGTGAGTTGCTCTGACCTTTGAGTGAGGAGGAGCTACATAAGATCAACTGGTACCCCCATTGTCCTGCTGCAAGCTGAATCTCTTGAAATGCATTATAATGGGAATGGAACACATACCATTTAAAGAAATAAAAAGATGGAAATCCTGGGTTGATGCATCCTGTTCCTAGTCTGTTTCTTCTTACCTAACAGTGCTGTCTTCCGCTGGCCTACATGTAGGGTAAGCACAACCATTTCAAATTCCTGAAGCTGCAGCCACATTAACATCTAATGATCAGGGCACAAATGTAATTCTTATACAAGGTGAATATTTTCCCATACAATTTCCTACTAAATATCTGTCTTTTCAACCTTGCACTTTTGTTTCTTTGGATGTCTGGTCACAAGATGGACACCTGATGGAAATACGTTTCTTCTATTGGCCCACTTGTATGCCTGGCAAAGGAATCAACCCAACTTTTGGGTATGTAGGCAACTGCCCCTCTCTAGCTTGTTAGGATTATTATGGTGGGTATAGCCACTCTAGAACAGGGATTGAAGGGACTTAAAGCAGTATATTAAGGAAGAACAACCTTGGTTTCTTACTTATAATTCATCTGATATTACTAATACTGATCCAAAATCCTGGCCTGTGGCACACATTATCAATAACACTGGGCATGGGTATTCTTTTTGTTAATCATTCAAACTGTATAGACAGCCTATCAGACTCTTGACTGGAAGGGTCCTAAAAACACCACCATCAAAGCCATGGATGGCTGTACTCAGATTTGAGATAGGTTCATTTGGCTCACCCCGGTTTAGGGACATTAGGCACCCCTACGTTGGGAAAAGAAATAGCACTCTACACAGAACCAACCCAATTATTTCAGGGATATGGGATGGATATTACCAAAGCTGTGTAGTTACTCTGTCACATTAAAGGATAGTGACTGGTTTGGCACTGACTAATCATGCAGCAAAGGTGTTTTTGGATATCCCTCATTGGGACCCAATGGTTGTATGGCACAATCTTTGTGGCTTCCACGTTAGTGGTTGGGCTGCTGCACACTGGTTTTCCCTGGCCACAGGGGATAATCCACACCACAGTAACAAAAATTGCCAACCTCTGTCTCCTCCAGGCCAGATGGGCACATTCTGTTTTCCACCTGTATGATCATTTGGCTGCTGTCTTTGTCCTCTCCATTGGCCCAGAAGACATATAACACACATAAAAGCCCTTATTAAATTTACCAAATATGACTTAAATGATGGTCACAAGGCCTGGTTTTTGTGAACACTGAACTATCTCTAATGAGGAAAGCTGTCCTCCAAAATAGAATGGACATTATTACTGCCTACTAACTAAGGAGGCACCTGTGCCATTATCTAAACAAAATCTGTGTTTATATCTGATTGGCCTACCAATGTATCATCTTTATTAAATCACATGAGGACACAAGTAAATGCTCTGAATGATCAGACCCCCAGTCTAGAGGACTTAATAGATCAGTGGTTTGGATAATGGGACTCTTGACAGAAAAACTTATTTTGGGAATCATCTTAATGTGTGTCTTCTCTTGGACGTGCCAAATTGCTGCTATGTGATCTGCCCCCAGTGCAGCTGCCGCCAAAAGGCTGCCTCCCTCAGAGGGGAACCCCTTAATGACTGCTCAGGGCTCATTGTGGAAGAGGGTGTGAGAGGTTATGACAGCCACCCCACCGGTGCAGTGTCCAAGGAGGTCATGGGGAGGTCGTGACCTCCAGCTGACCCACCAGCTGGATCCGGGCACTCAGAGGCTCCTCACCCCCATGGGTCCTGGGAATGTACCTTCCACACATGCTTTCCACAGCAGAAGCTGACTTTAAGGGCACAACCTTGAGAGAGCAATGTGCTGTTGACAACTTTGGGGTGTCCGTGACCGAGCTCAGGTGAGGCGTCTGCATAAACTTGAGATTGTGGCGGCTGCTGGCAGCGCTCACCACCCACCTCCTGTAACTTCCCGGGCTGGGTCTGCCTGTGTCCTGCTAACTGGGGAGGACCTGTGTCTCCCGCTTCTCTCTCCCTGCCCTCTTTGTGAGTGGGGACAGTTTCAGATTCACCCAGGAAGCTCCTGAGGTTTTCAACCAGCAGTATGTCAGATGTGGAGAAAGACTGTGGAAAGAGAGTACCTTAGGGCATTGCTAAGATGTAAGAGACAGAGGATCCCCCAACCAAACATTTTGGGGAAGTAGAATCATAGAGCTCAGTTTGCCTCAGAAAGTCTGACTTTTCTACTTGTGTTAGAAACCTCTTTCACTCGCAAAAGTGTCACCCTACCTCTGTATCCCCAAAGGGCCCTAACTTCTGTGCAGCTGTCATTCTACTGGCTATTGTCTATTTATCTTTCTCCCTAAATGAATGTCAGTACTTAAGGGAGAGGAAATGTCTCACTCAACTGTATTTCCAGCTCCCTACACAAACATGGAAGGTAGTAGAGACTTCATCAGTTCTTAATTCAAGAATTTAACTAGGAAAGGATGATGTCATGATTAAGATAAATTGAACTCAAAGAATAGAGATGTGATTCTACATATAATATAACACTAGCTGTAATAAGGAAACTCCCAATTTTAATGGCTTCCCAGATGGAAAAATTATGTGTGGCTCATGTATCCCACATTAAATGTTTTTGATTGTCAAGTGACTCTCCTGTGAAGAGGGATTTAGGAACCGTGACTTCCATCTTTTGTCTCCACCATCTTCAGTATATGGCAAGAGATTACAGATGGTGAGACAAAGGAAGGGTTATTCTCACAGTTTTTATGGGCCAGGTGTGAAAGTGGCATACATTTCCTTGGCTTGTGGAAACTGTTGCATGTCATATAACACCATCGATACCTCTACAACTACCTGCAACCCAGTCTCGAAATGTGATGTAGCTGTGTGCCCAGAAAGAAACATTCTGTCCTCCAATGCCACTGTATATACATTTTACTGTAATTTCTCTTTAGAAAACTTCATTTTTATATACACAAATGAAACAAATATCAAAAACTATGAGGTTATCAACAATCATAGCAATTTATTTAACACCAGTTATGTGTAGGTCCCCATTCTTCGGGCTTTGCAAACAGATTTGCCATCTACTTTGGGATGGAAAAAGAGAACAAAGAAATTAATTAAATACTCTGCACAGAAGCTGAAGAAAACAAAGAAGAAAATAATAAAATGATAATAATAACAACATATTTAATGTTCACTCAGTTATTATAAGTCTTAATTATTATGGGCTTGTTTTCCTTAGGTATGCCTTTCAGAGACATATTTGTCCTAACAGTGAAAAGAATTCTTTCAAAGTTATTTTTTAAATCTATTCCAAATAAATTGTTTAATTACCAAAGGGAATTTCATTTTATTACAACTTAACAGGTTTGCATTAAACTCATTCAAACATTGTAGTGTTTTTTCTCTTTTGATATTGTATATCTTAAAGCTATGTAAGTGATATTTCTGAGTTGAATCAATAACAAGGTAAATATTATTTTATTACTGAGACTTTCACTATACTTTTTAATCCCTAAATATTACATTTTTGATGGAAAATATAAGAGGTGGTAGTAAACAAAAATATGAAAATCACTGCCAATACTGTCACTCAGAAAAAGCCATTTTAGAAAATTGGGATATATCTGTCCATAATTTTTCTATGAATACAATATGTTAAATTTTTATTGTTTTGTTTGAGCCTTGTTTTACAAAAATAATATCACTTTGTAATCTGTTTTTCTTAGTCAATGTTATATCATAACCATAATCACATATGCTTGTGCCTTAACAACCTCCTAGTATTTCATAATATGATAAATCAAAATTTATTAAGCCAATCCTTCAATACAACAATTACATTACATCCAGTTGTTCATTATTATACATAAGCTGGAGTGAACATCTTTGTACTTGGATCTTTGCCATTCTTATTAGACTATGTCTAAAATGCAAAATTATTGGTTCCAAGTTTTAGTATGCATAGGAATCATCCTTGAGACTGATTGAGACTCCCAGGCCCTAGTCATAGAGATTCTCATTATGCAGATCTGGAACAGGGCCTGGGAATCTGAAGTTTAACAGGCACTGTCTCTGATTTTCATGCAGGGGGTTTGAGCACCACATTTTAAGAAGTGATTGCTTAGAGATATTATAAATACTATCTTATCCCTTCAGCCTTTGTAAAAATGCCATTTTCCAGCAATAAGATATATGTTGTCCCAGTAGTCAGTTTTACATTGCTTTCCAGAATAAGGCCACTTAATCTCCTGTCTTCTACCCGATAAAGTTGTTCTTTTTATTTTTGAAAGATCATTGATGCATGTGGATCTGGAATTTTTAAAAAACCGTTTGTCATACTGTTTTTGAATGGAAATGTTAGGATACAGACATACACTGTTTTATCATTTTTATTGTCAAGATAAAAACACCACTTTATTTTTAATATAGGTTGTTCTCTCAAAAGAGGTTACCTCTTGAGGTGGTTTTATCTAAAAGACAATGTCACAACATTAAGTCTTTAATCAGATAGCCTGGATTATATAAAGTGTTTTTGCAGTAGCAATGCTATTATCAGAGTGGGCAGTTTAGCACTTATAAAAATATATTAGCTTTGGCCAGTTGCATTCAGTGTTCAGCTCTGCTAGACTCATCCTTTGTTCTTTTCTGTGTTCATCCTGAAGAAGGGTATCTATACACTTCAGTCATTAACTTCTTGAGAAATGTGTAAGGCAGATTATGACCTGTTAGCAATCCCAGAATGTGGGTTCATTCTGCACTTGTGTCCTTAGATGAACACACAGAACTTCACAAACACACAGAGGCTCACTTTTTCAATCTAAAAGCTAGGAATGTTACATGTATACCTTTTCTCTTTGTTTTCTGTTATCGCCGTCTCCCTAAACATTGATTTTGCCATTGGTGATTTAAAATCAGAGTATTCAAAACTCAAAGTGGTCTTAAGGGTCATTTTGTACAACCTCTCAATTTTGTGTCTAAGGAAATTAAAGCCCGACAGCTTCAGTGACTTCTGAATAGCATAAAAGTAATTAATGGCAAAGTTGGGCCAGGAAACTCTATCTCCTGATTTAATCAACAAGGGTTATTATTATTTTTTTAATTTTTTTAACGTTTATTTATTTTTGAGACAGAGAGAGACAGAGCATGAACGGGGGAGGGTCAGAGAGAGAGGGAGACACGGAATCTGAAACAGGCTCCAGGCTCTGAGCTGTCAGCCCAGAGCCCGACGCGGGGCTCGAACTCACGGACCGCGAGATCATGACCTGAGCCGAAGTCGGCCGCTTAACCAACCGAGCCACCCAGGCGCCCCAACAAGGGTTATTATTAATAGGCTGTCTTGATTTCAGTTCTGTTGTTGTTGTTGTTGTTGTTGTTGTTGTTGTTGTTGTTACTATTACTATTATTTTAATGAAAATGTGAGGCTTATTAAATTTTGGTCGATGAGTATGTATGTTCTTTGCTGGTAGTCTGCACCCTGCCATATCATACTTGTTAGAAGTAGTAAAACATAGTTGTTAGTAGTTGCACCTTTAACTGAAAGAGATTTGGTTTTGGATCTTGACTTGTAGGGTATTCAACCATCCTAGTTTGGGACTGGGGGGTTTCTACAGACATGGAACTTACAATGCCAGGCAAACTGGAAGGGTTATCCTACTAATCATATGGCTGAAGGTATGCTGTTTTATAGGTCTCTGTTTCTTTATGTGTAAAATGGGAAAAGTAATAGGACCCAACTCAGAAAATTTCAATAAAAT
Source organism: Neofelis nebulosa (assembly GCF_028018385.1). Lineage (NCBI taxonomy): Eukaryota > Metazoa > Chordata > Mammalia > Carnivora > Felidae > Neofelis > Neofelis nebulosa. The sequence continues at coordinate 112,225,046 of NC_080782.1, forward strand.
TTATATGAGTTGGTATATGTAAAACACAGTACCATTTAATAAGGAGTCAATAAATATTGGGAGTTGTAATTGACATAGAATATATAAGTTTAACAACATTGTGATTTGACTTACAGATGTGAAATCATGACCACAATAAGTTTAGTTAACAGGCATCGTTTCAAATAGATACTAAAAGGAAAAGAAAAAAAAAATTCCTCATAATGAACTCTTAGGATTTACTCTCAACAACTTTCATATATATATATATATATATATATATATATATATATATATATATATAAACTCACCACATTGTACATTATATCCCTAGTACTTACTTATAATTGTAAGTTTGTTTCTTTTGATTGCTTTCATTCAATTTCCCCTCCCTGCACTCCTGCTTCTGGTAACCACAAATCTGACCTCTGTTTTCTATGAGTTTTTTTTTTTTCTCTTAGATTCTACATAGAGGTGAGATCATACAGAATTTGTTTTTTTCTGACATATTTCACTTAGCATAATGCTTTCAAGGTGCATCTGTGTTGTTAGAAATGGCAAGACTGCCTCCTTTGTAAGGGCATTATTATTATTAATGTTGTTCTGCAAAGCAAGTAGAGTCCTCAAAGCACAGATTTGCAGAATCTGGATCTTTGTATCTAGGTTTGAAACAAATGAACTTTTATTTTAGCTTAGACCTTTTCTTGACCTTCTTGTTGCCCTTATTTTATTCTACTTATGCATAAAATTAGATAATAAAATCCATGGGTGAACAGAGTACACTATTGCCTATCTTTTCACATTTTTCAAGGTCTAAACCAGAAACAGACAAATTCTCTATATGGAAATGATATGGATAAATAAAGTATCAAAGGCAGTATAGTGCTCTGAAAATATAAAGGAAATTAGCTTGGATTATAATAATACTAGCTGCCATTTTGTTGAGTGCAAACTGCACTAGTTATTGGTGCTTTAAATACTTCGTATCTCTGGTCCAGACAGTAACTTTGAGTGGTAAAAATCATTATCTTCTGTGTTCAAAAGGACAATGGACCTTACTTATCTAAAGTTATTAGTATAATAAGAAGCGCAACAGAAACTCTAAACTAGGGGTGGGCTCTCCAAAGTCAAGTTTTAAAAATGTTTATTTATTTTTGAGTGAGACAGAGAGACAGAGTGAGCTGGTGAAGGGCACAGAGAGAGAGGAACAGAGGATCTGATGTAGGCTCTGTGCTAACAGCACATTGCCCATGCAGGGCTTGAACTCAAACCATGAAATCATGACTTAAGCCGAAGTCGGATGCTTAACCGACTGAACTACCCAGGCACATCTTCAAAGTCAATTATTAAAACACATTTTTTAAGTTTATTTATTTATTTTGAGAGAAAGAGATAGGTAGGGAGAGAGCACAAGTGGGGGAGGAACCGAGAGAAAGGAAGAGAAAAAGAATCCCAAGCAGGCTCCACGCTGTCAGTGCAGAGCCCACTGTGGGCCTTGAGCTCACAAACAGTGAAATCATGACCTGAGCCAAAATCAAGAGTCGCATGCTACACTGACTCAGCCACCCAGGTGCCTCCAAAGTCCATTTTTAACATATAATGGACAGCCTAAATTTTGGAAAAGTACTTTGATTCCCAGGAAGAGTTTCTTTACCTGTAAAACTCAGAAGGAAACAAAACTGCTATTTATGACTGTGTATCACATTGCAGGTAGTGAGCAATATACTTTATTATGTTTCTAATAAAGAAACAGAAAACACAGGGAGATTCAGCAGTACTCTAAGAATATGATAGGAGAATGTGGCAACACAGAGACTCTAGAACCCAGCATGTTATCTGGTAACAGTCGGTGATTCTGTCATTCTGAATACATGGATATAATAAACATTGCTCGAGTAGACTTTCCAACCACTGGGAATTGTTCATGGAACATTATATTTTTTCCAACTAGCATCAAAATAATAAGTTTTCTACTTTATTCTAAGCGTGATTTGCCTCTGCATATGGATAATAAGGATCTAATTTGCAAAATTCAGCTATGATCTGCTGGGCTCTCAGCTTTCCTTTTCATGTCCTTTTTTAAATTCCCCTTAAAAAATCTTACTATAAAACTTTGCATAGAATATTTATCCAAGTGACACATAACATGTGAAAATATGTGTTATAACTATGGCCCTAAGTATGAAAAGAAAAAGAATATAACTTATTTTCTCCCTTGTTCTTCATAGGCATGTATGTATACCTATGTCATATGTGAAGATATGTATATATAGTAATTTTCTATAAGTCATCTTTTAGAAGGTAGAAAACTATTTTGACTTGCCCTTGATTTTATAGAATTCATGCACGGAGTTAATAAATTCTAATATTATTGGAGATCAGTTAACTGCAACCACTTATCCTTATCTAAATATATTGATGAACAAATTTATTCTTTTGAAAATAAATCTAGATTTCATTTATTAGTTCTGATCTTTTCATAAAATATTTCTGTTAGTATTGTTGCTTCATTGTTATATATATATATATATATATATATATACATATATATACACACACACACAAAATAAATGTTATATATATATAACAAAATAAATGTTATATATATATATATATACACACACAAAATAAAATACAAATTATATATATATAATAAAATAAAATAAATATATTTTTTCATATATAATTTCCCTTAATTTCTCTCTCCAAAAGTGTAAAGCCATCATTATTGAGTACTGTACTTTCTTCACCTTTTGCCTTAGGCTTCTGAGGAAACACTGCATTCCAGTAATGAAGAGGAAGACCCTTTCCGAGGAATGGAACCCTATCTTGTACGGAGACTTTCTTGCCGCAATGTTCAGCTTCCCCCTCTTGCCTTCAGACAGTTGGAACAAGCAGACTTGAAAAGTGAATCAGAGAACATTCCCAGACCGACCAGCCTCCCTCTGAAGATTCTACCACTGATTGCTATCACTTCTGCAGACTCCAGTGGGTGAGTGCCTCTGGGCAACATTTTCCCGTTTTATATTTTGGATGGTGATTGTTATCTTTGGTCTTTTGAGATTTTGTGGCTCATTGCCTGATTTGATTGGGAGGAAAATGTCTCTACCTCTACAGGAGAAGCTGTTTTAGTCCAACGGTTTTACACAGAGCAGTTGAACAGGTATTGGTGAATGAGAATAAACATCTAAGAAAGGAGACTTGGACTTGGAAAATTAATATTGGTCATATGTGATTTAATAAAAAAAATTCTTAACACATGAGAACTAATTAACACATTAATACATAGGCATACATATCTGGAAACAGTAGGCCATGTTCACTGATGCAAAATGAATTTTGAATCAAGAATAGATTGTCATGTAATAAGAATCCAAGGAAATAAGCAATTATATTCAGGAGGCTAGTAATTTGGCCTTTGACACATCAAGGTGTTGCTTACCAGAATACTGTTTCAGTTCCCAAAAGGAGGTGGTTTTATATAGTGTTAGTTATGGAAGGATCACGCACAGTCGCTGTCTCCATCATTCAATAACTTTTGTATTGCTGACTTTGCAGAATAGTTGTGTTTTTGTTCTTTCTCTGCTCTTTAGCAATGGAGGTTTTACTCTTTAAGAACAATGTTGCCAGGTAAACATTGAGAAAGAAAGTATGGATAATGGGCACATCCATTCTTTGCTGTTTTGGTCAGCTGCATTTTTAAGAAGATTGAATAGGAAAGAAAGGAAGAAGCCAGTGGCCCATATTTGGAAAGACTCTAGAGCATTCGCTAAGATTATGAGAACAAAGCAATTTGTTAGGTGACAAATGTGATTCTTCCCCATTCTCCGCCAAATTGAAGGCATGTCTAGGAAAGGTGCTTCTGGATTTGCCTAGAAGTTGTTAGAAAAGTTGTAATTAGAAGAAATTTTGCTAGTAACTGCCTTCTGTGATACTGAGTTTAGTTTGAATTGTTACAGACCAGTTCAAAGGACTTGTGTTATTAAAAGGTATGAAGAAATTACTACTAGGTAAGTAAGAATATACCAAATTCTTAAAGAAATGGAAAGTGGAAATATGTGTCTAGTTGTCTTTGGTTTTTGTTTTTGATGAATCATGTATGTAAGGAAGATTGTACACTTATTGATCAAACACACTGAAGCAGTTGGGAATTTTATATGGCAGCTTGACCTGAACATTGTTTGAAAAATACTGTCTCAAAAAACTGATTTCCCCTCTCTGGGATCAAAGATGAACTACTACTGTTCATCTGTGTATAGGGCAGGATTCCCAGATATCAGGGATTGAGTCAGGGGTCACCAAGACTTCCCCTAGATTCCATGATTTGCTAGATGAGCTCGCAGGACTCAGCCAATAGTCCTATTCATGGCTGAGATTTATTACAGCCAAAGAACACAAAGCAAAATCAGCAAAGAGAAAGGCACATGGGGCAAAATCTGGAGGAAAGCAGCCGGAAGCTTCCTAGAGTCTCCAATTACAGTAGAGTCAGACAGGATGCCCTTAATTCCTCTAGAAGTGAGCTGTGACAACACCTGTGAAATGTGTCACCGGAAAAGTCTTATACCAGAAAAACCTCGGAAAGACTTGGTGCTTGTATGAGGAATGTGAAACGGTGCAACTCACAGAAAGATAAGGGTGTTGGCAGGGGCTAAGGATAGGGAAATGGGAAATTGCTATTCAATGGGTATATCATTTCAATTATGCAAAATGAATCAGCTCTAGAGATCTGTATCATTATGCCTATAATGAACAACATTGTGTTGTGCGCTTAAAAATTGGTCAGGGGAGATCTTATGCTAAATGTTCTTACCACAATTTAAAAAAAAGCAAGGTAAAAACCCAGGAAATAAAAAATAGACTCAGTGCCCAGAATTTTTACTGGGGGCTGGTCACTTAGGCACCCTCTATCCAGCCTATGCCTAAATTTCAGATTCCCAGAAGGAAAGCAGTTGTTCAGCACAAACCACTTTTTTTTTTCTCTTTTAGAACCAGGTTAGGCACAGTGAATGTCTGTTACCATTTAGGGAATGGTGGGCAGTCTCCTGAAATCCCAGTTTCTAGATACCAGCCAAGGGCAAACTTTCAAACAGGCTTTTCTGAAGATAATATCACAGGCCTGATGTTAACTCTTTTCTGCACAGCAGGTTTATCTTAGAATCATTATCTTGTTTTGTCTACATTTGAGTAAGAAGAGAATATAGTTAAAGTTTAAATAAATTTCAGCTGTGATGCATTCATTTAACTTTGGTATCTAAAAGAATTCGATGGCTAACCATGATTTCTCATTCAAACCTCATGTTATATCATCTGCTGTTAAAAGAAAATAATGGAATAGATCTAATATATCTCTATGTAGTTGGCCATGTATATAATTAAAATTCTTAGGTAAAAACCTAACTCAATTAGTTACATTTAAATGTGTTGCTAAAAACAAATAGTCTCTAAGTGCCAAATAGAGAATTGTCAGTATGGTTATACTTACGTTGGTTCAAAGTTTGTTTCCTTCTTAATAAGAATCTAAGAATCAAGTGTAAGTGAAATTGTGCTTACCATTTGCAAACTTATTCAGTATTTTGGAGGAAAGAGTTTGTCTTTTAGAAAGGTGAAACCAGGGTAGTTTATACATGAAGGCAGCCAGGAGAAACCATGGACAAGCGTGACCAACAAGAAACAAAGACTAAGAATGTATGAAAGGGACTATTATTACATTCTGAGGCAAAAATTATTTGTGAATTGAGTATTTGAGAACTATAAAAATCAGGTGTATAATTTTCTGGAATATCTAAACTTTGGAAGGGAAGCAGAAGGTAAAGTTAGGGCTTACATCCTGTAGCCACTTCAGTTAACCAAACCCCCAGATTCCTTCAGAGAAAGGGCTAATGGGGAGTTGAGACTATTTTAGCCAAGTTGTCTCAGTTCCTTGTTGTTGAAGGTAAGCCTGCCACCAGGTCTCTTCATCAACCTACATTGAGACACGGGTAATTGTAAATCTTTGATGGGAAAGGAGGCTTTTCATGTCCTTTGGATTTATTTTCCTTAATTTCTTAACATCATAACTTTTTGTTCTTTCTTCCTGTGTATCAGCACACCAGAAACTTGCTCTGTCAGGTATCACACAGTGGGTCTGGAGGCTTATGCGACACCTTTAGAAAGACACAGTGTGGCCCCAAGAGTAACTATTTTTTGAAGGGAACTTTGGCCTGCAGCTATTACCTTCCTAATGAAGTGCCTGGGTCAAGATACTGAAATTGAGAGAGTCTTTTAGAATGAACAGTTCCACAGTTCTACTTTGGGTTGTTTTGACCAGGTGCTTTAAATGTGTTCAAATGTATGCCGTTTAACAACACTCTATAAATAAGCCTAACGTGTCTGAGCTTTTGTGTATTGTGATTAAGCAACCTTTACAAACTTTCAAGGATGACAAAACAGAATTGTAAGATCTGAGGTGTTGAAAACCTTCAATGTATTCATCAGTTAGCTTTCCATATGGGATAGGGTCACTTTGACTTCAGGGCTGTGTATTGACTCTCACAGAAGAAGGACATCTGTTAATGGCTTGAAATGCTATGAACTACGGAATGGGAAAAGATATTTGCAAATGACATATCAGACAAAGGGCTAGTATCCAAAATCTATAAAGAACTCACCAAACTCCACACCTGAAAAGCAAATAATCCAGTGAAGAAATGGGCAGAAAACATGAATAGACACTTCTCTAAAGAAGACATCCAGATGGCCAACAAGCACATGAAAAGATGCTCAACATCACTCCTCATCAGGGAAATACAAATCAAAACCACACTCAGATACCATCTCACACCAGTCAGAGTGGCTAAAATGAACAAATCAGGAGACTATAGATGTTGGAGAGGATGTGGAGAAATGGGAACCCTCTTGCACTGTTGGTGGGAATGCACACTGGTGCAGCCACTCTGGAAAACAGTGTGGAGGTTCCTCAAAAAATTAAAACTAGATCTACCCTATGACCCAGCAATAGCACTGCTAGGAATTTACCCAAGGGATGCAGGAGTGCTGGTGCATAGGGGCGCTTGTACCCCAATGTTTACAGCAGCACTTTCAACAAGAGCCAAGTTATGGAAAGAGCCTAAATGTCCACCAGCTGATGAATGGATAAAGAAATTGTGGTTTATATACACAATGGAATACTACTTGGCAATGAGAAAGAATGAAATATGGCCTTTTGTAGCAACGTGGATGGAACTGGAGAGTGTTATGCTAAGTGAAATAAGTCATATGAGAAAGATACCATATGTTTTTACTCTTATGTGGATACTGAGAAACTTAACAATAGACCATGGGGGAGGGGAAGGAAAAAAAGAAGTTAGAGAGGGAGAGAGCCAAACCATAGGAGACTCTTAAAAACTGAGAATAAACTGAGGGTTGATGGGGGGTGGGAAGGAGGGGAAGGTGGGTGATGGGCATTGATGGGCATTGAGGAGGGCATCTGTTGGGATGAGCATTGAGTGTTGTATGGAAACCAATTTGGCAATAAATTTCATATTAAAAAAAAGAAATGCTATGAACTTGGCAAAGAAATAATTTGGAATGTCATAGATTTTCATATTTCTCTCTTAAGTGTGTTTTCTCCATTTACATTTTTTAATGTTTACATTTTATTTTTGAAAGAAAGAGAGAGACAGAGAGAGCATGAATGGGGGAGGGGCAAATAAAGAGGAGGACAGGATCTGAAGCAGGCTCTGTACTGGCAGCAGCAAGCCCCATGTGGGGCTTGAACTCACGAACTTTGTGATCATGACCTAAGCTGAAATTGGACACTCGACTGACTGAGCCACCCAGGTTCCCTCTCCATCTAAGCTGTCAGCCCAGAGTTTGATGCAGGGCTAAAATTCATGAACCATGAGATCATGACCTGAACTGAAGTCAGACACTCAGCCAACTGAGCCACCCAGATGCGCCATAATTTTTTTTTTTTTTATTAAGGGATAGTTTACACGCAGTAGAATATGCAACTCTTAAGTATATATCTCGATAAAATTTTATGTATTTATACACCCATGTAATCACCATGTAGTTTGCTAACTCCTATCACTGAAAATTAGTTTGGCCCCTTCTTGGACATCATATAAATAGGGTTGTATCGTAAGCACTCTTTGTGTTTGTCTGCTATCACTTAAAATGCTTTTTGATATTTATCCAAGTTGGTGTATGTATCAATAGTTTGCTCTTTTTTATTGTAGTGCAGTATTCCACTGTGTGAGCATACCATAATTTATTTATCTACACTCTCTTATTGATGGACATTTGAGATATTTCTTGTATGGGGAGCATGTATTATGAGTAAAATTGCTGTGTACTTTTGCATACAAGTCTTTTGGTGGACATACGCAATTATTTCTCTTGGTTATATTCCTAGGGGCGTAATGTCGGAGTCATAGGTAAGCATATGTTTATTTTAGTTACTGCCTAACAATTTTCCAAGTGATATACTATTTTACTCTCCTGCTGGCAATGTGTGGTAGTTCCATTTGCTCTGCATCCTCAACCTCACTTGGTGTTCTTAATGTTTCATTTTATCAGTTCTGGTGAATGTGTAGTGAGCAGTGTCTTACTATGCTTTATATCACTCTGATGACAGGTAGTATGGTTTAGCTACTAATATATTTATTTAACTTATGAATAACGTATTTTCTGCTATGCCCATTTAAAAATTTATCCAGATTTTCTTTCACTTACTGATTTCTGGGGGCTGTTTATATATTCTAGAGTCCTCTGTTGGATATATGCATTATAAAATATCTTCTCTCAGACCATTGCTTCCATTTTTACTTTGTATTTACTTCTAATGGTGGTAACAGTAAGGACCTCTGAAATGTGTGCACATGTGTGTGAGTATGTGTGTGTGTGTGTGTAGGGAAAAGTGTAATAGTGAGAAGTCAAGGAAATGAGGATAAGAGAGATGGCAATGGAGTGGGACAAAGGAGAAAGGAGAATAAGCAGATGAAGGGGAAAGAACAGTGAAAAGGAAAAGAGGGCAGTGTGTAAGGTGGAGAGGAAAATGGAAGGGGAAAATGGACACAGCTTAATAAAAGGAAAACAGGTGATAAGAAGGACTCTTAACCTGAAGGGAAGTTTTACTTAGAGACAAGGACAGTTGTCCCTTGAACATTGACATGGAGAATGAAATGACCTTTTTGTGGTGGCAGAGTAGTAAGTGGTTAGGATGCAGACAGGTTGAATTTGCATTCTACCTCACCACTTACTACCTCTGTGACCTTGGGAAAGTTACTTAACCATTCCAACTTTGTAATATTTCAAGGGCAAAATCGAAATAATGGAAGTCCCTGCCTCATGGGTTTGCTGTGAGGATAAAATACTTAGTACTATAAGTACCTAATATGTAATAACATCAGCTACTGCTACTGCTACATTTATTTAGGAAAATATTAGAAGAGATCATGTTTGTTTTTGTTGCATTTGTTGGTTTCCTCTTCATTTTACTTGCTTCAATTGGGTAACAACCCTTACTGACTTCTACATATTTCTCTGGCCAGCATCCTCAAGAATTAGGAGCTTTCGCTGGTCGCATCTCTCACCCTGACTTAACTTTCCCTGGGTGGTCCATGTTCCTCCAGATACTTTGAGGAGGGTTTAGCTTGCCATACCTGTGGAGATTGCTCCCTGCACACAGATAAGAAGTTGTGGGAGCAGAGGGCTAGTACGGGGGAGTAGTGTTAAATCTCTCTAGCTGTGTTTCACTACTGCATCAGCTATAATAAAATGAGAGCCAAGGAGCAAGTTTTACCCTTGTGACATGATGACACATCCCTAGATGGATGTGTATGCAGGAATATGCGTGAGTAGAGAATATTAGAAACAATTTCTCATCACTAGTGTCCTATTACCTGTCTAGAGAAGTACTCTGTGTGCATTTGTATTACTGTGTTCAAAAAAAAAAAAAAAGAAAAGAATAGAATTTAAGGGAAGAAGTGGTCACTTTTAGAAATAAAACAGACTCACCAACACAGGGAGAAAGACTACTTTAGTCAAATAAGGGTTCATTTTACAAGGATCTTCTAGAAATACTTACATGAGTTATGTGCTATTCGCAGAGAAGCTGGTCTCAGATGCTAGTTAAACATTGATTTTCTGATGAACTACCTATCATCTAGTGTTCTTGAGTACACACAGTACATTAGAGTGAACATAAAAAAGGTAATTTTCTGTATTTTGTTACTGAATCAAAATCCAAACAAAAGGAAAACAGAAAACAAAAAGAAATCCAAACAAAAGAAAAACAAGACTAGTTAAGAAGACATATCTTATCTTTGAAATTTGATCTTAATTTAAGAAGGTATTAACAGTGGGCATTCTATCTTTGGAATATGGGCATTCCATCTTTGGAATATTTTGAATCTAAGGAATTAAGAAGCTAAAGGGCTGTATTTCAGAGTGTACCCACAAGACTTGCACCTTCATATTGGATCTGTGCTCAAATTTTGAGACATTTATCTGGTAAGTTCTTATTGAAAGCTGTGTGGAAGATCTATAGGCAAAACTTTTCAAATTGAAAATGGGCACACATAATTGTGATTGTGAAATATTCCTTAGAAATACAGTTTCTTGGGCTAGATTTGGAGTTAAAAGTAATGAATGCAAAGAAATTGGGAAGCAATACTTCCAAGAGTCTTGATGATACTGTGAGAAAGAAACTGGGTTCCTTTGTCTTTGATTTATTCAAGTGTAATTTATGGGCATAGTGTTTGTCAAAACTTCCCAGAACACCCATAAAATATTGCAAGACTTTTGTTTCTGAAACATTTGCTCTGTGTAATTAAATCTGGTTTTATTTTTGCTTTGAAATTGGTGATTTTCAAGATTAAAATTAGACTGTAAGACTGATAGAACACTTTATCTTTAATATATAGTATCTTGAGGAACCACATCTTTTTTTTTCCAGAATCAGTAGCAATTCTTGGATATAACCTAAAATAAACAGCTAAATAACACTGACTTTATTCCTCCTACATCATAGAATCTCTGAATGTTTTATGAAGTCTGTCATGCCCTAAATTTACAAAAGAATAAGATAATTATCAAACTCCAATTTCTTTTTCAGACTACAATAGTACCTATTCATTCTTGTAGTACTTCCTGGCATTCTAATTATGGATACCCCAATGGACTGACACTATACCACAGTATTTTACTCTATATATGTATGTCACTAAAGTAACATGTACCAAGGAAGGGTTTATGTTTATAGCCAAAATTTCTATGTCACCAGGCTCTCACGTTCTTAAAAAGGCTAAAGAGGGTGCTGACTTTGCACGTGTTTCCAAACCTTTTTTATGCTAACTTTACTTGTTTTATTGTATAGATTGGTTGGGAATTCTATATTTCCCCAAAATGATCCCAGTGAAGTATTTGTTTTGCTATGAAAAGTTGATTGAAGAACACAGTACTATGGCCTGCAGAGTGCAGAGCTGAATAAAAGCACTTTATTTTTGTTCAGGAATTGTAATTTCCAGCTCCTCAGCTTGTTTTCCGTAAACACCCCCCTGCCTGACCATCCTTACATAATCCAGAATTATTCATCATTGAAGTGTTTAGAGAGAGTTGACATTCTTTAAAAGCCATATTCTTTTGACTTGCAATATTACGTTCATAAAAAAAAAAAACCTCGGTGAAAACACTCTTAGTGACATTCGTTTAATTATTATGTATATACTGCATAATGTATCCACTGATTCAAATTTAATAATGACTGCAGAGCACTACTCTGAGAAATCCAGAACAAGAACATGTGTTCAGCTAAAATTTAGGAAAGGACCAAAATATAAAAATATCCCCTCCCCCCCGCAATGAGCACTACCAAAGATCAAAGAGATTTCATTAAAATAAAACTGCATATAGGAAAGGAACTAGGAAACATATGATCTGTGTTTCTGTTGTTGTTTGCTTTGGTTTGGTTTTGCTGAAAATCCTGGCAAGATGGTTAGAAGTTTTTTTTTTAACAATTTAAGACTTAGGTATCATTTGTCATACCTATTTATCTCATTTGTTTAGAATCTTATATCCATTTAACAGAAGGTAGACAATGCCAGGCATTTTTAGAGTATTCCAAATCTGTAGAATTCAACTAAAGTAGCATGCCATTTTGTTAAGTTGTTTGATGTCATTTATGTAATTTATCTGGATGATGTATTTGCTTTAGTGGATTAACATCATTTATATTACAGTTGGTAGGTTTGAGCCTGGGAAAGGTAAGACTTTTGCCCACATTTCTAGATGAGTTCTATCTCAGGATATTCTGACTGATATGCCAATGTGATTCCTATAAAAAATTACAGTTAATGCTAAATGTCATAGTAAATAAACATACACACATACATACACATACCCCTTGTTATGTGGAGGCTATATACAGATATTCAAAACTTGAGTATAAATAAATAAATAATTTAAAATATATAATTTACAATGTATAAATAAAATTTAGAATATACACTTTAGAATAAATAAATATTATATTTCACAATTGACTTTCTGGAACTTTCCCATTTTTTGGTCATATATTTCAAGAGTATTCTCCCTCTTTATTCCTTTGCACCAGTTAATGTTTGACTTTGGCTTTCTTTTTTTCCTAATATGATTTAATTCACATTAATTTTATTTCTTGAAGCCATATATTCGCACTCATGTTATAGAATCAAGTTAAATTTTATAAATATAAAAGAATAACCACAAGTTATATTGATGAATATGTTCATTTATGCAATCATCTGTTAGTTATGTATTTATGTATACACTTATACATTTATCCAATAAATAGCTAGTGTCTGTACTTTGCTATACACCATGCTATGAACTAAAGATGAGAAGCTCCACAAGACCAGTATAGTCTCTTCCTTCATAGAGTTTAGAACCAGTAGGGCATACAAACAAGAAAATAGGCAACTACAATCCTGTTTGTTAGACGTAAAACACAAAATGACTGAGGACATGGGGTCTAATATGAGGTATCATAGGGGAGCAAACTAATGTAGGCTTATGAGGAACTGACACCTTAGCTGAGATCTAAAAGGAGATGGTACCCAGCAGGGAGAACAGTAGGGACACAGTCTAGGGACAAGAGGAAGCAATGTTTGCATTCAGATAACTAAATATTTAGCATGGTTAGATAAGCTTGTCATATTGAAGGTGCAGTTAATAATCATTACCATTAATTTTTCTTGTAACCAACATCTGAGTGTTTGGAATATTCTCTAGTAGTGCTGAGCAACCAAGGTATAGGCGCCAACTAGGGAGTTGGTTTGATCCAAAATTGGAAAGTGGGGATGCAGTGTTTGAAAAATAGAGAAAGGGAATTGGGGGTATTTGCATGAGAATGAAAGAAGTGATGAATTGTGGCAACTAAGCTGGAAATGGAAATGAGTGAATATAAGAAGGTGTAGATATAAAAAGAGTTCAGGTCTCTTGAGGCCCCTGTGGTAGCAAACAGGTGAAATTAGAATAACTGAACAGGCTGAAAGGATGGGAAGTTAGATTTGGAGGACAGCATGTTTGAACGTTAAGATTTAAGTGTTGAGGGTAATTAAAGATGTTTTCAAGATGTAGGGCGATGCTAGGGAAGAGGGTGCTGCAGTGGGAAAGAAACAGTTGAGGAACTGAGAGACTTAGACATGAGGTGACTCTTCCACATGGACACTGAGGTCAAATAGCAAGATTCAGGATGTCAAAGTGCTAAAAAGTTAGACACTTTTCAGTCAATGGGACATAGTGACCAGGGAGACTGGCAGAAGGCGTTGATGAAGCAGTTGATTGGCATGAATGTCAAAGCAGGGCTTCACAAAAGGGAGGAAGAGTAATAATCAGTAAGTTAACGTGAACAACTAGGAGAGCACTGAACCCATCTCGGGGAAAGGCACTGGGCCCCCAAAACAAGAGCAGCCTCTCTGTGGTTGCACTGCAGGGAAGTGACCTCCTCTGTGAAGAACCAAGTTGGGAGGAAGGCAATATGTAGGGCAACTGTTCATCAGTGAGGCTGAAAATGAATGGAAGTCTGTTTACCATGGAAAGAGGTTTCTAGAAAAATTGAAATACTTGTGAAGAAAGAATAGTCATTTGAACAGGGGAGAGAAATCATAGAGCAGTGTAAGGATAATGAACTGCAAGAACACAGAGGAGAAGAAGATCTTCTATCTCAGGTGGTTCTCTGACTATTTTGGTTATTATAGCTGAATTCCAAAACGCATTCAAGAATCTGTCCAGCTGTCCTTTGACAGATTCAGGGAAGCAGAAGTGTAGCATAGTTACTAATCTTTTGGAAAGGCCACTGAGGTTGTCATACTCCAAATGATCAGGTCCACAATGGCGTTCACTGCTTCTCAGGACTTTCATCTTTTTCATCTTTTGGAAACAGCAGCAGCTTGTGGTTTTGGGGGAATTTTGCGTCTTTCAAGTTACTCAGCTGTGTCCTAGATATAGGCTGTGGAGTATGGTGAAGGATCTGATCTTTTTTTTTAATGTGTATTATCTTTTCAGTCAGAGTATTATTCTATGTTAAACAACTGGGTTTTTTTTTAATATTTAGCTGTAATTATTTTTCCAGTTATAATAAGAACTTAGGTATTTTGAATAGCATTAGGGTTTTTATTTTGAGGATTTCCTTTATTAGAAATGATCATTGTCTTAATACTGTTTTCTTAAATATTCTTAAATACTATTTCTGGTATTCAAGCATTATTCTAGTTCATCATGCTACCAGTTGTAGCAGTGAAATCTACAGTGAGATTGAAATTTTTTGAAAGTTTATTTATTTATTTTGAGAAAAAGAGAGAGAATCCCAAGCAGGCTCCACATTGTCAGCACAGAGCCTGATGCAGGGCTTGAACCCACAAACCATGAGATCATGACCTGAGCCAAAACCAACAGCCAGATGTTCAACCATCTGAGCCACCCACATGCCCCTAGAGTAAAATTGAATTTTTAAAAAATGGTTATTGATTCATTTTGAGAGACAGAGAGAGGGAGAGAGAGGGAGAGAGAGAGAGAATCCCATGCAGGCTCCATATTCACTGTGGAGCCTAACACATGACTCAATCCCAAAACTATGAGATCGTGACCTTAGCTGAAATCAAGAGACAGAAACTCAAATGACAGAGCCACCCAGGTGCTCCTAGAGTGAAATTGAACTTGATGTGGACAAATATTATTTGTAGAAAACTTTCTTCAGTAGATTGAGCTACTAATGTAAAATGAAACACCAGAAAGGCATGTCTGTATGGCTTTTCCCTTAACTTGGATATTACATATTATTTTCAAACTTTATCTTCTAGCACACTGTGTTTATGCTAATACTAACTTAAATCTACCTGATAAAGTTGCATGGCTAAGATCTGGGACTAAAATTCTTGATATCATGCCTCTTCAAATGTAATTTTTATTTCTTTTCTGTAACCTTGTGAAGGTCATTTTTCTCTGTGTTTATCCTCACCATCTGAAATAGTATTTTTGACAAGAATTCAGCAACTGTGGAGTATATTGTATTTATAGAATGCCTAGCAAAGGGTATTAGTTGTACTCTACAGAGACCCAAGCAGAAAGGGCTCCATTCATCTTAAGAAGAAATGTAAAAGTTAATTGATTTTCAAAGGATAACTGTAACAAAAAGGGACCAGAACCCACATTGTCTTATTTTAGTTTATAACTTCTGGTATGTTCCATTAAGTATCCACTGAAAAATCTGAAGTGAGGGCTAATGATTTTAGGTTTATTTAGTATTTTTTATAAAACTGCTTTATAAGTGAAAGTCATTCTTTGCAGTTGGCAGAAACAGTGAATGGATGGTAATGAAAATTTACATTCATGGACCATTATCTCATCATTAAGATGATCATTATGATAACTAGGTGGTACCGTGGAAGTGCTTGGGGCCTTTTGGGAAGAAAAGCAAAACACACTAGCGCATTTGTGTTAAAGTTACAGCACTGTAAAATATATGCCTGCATGTGGCTAAGAACTGGAAAGGAATATGAAAGTTAATTAAATTTTTTTGAATAACAAGATTGTGGTTATTTTTTTTTCTGTCTTGATTTCTCTTAAAAGTATGTGTTTTTCTGTTCAGTAAAATTATAGTAAGAATTGGATTCATGATTTATTTGTAGTTTCATTCATCCAAATATTTTTTGAGCCTTTGGTTTATGATATATATTGTTTTAGGTTCTGAGAGTGTATTTATGAACACATAAAAATAAAATGCTTGGTATTTTGTTTCTCACATGTAATTCAATAGACTTTTTATTTTTTTGGCAAACATGGAGGGGGAATACTGGGGTTTCAGAGTTATCTTGATCATGTTGTGTAACCATGTCTCTGTTTGCAGGCAAGTCCCTAAAAAGATCACCAGCAGAATCTACTGAAATTAGCAGAATCTAAGCAAAACGAAGTATTAGTCTCATTGGAATAGAGAACACCACCTTTAACCTTACAAATATTTCAGAAGGGGGAAATAGAAAAAAGATGTTTATAGAATTTTAGGGTCTGGTCTTGCTAAGTGGAAAAATCATTGGGATTGTGCCTAATTTAAAGACTAATAGCTTTGGATTAATGAAGTCTTGAAGTGAAGTGTGAGGGTCTTAAAGTGAGTTCTGATGAACAAACTGTTAATTTTGATAAATAAGCTCTTTTTTTTTTTTTTTTTTTTTTGTTTACAGTCTTTCCAGGAAAAAGCATTCCCTGAAGCAAGTACCTAAGTTATTTTTATCTGGTCCCACAATTTGTTTAGCACTAAAGCAGGCACTTAAGCTTTGACCACAAATTGTGGAGCACCGAGGCAAGAAGGTATTTTGGTTGTAGTTCTTACCACCTTCTCCGTGAGTGAGTCTAGGTGCTATCATCTGAATGTTTATTCCCTACTCCCCAAACTCATAGTTTGAAATCCTAACCCCCAAGGGGATGGTATTAGGATGTGGGAACTTTGGAAGGTGATTAGGTCATGAAGGTAGAACCCTCATGAATGGAATTAGTGCTCTTACAAAAGGAGGCCCTAGAGAGTTCCTTCACCCAGTTAAGGATATGGTGAGAAAATTATCTGTGGACTAGGAGACGGGCTCTCAGTAGACAACAAACCTGCCAGTGCCTCGATCTTGGAATTCCCAGGCTCCAGGACTGTGAAAATAAATTTGTTCTTTTTTTTATTATTGATTGATTGAGGCAGAGGGCACGAGTGAGTGAGAGGACAGAGAGAGAGGGAGGGAGAGAGAGAGAATCCCACGCAGGCTCTGCACTGTTATTGTGGAGCCTGAAGCGAGATCATGACCTGAGTCAAAGTTGGATGCTTAACCAACTGAGCCACCTAGGTGCTCCAAATTTCTGTTCTTTATATGTCACCCAGTTTATGGTATTTTGTTATAACAGTCTCAATGGATTAAGACACTAGGTTTATACTCATTTAGCCAGACATTGTAAGAAGATAGATGCTCTGTACCCTCTTTTTTTTTTTTTTTAATAAACTTATATTACTGTCACTCCATTTATTCTTGGGAATAAAATCCTGGGGATAGACAAAAGGATAAGAATTCAAGGAAGTTAACATCCTGAAGTAGAAAACTGGTTTGGTTGGTAAGTATCCAACACTCTTCTTTTTTGGATGGGATCTCAGAGTAGGTAGGAGAGAGGGCCTAGCCTTCCACAGGGAAGCTATGGGGGACAGATATTCCTTCTGCACACCTCGCTGGCAGTTAGATCTCAGCATGGTCAATCTGTTACCTCTAGCCAGGACTTCAAATCTTGAGGGGATGGCTTAGTCCCACCATGACATGTGGCACTACTGAGTGGAAAATTAGTAGTATGGTGGTTTTGGCTGATGACAGTGTGAGAAGCAGTGTACATGCCTGGCTGGTGAGCACCAGAGTCCTAGGCAGATGGATGGTGTGGTTGCATCCTGGCAGCTCATTACTCCCCTGGATCCCACTCACATCTGGTTCTACAAGCTCCCTGTCTACTCTATAGTCTATAGGACTATAGTCTATAGGGCTATGGTGTATAGGATTTCTATCCTATATATTTTTGTGAATTCCTTTTTCTGCTAAAGTTCATCAATATTAATTTCTGTTGTTTGCAACCCAGAACCCTAACATGTACACAGCCTTTAATGAATTTATTATAAGGCTTTATCACTCTAGAAACTAAAGTATGGGCAGGGCTCTGAGTTTTTGAGAATTTTCACTGTAAAATCAATAGTAAA
Source organism: Neofelis nebulosa (assembly GCF_028018385.1). Taxonomy (NCBI): domain Eukaryota; kingdom Metazoa; phylum Chordata; class Mammalia; order Carnivora; family Felidae; genus Neofelis; species Neofelis nebulosa. Next base: position 112,243,254 of record NC_080782.1, read on the forward strand.
ATCTGGTAAGGAGGAACCAAAGTCAAACATTGAATTGGCATGTCATTCCATTGCTTTTACATACAAAGGTAACAAAAAAGGGGTGGTAGAAAGAAAAATCTTTCAAGATGTCCCTGGAAAAGTTTCTGAAACTCTCAGTAAGGAGACAGGGACAAGGTTTCATCGTAATTATTCCTTCCTGGCTGTTCAAGCTGGTAGGCTTAAAATGGACTCCTAATGAGAGTGATTTGCACTGCAATTAATTAAGTGCATGAAATTACAAACTGCATGTCTTTTCTCTCTGGAGAATATTCTTCCTCTATAAGTACTACTTTATTTTAATTTCTCTCCCTCTCTTAAAAAAAAAGTTTTCCCTGAAGGAAAATTAACTCTGTTGTACTTCTCTCTAACTCTTCCTTATATGTGGTACTAAGCTTATCAGAGTTGTTCTTGATATAAAATTTTGAAGACAGTTGTGAGGAGAAAGATGAGAAACTGTCAGTTAAACTTTTGTTACAGGTGTCCTTGTCCTTTAGAAGTCATTTATCTTTGTTGTAGTGTGTGCGTGTGTGTGTGTGTGTGTGTGTGTGTGTGTGTGTGTGTGTCTGCACATGTGTGAACACATTTGTACGGTCTACTTGAGAAGAAGTATTTCAGAGAGAGATGTTTTCCAAAACCTTACCATCAATCTGCAGAGTCAACTGCAGAGAGGGCATAGACATGTAACCTCCACAGTCTCAGAAACCTTTGCATGTATACCTTTCTTTCTTAGTAGTCTCTTTATACCTTAATACAGTATCTTAATTATACTCACAGGTTTTTAACCTCAGTTGTAATTGTATGCCTCAGAATTTATTTCCCTCTTAGAAAAGTATCTATTCTTCAGGGAGTCTGTTGTAGTCAAATAGGATCAAACAAGGCTTTTTTAATTTATGATATAGTAATTGTTTCAATTAATTTAATGGCTTGTTCCAATGTTAATGGTGGAATTGTGAGGAAAAATGAATGGATATTTGAGTCTCCCCAATTCTTCAGAATATTCATTCCATATCCAGTACTATCTCTTATAGCTGAGAAAAATCTGGTTAGGTTAACAAAAAATGCAATTGGAATAGTTTAGAAAGAGGTTCTGGTATGGCATTCATCCTTCTGAAGTCCTGAACCTTCTCTGAAGTTATTCCCTTCTTTCTAAAGACATTTATGCTGACATCTGCAGTGAACTGAAACAGTGACACAAGCTGAAGATTATTATGCCAGAGTAACCCTTACCTGGTATGAAGGAGACCAGAGGTGATAGGTTCTGGGGCCTTGAAGATCCTGAAAAAACTCCAGGTTGATTCTTCATGTAGATCCCTAAACCTGGAGCCTAATTTACCAATTAGGAAATTATATCTTCAGTGCTCTATCGTCTCTGACTTGTTGGTCTGAAAGAGTTAATGTACCTTTAATAAATACAGAAGATCTCTCCTAGGATTATCTTAAACGTGGCAAAAATTGGCCTTAGCAATGGTCATCTAAAGTCAGTTCAATGTCACTGTTATAAAATAGCACTATAAAAACTTTGGTTCAAAATAGCATGATCATCATATAATACCAAGATCTATTATTAAATTGTCAGAGTATTGCTTTAACAATTTGAAGACTATTATTTTTAGAGTAATGATTATGCTTATTAACTGATTAACTGATAAGAAATTGGTAACAAAATCAGAGGATATTTGGAAAACATGAAACATGTACAATGAAACATCTGTACCATTTCTCTTATTTAAAGAGCATTTTTATCCTGGAAAATAACTGACTGCTTCCATTAGCCTCACAACACAACAACAAAATAAAGTTGTCTTTGGATGACTTCTAATTTGCATTTAAATTATCCCCATGGCAGCATTTTGTAAGCACAAGCAAACACAAGATTGTTTGAGTGACATAGGCCTATACACCTGAGAGAGAAATATATCATCTACAAAATTAAAATAATATGGGTTCTAGTAAACACCTCTAAAAAGGAATTATAAGGATCTGCATTTCCTCCTAGAGGTTATCTTTCTAATAATGCTCCGAAAGAAGAACAATTCTAGTATATTTTTCCTTGGAGGGGTCATGGGTCACTGATGCCATTTGAGACATATTGAGGTAAAAATCATGTGATTTCCTCAAGTACAATTTGTTTTACTGTTTTTAATTTTTTTAAAGTTTATTTATTTTGAGAGAGAGAGAGAGAGAGAAAAGGAGAAAGAGGGAAAGAGAGCAGCAGAGAGGCAGAGAAATTAGGGGAGAGAGAATCTCAAGCAGGCTCCATGCTGTCAGCACAGAGCCTGACCTAGGGCTCAATCCCAGGAACTGAGAAATAAATGACCTGAGCTGAAACCCAGAGGTGGATGCTTAGCCCACTGAGCCTCCCAGGAGCCCCATACTGTTCTTTTTTTTCTCTTTGGCTTTAATTCTCTTTCTAAAATACTTTTATGTTGTAAACTGGTAATGACCTGAAGATTCAGTGGAGTTGGGGGTAAGGGTTGAGATTTTCACTTGTGAAGGATCAGAGACTGTTAGACAGTTGATAGGGCTAAATCTGCATGCCTGGATCAGGGAAGAGCTGTACCGTTTTTTCCACTTGTACTTCTGCTTAGGAGATGAGTTAAGATCCAGAAAACCAACTTAGACCAGGGATTGGCACACTAGGGCCTGCAGGCCAAATCCCACTTGACTATTCTAAGTTTTCTTTCTTTTTTGTTTTTCCACGTGTTTTTTTTTTGTTTGTTTGTTTAATTTTATTTTTTAAATTTACATCCAAGTTAGTTAGCATATAGTGCAGCAGTGATTTCAGGGGTAGATTCCTTAATGCCCCTTACCCATTTAGCCCATCCCCCCTCCTACAACCCCTCCAGTAACCCTCTGTTTGTTCTCCGTATTTAAGAGTCTCTTATGTTTTGTCCCCCTCCTTGTTTTTATATTATTTTTGCTTCCTTTCCCTTATGTTCATCTGTTTTGTGTCTTAAAGTCCTCATATGAGTAAAATCATATGATATTTGTCTTTGACTAATTTCGCTTAGCATAATACCCTTTAGTTCCATCCATGTAGTTGCAAACGGCAAGATTTCATTCTTTTTGATTGCCAAGTGGTACTCCATTGTGTGTGTGTGTGTGTGTGTGTGTGTGTGTGTGTGTGCGCGTGCGCGCGCGCGCACGCGTGCGCATATATACCACATCTTCTTTATCCATTCTTCCATCCATGGACATATGGGCTCTTTCTATACTTTGGCTATTGTCGATAGCGCTGTTCTAAACATTGGATTGCATGTGTTTCTTCAAAACAGCACACTTGTATCCCTTGGATAAATACCTAGTAGTGCGATTGCTGGGTCGTTCTATTTTTAGGGTAGTTCTATTTTTAATTTTTTGAGGAACCTCCATACTGTTTTCCAGAGTGGCTGCACCAGCTTGCATTCCCACCAATAATGCAAAAGAGATCCTCTTTCTCCATATCCTCGCCAACATCTGTTGTTGCCTGAGAAGTTTTCTTGGAGTGCACGCCATGACTACAGAGTAATTGAGATGGAGCCTGTTTGTCCTGCAGAGCCTAAAATGTGCACTGTCTGACCCTTTAGAGACAATGCTGACTGCTGACCTAGACTGTAGGCAGTTACCAAGTAGACAACTTATTAGGAGATTTAGGCTTTTCAAGTATTTACAGAGTATAAATGTCTGTTTCCTGTGGCAGAGAGGAAGGCAAAGAGAGGTAGAGGTGTTATCAGGCACATGCATGCATTCCTTCACTCATTGCAGTTATCAAATGCCATCTCTGAGCCACAGGGATGATACCAGGCACTCAAGAGTGTGAAGAGGCAGAGTCCTTGCTTACATGGCGATGGACTGAGATAAAGTACTATTTGATGCAGGCAAATAACCCTGCTGTCTTAGATCTTAAATTTTGGTTGGGGGGGGAGCAGGGAAAGGGGCATGGTATGTCTGGAGAGGTTGGAATTTTACTTAGAGTAACCAGGGAAGATCTCACTGAGAATGGGGACTTGAGGGAACTAATCATGCTATTTCTGGGCTCCTGGAGTTTTTCTCTAGAGGGCAGAGGAGTGATACAGCAACTGAAGGGCAACATGGAACCACATTCTATTCTCTAAGTTGGAGAATTAACAGTATATTTGTTTGCTGATGGGAACTGCCTTAGTCCATTTACACTGTTATAACAAAGTATCACAGGATGGGTGACTCATGAACAATGGAAATTTATTTCTCATCATTCTGGAGGCTTGGAAGTCCAATATCATGGTGCCACCATGGTTGTGTTCTGGTGAGATCCTTCTTGCTTTATGATGCAATTGGGCTAGAAAGGTGTCTGTCTGTCTCTCTCTCTCTCTCTCTCTCTCTCTCTCTCTTTTAATTTGTTTAATGTTTATTTATTTTTGAGAGAGAGAGACACAGTGAGAGTGGGGAAGGAGCAGAGGGAGAGGGAGACACAGAATCCGAAGCAGGCTCTAGCTCTAAGCTGTCAGCACAGAGCCTGACATGAGACTTGAACTCATGAACCATGAGATCATGACCTGAGCCAAAGTCAGATGCTTAGTTGACTGAGCCCCCCAGGAGCCTCCCGATCTCTTTATAAGAATACTGATCCCTTGGGGCGCCTGGGTGGCTCAGTCGGTTAAGCCGCCCACTTCGGCTCAGGTCATGATCTCGCGGTCCATGAGTTCAAGCCCCGCGTCGGGCTCTGTGCTGACAGTTCAGAGCCTGGAGCCTGTTTCAGATTCTGTGTCTCCCTCTCTCTGACCCTCCCCTGTTCATGCTCTGTCTCTCTCTGTCTCAAAAATAAACGTTAAAAAAAAATTAAGAAAAAAAAAAAAGAATACTGATCCCATTCATGAGGACTATACCCACATGACCTAAGCACCACCCAAAGGCCCACCTCCTAATACCACCCCTTTGGTGGTTAGGATTCCAACATATGAATTTTGGGGGAACCCAAGTATTCAGACCATAGGAAGAATGATATAGTAAGAGGGGAAAATTGATGATGCAGAAAGTTGATGGGACAATGTCTTTGAGTAGATAAGAGGGATAGACTTAGAATACAAGAGAAGGACTGGCCCTGCTATCAGAGGAAGACACTTTATCCATAATAAATATGGATATCCAAGTAGAGTATATGACACAGGTGCAGGTAATTAGGGAGATGTGGTGATTGAAAATTGTAAAAGTTCTGTTCTAAGTGCTTTATTTTTGCTTAGTATATGTGAAGACCCTGAGGGAAAACAGAACATGGTATAACCAAGGAATTAAAATTAACTATAAAGTGAGCAGTAGCATGGAGGAAGATGAGGCTGAAGAGATAAACAGGATACAGACATAAGCCAGACTAAGGATATAGTCGTGAGAAACTAATGAAGAATGGTATGAAGCTAGGTTTTCTTTTTCAAAAGATCATCATGGCTACATTAGAAATTTGATGGGAGAGTAGAATGAGAGTATGGCAAGGCCAATCAAAAAACTATTGCGGTAATTCACTGGGGAAAATGGCACCATAGTCTAGAGTAGAAGCAGTGGGTAGCATAAAAATGTCCAACTTTTGAGAAATATTTATGAGAATATTATGAGAATAGACAGACTTACCTGTTTTACTTTGGGAATAGAAGCCGACATAGAGCAAAAAGTGAATAGAGGAGAGCCTAGGAGTAGACTGGGATGCTTGGGAGTTGGGATGGAGATCTTGGTTTACAGTATTAAGTAAGGAAGTTTGGTATTATTAACGAGGAGAGCCAAAATTCACAACTGGCTAGAAGTGAAGATCTTGGTCAGTCAACAAAATTATATAGTGTGGAATAAGGGTACATAAACTTTCCATTAGATTAGTCTGGTTGGGCCTAAATGCTAGTTACTTCTCATTTTTAAAAACTCCTAAAATTGACTAGCTTTACTTTTTAACAACAACAAAAAATGTGGAACTTTTCATTTTCATAATGAGACCAAACTAAAGGTCAAAATCCTAAGGGGAGAATGAATCAGAACTTAACAGGCAGATTGTTGATTGACATGATGCCAATGGCCACTTCCAATTGTCATGTTCTAGGCCCATGACAGACCTTTCCTCTTTTGAAGCTTCTCTCATGAAACTGACTGCATTTTAATTTCTGCATTTTTCCTAAGTATGTATAGAATACAGACTCTGAATAAAACCTCATTATGTCTTGCAGGTACAAGTAGCCTGCAGTATACATCCATCTTTTCCATTCCTAGATAATTCTGCTCATAAGGAATTATAACCCTGCAGACCCTATCAAAGAGGTTCTTATTAGGTGGAGGTAAGAAATGTCTATGGGAATAAAAGAGTAAAAGCTGGTGTCAGGAGCCTCCAGTCCTACTAGTCAGTGTAGGAGATTTGGGATCTTAGAGGCATTTTCAAGATAAAAACAAATGAATGGAACAAATCACCCATCCCCCTGCCCCCCACACACTGAATAAGACTGTTTCTCATCTCAGCAGTAGGAAGATACTGAAAAAAATAAAAGCCCACATTAAATTAGAGAAAAATCCCATCTAACTGTGCAGTATATTCATGGGAAGATTATCATGAAAAGTAAAACAAAAATTTAAGGAATCTGATTTCACAATAGAGCTTGCTGTACTCTGTGGTGGAGACTTATCTTCCTGATTCTAAAGTTAAATTCAGATAAGGAATCTATACTTCGGAAACCAGACTGTTTCTGTTTCCTGCCCCCCCCCTTTTTTTTTTGGCTTTTGGTTTAACTTGATTCCATCATTTCCTTCGATAGACTGCTAGGAGAGAAAACCAGGGAGTGAGTGGGATGCGTGTGGGTGAAAGCATAAGGGTGCAAGTGGACAGGTGTCAGGGGAGAGTACTTATTCAGATTATTTCAAGCCTGAAAACAGTCTTGGTTAAAATCTTCAAGTCTGTGAAATGAAGCTTTGGGGGGAATTAGTCATAACTGTACTGAAAAAAAAGGGAGAATTAAAAAAGGAAGGGAAGGGGAGGGGAGGAGGGAGGGAGGGAGGGAGGGAGGGAGGAAGGGAGGAAGGAAGGAAGGAAGGAAGGAAGGAAGGAAGGAAGGAAGGAAGGAAGGAAAGAAGGAAGGAAAATTAAATCTAGTTCCCACTCCTCTGAGATTTTGAGCCAAGATAAAGATGAGAGTATAACCTTCAGATCCAGACTGGAATATAGAACTTCCATTGATCATGTGCTAATAGAAAAAGCAAGAAAATGTTATGCAACATTTTGAGCCATGCCTCCCTCTGCTATTCTTTTTTTTTTTTTTTTAATTTTTTTTTCAACGTTTATTTATTTATTTTTGGGACAGAGAGAGACAGAGCATGAACAGGGGAGGGACAGAGAGAGAGGGAGACACAGAATCGGAAACAGGCTCCGGGCTCCGAGCCATCGGCCCAGAGCCCGACGCGGGGCTCGAACTCACGGACCGCGAGATCGTGACCTGGCTGAAGTCGGACGCTCAACCGACTGCGCCACCCAGGCGCCCCGTCTCTCTGCTATTCTTAAATGCTTTTCCCTCGTATTAAGAAACGTGACTTTGATTCTGTCTCTTTGTATAAGACCTTGGCTTTCTTGGGTACCCAAGGCTGATTTTGTAGGCTGATGTTCGCTTCTTCTCTTCTAGTCTTCTGGTCTTCTACAGAGCAGATGCAGGTTTGGAGGGAAAGATCGGCTGAAGCTTGGGCCTAAAGCTGATTTATTAATGGTTCCTTCTTTTAGAATAGAATTAATTATTACCAATATACAATCAATCAGATACAAAGTGATTGTTTAAAATTAGAAAAGAAATCATGAGAAATTACAAACTTATGTTGATATATATCACAAATATCACCAAACATTGAAAGTCATAATATATTACCAATTACTTATGAATATAATTCTGTAATACCTTTCCCTATACTTCTGGTTGCATATTATTTGAGTATCTCTTTAAATGACACTAATGTTAACAGTATTTTCTATGGAAAGATTAGGAAGATAATTCAAACTTTTCTCTAGGATGGTTTTTTTACATTATTAACTGTTTAGGAAAGTTAGGTATAATTATCATATAAATTGTTAAAGTTATCAAATTTGGAGAAATCTTTAACATGCTTCTTTTATATACGAGCTGTAAGGTTTTAGGACATTTTGGGTTTTGTTTGTGTGTAGTGACTAATCTTATAGATTCCTAATTTAACTGGTTTAACACTTTGTCACCGAGATTCTCACTTTAGTGTCATAAATGGTTTCAGATGAGTTTTAGATTTTTCTACCAATGTCAGCATTTTATGTCAGGTCTGGGAAAAAAATTAAAAATTATCAATGTGTTAGTTTGATTCACTTTTTTTTATTAATTCACTTGTCAAACAACTCAGGAGCCAATTTGTCATTTGTTTTGAAACTTACCTTTTTCTTAATGAATTACCACCTTTGAGATAATCTGAAAAAATACTGTTATAATTTGTTGCTTGATATATGAATAACTTACTTCTATTGATTTAGTCACTTAGTTTCAGTGCATTTTTTCATATTCCAAAAAGTCTATTAGAAATTTTCTCTTATTTATTTCTTCCTTAGTTCATGAATTAAAACTTCTAAGAATAAAAGCGTACCTTTCATGTAGGTACCAGTCAGGAATCAGTCTCACCCATCTTACTAAAACATTCAAACATCTTTTTAGGTTTACATCTTGATATTGGAAGAATTTTTATTGGAAGAATTTTTATTTTACTTTTGCCAATTTTACAAAAGCAAAGGACTAAATAAACACATTGCCAGGGCCTCGCCCTAGAGCCTTGTAACTTGTTAATGCAAGTAGGGAGCCTGGCCTCTTACACCTCATTATGTTCACTGTAAACCACTCTGCTCCTCCTCTTTCTCTCCAGCACCTCCCACAAAGACACATGTACATTATCATAATGTTTCTTGGTTTTTCACTCTGTGTGGGTACTATGAGGTTATTGAGAGATTTTACCATACATGGGTCTAAAATGATGCCTCTGCTATGGTTGACGTATAGCCTAGCCCAAAGTAAGTCTCAGGCCTTGGACCCATGGACTCTGGAAGGAACAGTCGCGGAGGTGGAGACTTTGTGAGGAAGGGCAAGAGGTCAGGACTTGTCTCCAAGTGGTCAGGGCCACAGAACTGTCCTTCAGGCTGAAACCTGCTGATTAACTTAATGAAAGGGCACAGTGGTTGCTTAGGCCCACCCAGAGCTCATGTTCTCCCATTATAAGTCAATGACCTATTGATATGGTGACCTCCTATTTTATTATTCAGGGTTTCCTGCCTTTTAAGACCTGGACCCATCACCCAGATTTGAACTCTTGCTTTTGCACAATTGTCTGATTCAGAATTGAGTCAATTGCCTTTTCTACTTTTGTCTGTGGGGTCTGGAAGTCAAGGGGTCTTACACGTAAAGTCTCATTTTTTCAACGAGGAAGTGAAACACAGTTTCCTCTGGTTGCAACACAGGAGAAATTTAGAGAGGGAACAGAACGCAATTACATTTAATTATTCCTTTTAATAAGGACCAGCAGTCCCATAAATAGAAATTATTGATCTTATTTTGTGGTAAATCTTCACATGGAGAAGGGAGATCTGGATGAAAGAAGCTTCAGGCAGGTGGGTGGAATGGCTGTAAAGGAAGGAGGTGACTCTGTAATGGAGGACAATCCTCTCTAGAAAGACAAAAAAGGATGGCTACAATACAAAGAGGGAAGTATGAGAAACAGCCTAATACCCGCCTACTACCCAAAGGCAATCCTCATAGCTGGCAGTTGTTGTGGTTAAGATAACTGGGACAGAATATTAAACAGGAAAATTCTCCCAGTTCTATGGGGTGGAATCCCTAGGCTTGGACAGAGAGGAGCTGAGCGATCCCTGTAGTGTCCTGAAAGCTGGAGGTTGAGCCCATTCAAGGCAATTTCTGTGATATCCCCCGGGATTTCCTTTTTATTTTGAGCAGAGGAATGGACTTGGATGGGGCAGCATGTTGCTACAAGTTGGCAGGCACCCAGTTAACAGAATAACTGATTTGCTACTTGGGCTGCACATACCAATTGAACTGCCAAGCAGACGTCGCCTGAGGAAAGTACCTGCTAAATTGAAAGGATTACTAGCTCGATGGATTGGACACTTACCAGTGTCAAATGTTATTATACACAGTGTTTTAATTTTTTAAAAATATTACATATACAAGATAAAAAATCCAAACAAGAAGAATGTGTGCTAGAGTGTCTCTCTTTCTTACTCCAGATTTCCAGTTTCCCAGTCCCTTCCCTGAGGCACAACCACCAAAGAGTTTATATATAAACAAGCATATATAACTAACTTTCATTTATTAAATACCTACGTTAATTAGAGTAGGCATATAAAATCTGACTGCAGTAATTACAATTACTTTCATTATTTTCTTATTCTTGTATGTTTGCTTTGTTTTAAGCTTTGACAATTATAAACTTTATGCCAATCTAGGAAAAAGAAAATCTGTAAATGTTTCTGTTAGAAGCCTAGAAATAAGTTATTTTCCCTTCTTTTTTCTTTTTCTTTTTAAAACTTATCTTTATAAGGAATGCTCATTTTACTGTAACTGAGTTTCACATTGTTTATCATTTAGTATTTTTTCCAGCTCTGAGATATCATTGACAAATTTGTAGTATATTTAAAGTGTATAACATGATTTATATATGTATAACAGTGTGAAGTGAAACCCACAATCAAGTTAATTGATTAACTTATCCATTACCTCACATAATTACCTTTTAAAAATTTTTTTAAGTATTTATTTATTTTTGAGAGGTGGGGAAGGGCAGAGAGAGAGGGAGACACACAATCCAAAGCAGGCTCAAGGCTCTGATCTGTCAGCACACAGCCCGATGCCTGGCTCAAACTCAAAAACCGCGAGATCATGACCTGAGCCAAAGTCAGATGCCTAACTCACTGAACCACCCAGGCACCCCACATAGTTAACTTTTTTTTGACGATAATGCTTAAGGTTTACTTACAAGTATGCAATATGGTATTTTTAGCCATTTTCACCGTACTGTAATTAAATCATCAGAACTTATTAATTTTATAACTGAGAGTCTGTACCCTTTATACTAACTTTCCCCATTTTCTTCAACCCCTGCCAACCATCATTCTAGTCTCTGTTTCTGTGAATTTGACTATTTTTAAAAATGTTGTAATTTTCAGATTTTATATTGAAGTGATATCATGTAGTATTTGTCTTTATATATCTAGCTTATTTCATTTAGTGTAATGTACTCCAGGTTCATCCTTGTTTTCAAGTGACAGGATTTCTTTTTTTCCTTAAGGCTGAATAACATTGCAGTGTGTGTGTGTGTGTGTGTGCGCGCACGCGCGTGCGTGCCCGCGCGTAACATTTCCTTTATTGATGTGCCTGTCAGTGGATATACTTAAGTTGTTTCCATACCTTGGCTCTTGTGAATAATGCTGCTTTGAACATGGAAGTATAGATATCTCTTCAAAATAGTGATTTCATTTCCTTTGTATATATATACAGAAGTGGGAATGCTGTATCATATAGTGGTTCTAGTTTTAATTTTTTGAGGAGCCTCCACACTGTTTTCCATAATGGCTGTACAAATTTGCATTCTCACCAGCAGTTTATAAGAGTTCCCTTTTCCTCACTTCCTCACCAACATTTATCTCTTGTTTTTCTTTTAATAATTGACATCTTAATAGGTGTGACCTCTTCCCTTACTTTGGTTTTGATTTGTATTTCCCTGATAATTAGTGATTTTGAGAAACTTTTCATGTATATATTGGCCATTTGTATATTAAAAATGTCTATATCCTTCACCCATTATTTAATTGGGGTATTTATTTTTTCCCTATTGAGTTGTGAGTTCTTTGTGTATTTTGGATATTAATCCCTTGTCAGGTATGTAGTTTGCAAAAATCTCCTCCCATTCCATAGGTTGCCATGTCATTTGGTTATTGTTTTTCCCTCTGTGCTGAAGCTTTTAATTTTACATGAAATTTATAATTTTATATAAAATTTTTAATTTTATACTTATCTATCTTGGTTTTTGTTACCTTTCATTTTCCTGTCAAGCACATTGTCAAGGCACTTTTTTTCTACGTTTTCTTCCAAGAGATTTATGGTTTCAGTTCTTATGTTTAAGTCTTTAATCATTTTGAGTTGATTTTTATGTACCGTGTAAAATAGAGGTCGAGTTTAATTTTTTTTTCATGTGGATATCCAATTTCTCCAGCACCATTTTTTGAAGAGAATTTTTGTTGTTGTTCATTTTTGGCACCCTTGTCAAAAATTAATTGACTATATATATATATATATATATATATATATATATATATATATATAGGTTTATTTCTGGGCTCTCTCTTCTATTCTGTTGATCTATATGTTGGTTTTTATGCCATTAGCATACTGTTTTGATTACAATAGCTTTATTACAAAGCTATGGTAATTCAGTTGGTATTTTTTTGTTATTGGTTTTAAATGTTTATTTATCTATTTTGAGAGGGAGAGAGAACAAGCATGAACTTCAATGCCAGTGACTTTCAAACTTCAGTTTTATATTATCTAAAATTTTTTAAGAGTTTTTAAATTAATTAACTAATTAATTAGTTTGTTTTGAGAGAGAGAAAGAGTGCATGAGTAGGAGAGGGGCATAGAGAGAGAGGGCAAGAGAGAATCCCAAGCATTTGAAAATATCTTCTCCCATTCAACAGATTGCCTATTTGTTTTGTTGATGGTTTCCTTTGCTGTGCAAAAGGCTTTTTATTTTGATATAGTCCCAAAAGTTTATTTTTGCTTTTGCTTCCCTGGCCTTAGGAGACATGTCTAGAAAAATGTTAATACTGCCAATGTCAAAAAATTTTGCCTGTGTTCTCTTCTAGAAGTTCTATGGTTTCAGGACTCACTTTTAGGTCTTTAATCCATTTTGAGTTTATTTTTGTGTATGGTGTTAAAAGATTGCACAGTTTTATTCTTTTACATGTATCTGTCCAGTTGTACCAGTACTATTTATTACAAAGACTGTCTTTTCCCCACTGTATAATCTTGCCTTCTTTGTCATAGATTGATTGAGCATATAACCCTCAGTTTATTTCTGTGGTCTCTATTCTGTTCTCTTGATCTATGTGTGTATTTTTGTTCCACTATCATACTATTTTGATTACTACAGCTTTGTAGTATATCTTGAAAACTGGGATTGTGATCCTCCAGCTTTGTTCTTCTTTTTCAAGATTTCTTTGGCTATTCAGTCTTTTGTGTTCCATGCAAATGTTAGTATTATTTGTTATAGTTTTATGAAAAGTACTATTATTGGTGGGTACTGACCTGGATGGGCCAGTCAGTTAAGTGTCTGACTTGGGCTCAGGTCAATGTCTCATGGTTCACAGGTTTGAACCTCACATTGGGCTCTGTGTTGACAGCTCGGAGCCTGGAGCCTGCTTTATGGATTCTACCTCCCTCTCTCTCTGCCCCTCTCCTACTCATACTCTGTCTCTGTCTCTCAAAACTAAATAGAAAACATTAAAAAAATTTTTAAGTGCTATTGGTGTTTTAGAGGGATTGCATTGATTCTGTAGGTTATTTTGAAAAATTTTTAATGTTTACTTATTTTTGAGAGAGAGAGAGAGAGAGAGAGACAGAGCGCGAGTAGGGGAAGGGCAGAGAGAGAGGGAGATACAGAATCTGAAGCAGGCTCCAGGCTCTGAGCTGTCAGCACAAAGCCCGATGTGAAGCTCCACTCAAAAACTGCAAATTCATGACTGAGCCCAAGTCAGACGCCTAATCGACTGAGCCACCCAGGCACCCGGAATCTGTAGGGTACTTTGGATATATTTTTAAAAGAAGACTTAGTGAGTCAAACAATATATTCTTAAAGGATTAGTATAACTACATGTTATGAATGCCAGATATCTGTTATGTACTTTCGATAGGAGGTCTAGAGTAAACAAATGTTTCACTGCACCATTAACCAGGTATTGTCCTGCATATCATTCACATACATGAATTGACTTAAGATTCACTAAATTCACTAAATATTCACTGAACATCACTGTGAGAACCAAGAAGAAAAGGGCTTGGGGGCACATTATATGTCATTCTTCTCAACCTTCAATGATCTCTTATCTGGTATTCTAATAAAATCCATTTTGCAGCTGGGTCTTTGGGAATAAGAAGGAATTCTTATTCATTATGCCAGCGCTAAAATATCTTTAGATCTGCCATTTCTAATAATAACAACCATCTCTGACTTTTTAGTGTTTCCTGCTTTTTCTCTCCTACCTTGCATCTGACTCTCCCAACCGACCACATTCCTTCATGCTGAACACTGCTGAAATAACTGCCAAAGTATTTGTTTGGTAATCCAGAACCAGGATATTGCCTTCCTATGCTAAAATAATTTTGGGGAAGGTGTCCTTTTTATAAATGCCAATCTATATGCCCATATATCTAATAGGTAGTCCTCATCTACTCCTCTCCTATAGATAGGATAACAGTCCTGCTAATCCTCTCCTTCTTTAAATAAGGACTATAAAAACTTTCTAAGAAAATGAGCCTTCAGTGAGGTCCAGATTTAGTGTGACTTTTGAATTTTTTTTTTCAACGTTTTTAATTTATTTTTGGATAGAGAGAGACAGAGCATGAACGGGGGAGGGGCAGAGAGAGAGGGAGACACAGAACCGGAAACAGGCTCCAGGCTCCGAGCCGTCAGCCCAGAGCCTGACGCGGGGCTCGAACTCACGGACCGCGAGATCGTGACCTGGCTGAAGTCGGACGCTTAACCGACTGCGCCACCCAGGCGCCCCTAGTGTGACTTTTGAATGACTCTTCCTTTCCCTGAACCTTGTTACTAGTTTTCCCTACTCTAAAATGTGAAGTTTAAATTGTGCAAGTAGAGCAAGTGGGAAAATATTGCTGCCTTTGTAGTTATCAATGAAAAATACATATTATATAATATTAAAAATGTTCATAATATTCCTTATAGTTTATTCGAGAGCAATATAAATAATTTGATAAGCACTGGTCCTGCTCAGCCATTGTAATATCTTGCCAAGAATAGATTGAGACCTGTGATATTGTGTTAGTAAATGTAGATTTCCAAGCTTACTGAAAAATACATCCTGCAATATTAAGGGTTGCTTTTATGATCAAATAAATGGTAAGTTTCTTTTCCAGTTTCATTAAGTGAATGTTAATGAATAAGTTGGCTCTATCAAGGTTATTATTCCTTTTCTTATGAAAAATATGCATTATACTTAAAATGATAGTCTGCTTCATTTGTATGGTTTCAAAATTTTACAGAATATAAATATTTTGATGCGTTTAATTATCAAAATATAATTTACACTTGCAGAGTTTTTCTTCTATGTAAATAAGACATAATTCGAAATCCCATGTTTCTGATACAAACACGAGAATTTAAAGACTTTTTTTTTTAAAGACTTAAAAACATTTGTATCAAAGTAGCTAGAGGAAATACTGCCTATGATTGTATGAGACCAGTGCTTATTTGGTAAATATTTTGAAAAGAAGCTTAACAAAGAAGATGGTGAAACATTAGCCACCACCCTCCTTAACCTTTCCCAGGAGAAGTTACAAGTAACAATAAATGGCCAGGGAATTCCTTTCTAAGGGGATATATTAATTATCTACATCTGCATACCAAAACACCCCACAACTTAGTGACTCAGAGCAACAATGATATTTTATTATCTCTCATGATTTATGTGAGTCAAGAAATTGAACCAGGTAGAGTTTAAATGATTAGTCTCTTCTCTACAATGGCTAAGGCCTCAGCTCAAGACTGTCAGGGTTGGTGACTGGAGAATCTGAAAGACCATTAACTCGCATGTGTGATGTTGATACAGACTATGCAGTTCTTGTCTAAGCATTCCTTTCCCTTAAAAAAATTCTTTTAATCTTTATTTTTGAGAGAGAGAGAGAGAGAGAGAGAGAGAGAGAGAGAGAGATGAAGTTCAAGTGAGGAAGGAACAGAGAGAGAAGGAAACACAGAATACAAAGCAGGCTCCAGCTCTGAGCTGACCTCCAGCTCTGAGCTGACATGACAGCCCAGAGCTGGATGCAGGGCTGGAACTCAAAAACCCTGAGATCATGACCTGAGCTGAAGTAGGACGCTTAACGGACTGAGCCACCCAGACACCCCTAAACATTCTTTTCCTAAGGCCTCCTTTGAGCTTCTTCACGGTATAGTGGCTGGGATCCAAGAGCAAGCAGAAAAAGAGAAAGAGAGAAACAGTGACTGAGAAAGAAAAAGTGAGAGGGAGAGAGGGAGGGAGAGAAGGAGAGAGAGAGACAGACAGAGCATGCACGTACCTGTTAGAAGCAGTGTCTTTGTTATGATCTAACTTTGGAAATTATAGAGTGTCACTTTGGCTATACTTCATTGGTTAGGTTAGTCACAAGCTTCTTCAAAGATTTAAAGGGACAGAACATAGACTGCACCTTTCAGTGAGAGGAATGTCAGTCATAACATCTACATATTCATCTTTGGGTAATACAGTCTGCTTTGGGCAGGTGGGGATAGGTTTAACTAATGCCAGGTTAGGGTTTCAATGAGTGAGTTACAAATATTTAGGGGAAGAAGTGGTGATGTGGGGGTGGAGGCTGTAAGGATTTTGTGGACTTTGGGTATAAAGTGGCACAGAGAGAGGAAGGGTGAGGAATCTGGCATTCAGAGATGGACTCTGAGGGAAGAATAAAGATATTTAAAGGGGATCTTTATGAAGCTTTTCTGTGTGGTATGTGAGATAAAATGCTTTCTTTATATTCTTCTAATCTCTTGAGAAAATGATAACCCAATGAAATTTAGTGCTAGATTTGTTTTTTGAAAAGATGCAGTAAGCTGCTGAATATGGCCTCACTATAAAGATAGGGAAAAAATGGAGGCCTGCTGAATCTATGTTACATATGCTTTCAGAAAGCTTTATTCATAAATGTGGCTGCCATGGCCTGATGTTTGATTTCCAAATGCCAGTATAAAGACTTATACCAGTCATTGGGGAAATTTTCATTAGCCAGATCTAAAATCAGAAATTAGACATCATGACTCTTTCACAAATTTATTCAATTAAAAGGAATGACCTTTATTATAAGCTTATATCCTTCCAACATTTTTGGTTTAAAATAGCCTTTGTGTTTTGAAATGGTGGCAACAGGAGATGGTACTTGTGTTCTAGATTTTTAATTCTCCATGCTTGGAAAGATAAAAGGTCATTGTCCAAGCCACTCTGAATTACATTGTGTTTGGTAGAAAGCATTTTATTGATATTGGCTATAAAATGATAATTTAAATTTATCTGAATACATGAAAAATTTACTTTTTATAATGCCAAAGGATTATTCCCTACTTATTTTTTTCTTATGTCTACTAACAATAGCTGTTACTAATGATAAGGCTTCATGAAAATATAAAGAGCCTAACATTATTTTCCTCACCTTGGTTTGTGATGAGAATTAAGTTAATATTTGTAAAGAACTTAGGCCTGGCACATAGCATGGACTTAAAAAATGTTGCTGTTGATGGCAAATGTCAATTATTCCTTTGAAAGTGCTTTTCCGCTGTACCACCCAGTTTATGCCGTTGGTTTAAGTATTTTGAGCCAAATTTGATAATGCTTTATTAAAACTGGATTAACTATTGTTTCTTAAGTAATAACTAGTACAATATTTTAAACTTACTTAATTTTACTCAGAAATGAAGAAAAGAAATAAAAAATATATCAATAATTAAATAAAACCAATTTATAGGAAAGCCAAAAGGTAATGACAGAATAAACCTTAACTAAATGTGAGCCTTGATAGGGAAGGATTTATCCACCTCATTGTCTAGACTCAAACAGTTAAAACAGAAGGCAGCCTAGATCGTGCTGAGTGATAGGCTGAGCCTGGCTTCTCTATTCAAATAGCATGCCCTTTTTCATGGTTAGATATTTATCTACCTATTTATGCATTCATTCATTCATTTATTCAATCAACAGAAATGAAGTATCTGTGTGTCAGAGGCATAAGATACATAAGATATCCACATCTGGTCCACAAAAATCTAGCATCCGTTTCATAACAATTATTAATACTGACCAAGGACAGAATTATAAAATAAATTAAATCATTTATAAACTATAAATTTTCTTAATGAGTTTATATAACCATATATAATTATAGCAGTTGGAAGATCTCACTTATATTTTATCTTCCATCCTTCCAAAACAGATAGAACTAACTACCTAGCTAAAGGGCTGAGGATATTGAATTATACACCTTGGTGCATAGTCAGTTGGTGGCCTTAGTTGAAAGATATGTGGCTTTTATCTGAAGCTACTTTGAGATCTGAAGGACAAAAAAAAACAGAGATGTATTAGCTTAAAATGAGTCATGAATAAAGCACCAAAAATTTCAAGATTTCTCAATACAATTAATATTTAGGGTAGATACCATTAGCCCAGTACTGTACTCTGCTTAGATCATTTAAAAAATCTTAGCCAAAGTAGCTGTAACTATGATATTTGAAGTAGCCAGTACAAATAAAAACAGGTTTGAGTGCTTATGAGTCACATATAAACATGTAACTTTTGTACTATCACAGTGAAATGGATTTAAGTTGAGATATCTTTACATTTCACCTTAAGGTAATATAAAACAAGAAAACAAAAAACAGTGCTGTCTTATGCTATGCCTGCAATAGATGAGGAATAATTATCAGGTAACATAAAAATTCCTGTAACTTAGGTCTTTACAGAAATAAGTGTGCTAGATTTAGTGCATGGGTAATTCATGTCATCTCAAATATAAAATATAGCATATGACCTTCTACAGGAAAGTTGTTTCTTAATGTTGAAAGTAACTCATGTGTGCTCCACCTAATCATATTGTAAAGAATTGAACCAGAGAATCAAGCCCAGGTGGTTATGGAGACAGCCTCATGGAATGGGGTCCCTACTGGCATGTGATATGAATAGCACCTTATCATGTCTCATAGCTTGTCCAAATAGTTGGCAATTCCTGTATCATGTACGATATCACATATCATGTAATACAACCCAAAGTCTCTCAGACATTTGTACTTTCTCTCTCTCTCTCTCTCTCTCTCTCTCTCTCTCTCTCTCTCTCTCACACACACACACACACATTAATACACATGCATCATTTTTATGCTGCTCCAACCTTCTTCTGTCTGAGGATATAAGTTTGAATCCTCTGCCACATACAAACAGTATAATCCTGGACAAGTTACTTAACCTTGTTTTGCTTCTGTTTCTTTATCATTAAAGTTGGGACCAATAATAAAATAATACTACCTGCCTCATAGGGTGTCTTTGAGGATGAAATGAGAAAATATGTGTAGGATGGTTGGCATGCACAGTAAACAATAAATGTAACCTATAGCTAGGTGAGAAAATTGAGGCCAGGGTAATCACGACATGCTCAAGGTCACTAAGGTGTAGTACACATTAGTACACATGGCTAATCAGGATTGGAATCTGTATAATGATTCCCAACTCAGTGTTCTTTCCTTTACACTGAGCTATCCCATTTATTAGCAGCTAATGATCTACTTCCTTGTGTGAGTCTTTTGTATTTGTGTGTCTTGCCTCCCCAAGTAAATTTTAAGGTCTTAAAAGCTAAAAGCATGGGTTAGTGACTTCATCAACTACAGGCTTCAGTGGAGAGCTGTTGCTACTGGGGGCTAGTGCTCATTTGTTAATGATGATCTTTTAACACAATACTCCAAATGAAATTATTTTATTCATTTCACATTTCTTATTCCTTCTTCCGTAGTTCAATATATACGAACAACCAGCCATTACAAAATTAGAATTGCACAATACACAAGCAACTCCTTCCTCTGTAATTCCCCAGAGAAGAACATGCAATTTCCTACTAGATTTCTGCAGTGTGAAGAAAATAATATAATTCATCTATGCTTTAGTTTCTCCATATATAGAATTTGTATACAGCATTACTCAATCACAAAAGAATTCCATTATAATCCAGCATATTGTTATGTAAATTCACCATAACTCAGGCCACAATATGATCCCAGGAATATAACAAGTATCCATAGGGAAAACCTGGTAGAACATCTTAAGAGTGGGGATTATTTTTAGCACTGAATAACAACTTATATATAAAGGAGCTTCACTCACAATGCTTTGTAGCATTATTAACTACACTCACTAGTCACATTTGAGGTGTATTTTATGCATCTCTCTGGGAGAGTACTAGCATACTAAATAGTACAAATTACCACCTTGATTACCTTTAGATTTACTCCTAGGAGTCAAACATATCCTTGAAAATCAGTTGCCAAAAGAAGCTTCCTTATGACTTTGAAAGATTAAAATACTGTTTTATCAGTATCTGTATTTCACATTTCAAGAATTCATAAACTTTCAGCAGCAAGAGTGCATATTCTACAATTTTCAGTTTTCTCTTGATTCTCAGGATGTAAGTAATACCCACAGCACTAGTAACTCTCACTTACAGGGCCAGAGGGACCCATTTGTCCTTCTTGACCTACAGCACTGGCGCCTGTTATCTGGACCTTAAGAGCTTTCCTAGCTTTCTACTCCTAAGCTGCATAAGCAGGAATTCATTTCCTGTTTAAGTGTGGATCCGGAAGGGTATGGCAGGTTAAGAGAGCAGGGGAAACTTGCGGAGCCCTGCTTTCCAAGAAATAGCAGGAAGTTACTCGGAAGGCTACAAAGTGTTCTCTGTAGGAAACTGCTGGGAGAAATGCATTTATATTGTATTATGAAGGAGGAACTTTAAGATTACTCGAAAATAGCCACTTGTAATAACATAACAACCAATTTCAGAGTTTGCTGACATGTGACACTCCTCTAGGAATTCTTGGTTTCCAACTCGATCTCATTAGCCACAAATAGAATCTACTAAGCCTTACCAGGAGTCTGGCATTTTGTTTGAGAATCAAAACTTTTCTGTTTGAAAACTAGGGCAAAACTCAGTTATATATCAACAGGGATATGAGAGAAAGAACACACAAGGAAAGTTTTTGTATTATAAATGTGTAAAACATAATAGTTTGAAGAGGAGAGACTGCCCCATGAGCCACAATAAATACCAGAATGTAACACACAACTGAAAAGAATCCAGTTTACTCAATGTAGCAATGAGTTTTGGACCCGTTAGAATAGATATTGTGATAACTCACTAATTTATACAAGAACCCCTAATATGTGCATGGTATTTCACCAATTAGAGAATGCTTTCCATCAGTCATTTTCACATGACTTGGGGCAAGTGAAGGTCTGGGTCTGATAATACATTGGTCAAAATCAGCTTGTCATTATAGTAGACTGACAAATGCTAAGGAAGCCACAACTAGATGCACATGGCTTGCATGTTTGTGTAATTTTCTTTAAATAAAGTTGATGAAGACAGATGTCTGTGTTCAGTTGCATAACATGTTAGAAATGCAAGATACCTCAGAAAACCTCTCGGCTCAACATTCAGACTTGTATAAGATTAATCTTGATAATTGTTTGGCTATTCTCTAATTCCTTGTTTACCATTGCACAGTGGTATGAACTCCTTTAGCTCCCGGGAAGCAAGAAGATAATTCTTGTCACTGTTGTAATAATTCCTAAATATGAGAAGTTGTGGGCTATGAGTTCTAATTTTAACTAATTCATTATATTCTGCCATGGTCAGTGTTAGATTGCTTACCCAAGATGGTGCCTTTTCCTTACCTGTGAGTTGAGACTAGAGGAAGAGACAGCTTATCTGAGCTTCAGTGCTCGAATGGCAGCGGTGACAGAGATAGATAAATTGACCAAAGTGAGCCCTATTTACTAGAATGCTGCCCCCTCATGCCCCACTCTGAGACCATATACAGTGTGAAAGGCAGCTCAGACATGGGTCAGGTTGTTCAGAAGACCACGTATTAAGATCTGTGAGCTATTCCTAATCATTTTCACTTGAAAAGAGAGGTGGCTGTTTTGTGAGGCCATGAACCTCAGCTGTGAACTTTGCGGTAATTTAGGTTGGTGGTCTAACTGCTGTTCTCTGCTGACAGCTCAGGGCTCTTGGTGCTACACAATCACCCACAAAGAACTCATATGAGCAGATAGTCTCACCAAACCAATCTTGGGTCATTCCTTTAAGTGGGAGTGAATAAAAGGGGCATCTGTTTTCAAAAAGGAGACCAAGAGTCTGTCCATTGCCTGGGAATGATTTCTTATAGTACTGCTCACTGCCACTTGATCACCTGTCCTCCTCTGCACTTTATTGGCATCAGGATTTTGGACATGGTTCCCACATGGAAGATGCTTCCCTTTTAGTTCTATCCAAGTCACTATCATAGCCTATAGTATGCAAATTGTAGGAGAATGAGAGCAAAAATTGTGTAGAGATACTAGACTAGGAAGAGAAACAGGAAGGTGATTTTACCTGCTCAATTTTAACCGAATAGAAAATGTTCCTATCTTTATCTCACTGTCCAGGAATGGAATTTCCTAGGATTAGAGTGTATCCCAGGTCTTCATTGGATCCTGACTCTTAAGCTTGGCCTCTATGGAAAAATAGCGGAAATGCCAAACAGTAATTCAAGCTCCATAATAAAAGGCTAGGCTCAGATCCAAAGTGTTTTCAATATTTTTCTAGTAGTTTTTTTTAGTGATTTTTCATGAAAAGCACTTGATTCAAATGTTATTATTTCATCTTTTAATATTTTACTCAGCAGTAAGTGATACTCTCTTCTGATATACTTCTGTCAAAGTGGTGGAAGAGTTGGTGGCAAACTGCCATTTCAGGCATTTATTCTGCTCCAGTAATGCAGTGTTGAATACACAGAAAATGGAGAAAAATAACTAAACTTCTATACACTTTCAAAAGAAGCCACATAAAAACCTGGCATAGTAATAATAGTAAAATTATACTGCTTCTAAATCAATTGATATATTTGATTATATTCTAGATTTAACATTTTGCACTATGACTTTTTTTTTTTTACTATAGACTACCAGGCTTATACACTAACCCCTAATCCTAACCATAATCCTAACCTTTAACCCTAACCCCTAACCATAACCATAACCACAGCAGAATTCTGGAGTTTTATTCTCTAGAGAAGTCTCTTATCTCCAAAATAGCAGGTATATACCCTAATACTAACCCTTACCCTATATCTGAGAAAGTGGCTTCCTAAACATATGATAACAAAAGCTGAGAAGCAGCTTAGTTATCCTGCAGAAGACCCCAACCATTTAAGAATTGGTAGTATTTCTGAAATTAGGTGTGAAGGTAGAGATAAACCTAGAAGAACCAATTGAATATCTATTTAAAGTATGCTTAGAGCCCCAAATCCCCTTCTTGCTTCAGCTCAGTAAATGTATGCCATGTCTATTTTCACCTCAGGAGATATCTGGGGTTTTATTTGTTTGTTTTTAAGTTTTTTTAAAAAAGAAATTTTTTTAACGTTTATTTATTTTTGAGACAGAGAGAGACAGAGCATGAACAGGGGAGGAGCAGAGAGAGAGGGAGACACAGAATCTGAAAGAGGCTCCAGACTCTGAGCTGTCAGCACAGAGCCCAATGCGGGGCTTGAACTCACGGACCGTGAGATCATGACGTGAGCCGAAGTTGGACGCTTAACCGACCGAGCCACCCAGGCGCCCCTAAGTTTTTTTTTTTAGATTCCAGTTAGTTACCATACAGTGTAATACTGCTTCAGATGTACAATAGAGTGATTCAACACTGCCATAAATCACCCAGTGCTTATCAAGACAGGTGCACTCCTTAATTCTCATCATCTGTTTAACCCACCCCCCACCTCCTTTCTGGTAACCATCAGTTTGTTCTCTGTAGTTGAGTCTGTTTCTTGGTTTGTCTCCCTCTCTCTCTTTTTCCCCTTTGTTCATTTGCTTTTTTTTTTTCTTAAATTCCCATATGAGTGAAATCATATGGTATTTGTCTTTCTCTGAATAACTTATTTCACTTAGCATAATACTCTGTAGCTACATCCATGTCACTGCAAATTGCACTTTAACATTTTAATAGATCAGAGTGCATATGTTAAATAAAAAAATAACCTCATAATCTAGGGTGATTATTTATATCTTATGTAGTCTGCATTTTGTGGGATTTTATGTCAAACACATGTAGGTTTAAAGAAGACTGCGGAGAGAAGGTTAAGGTGGAGGGAAGGAGGAAAATAGGAAAGAAAGAAAGGAAAGGGATGGAGGGACAGGAGGATGAATGATATGTAGGAGGAAAAAGGAAGGTGGCAGGGAGAAGGGAGAAATACCTCAAGTCCATGAACAGTTATCTTACAAATTGTACTGAAGAGTATCTTTATCTCCGTTCGTTAAAGAAGGAATTGCAAGGTTTATCAAACAGAAAATGTACCTAATATAATCCTAATGCAAGAATTTCCTGAAACTAAAATGTATTAGAAACTGGAAAAAGTAGGAAAGGGAGTTTGTGAAATCTATCCAAAGTGATTTAAAAATAGCTTAGATGTGGAATCTGTTAAAACGAGAAAGTGGACACATGGCTCTTTCTAATCTTACATACGCCACTGTATTAACACTTCTCTAGTTTCCCCTGAGGACAGCCAGGTTCCTTGGGAGAAAGGTGTATGTTCCCTGGACATTTTCAGGGTCTGTCTGGGGTATGCCCATGGGCACAGGCTTAAAAGTTTCTTCCACGGATATGTCAGCATATTAATGCATTGTTTGGCTCCACGTTGCCTTCCCTCCCTGCATTTCCTCATTTGCCATTCATCTTCTTACTTCCCTTAGTCCACCATAATAGTCCCTAGGGTCCAGCGTAAGTGCTTCTAGCTCTTCTAACTGCACATTTGTTTTTACTGTACAATTAAGGTATTTGGCTATTATAAAATGGTAATGCTTAGAATTCTGCAACATCATTCCTTTGGGGTATGGGGTAATCAGAACACCTGACAAAATGTCAGAGTTCAGATTTCATGTGGGCTGGACCATTTTTTTGTGTGTGGGTGCTGCACACCTGAGACAGCTGTGCTCCTCAGATAAAGCAGGGCTGACTGAGTAATGGCTGGGACTGCAGAGCATTTCACAGGCAGGAAGGGATAGGCAGGGGGGACTCCTTAGATGGGTATCAAAAAAGAAAAGAAGCTTGCCATATGGCAGAGGCCAGGTGGCCCCAAATGGGACTAAAAGGATTTGAGCCTGGGATGTATAAGTGAAGGTCCTCTTTCCTAAATGCCATACTCTGCCTTATTAATAAACTAAAAACATTATTCAATAGAGAAAATGGGTGAGTGGTAAGAGCAAAGCTTTCAAGAAACAGGAAGGAGAAGTCTGTGATGCTAACTTCTCTCTGCGTTTGAGTTGCTAATATAATTGTTGGCAGAATAGCCTAAAGATTAAGAATTCCTTTAGGCATTTGGTCTAGAGCTAAATAGGTCCAAGTGTGAATCTGGGCTCGACCACTCACTGACTTCCTCATCTGGGACAAACCACTTACCTCTCAGAGTCTCAGTACCCTCCTATGTAAATAAAAGGTAATAATAATTCTTACCCACAGAAAATTACACCTCTCTTTTCTGTACTTTCAACCTCTTCCTCTCAGTTAGATACTTTCCATGAGAATCAAAATATATTCAGTTATTGTCTGTGTTTAAAACAAAGAAATAAACAACAAAACAAAACAAAGTTTGCTTTCACTCACTTATTTCTCTTTGTTAGAGTTTCTCTTGATACTGTGGGCTGGGTAGTTCATTACTGTGAACTGTTCTGTGCATAGTAGGATGTTTAGCAGCGTCTTGGGCCTCTGCCCATGAAAGTACACCCTTCCTATTTGTGACAGTCAAAAATATCTCTAGACATGGTCACATGTCCTATATGGAGCAAAATCTCCCCCTGTTGAGAACCACTGCTCTCACAACCAACCATCTCCTCTGCTCTGCAAAACTGCTTCTTCTCACAGTTTTGCCTCTTCTTTTTGGCTCGGCTTCCTCACTTTCTCATCATTCCTGCATCTGTTATGCTTTGTCTCTTGTCCCCACTTCATTAATAAAATGGGTCTTTTTCAGATGAACGGTAGTCTCAATACTTATAAATACAGTGAACTTTCCAATCCTTCTTTTGATATCTCAGAAGAATTCAGTGCTTTTAGCATCTTGTCTTTGGAATGATATCTTCTCTTGGCCCTTCTTACACCACTCTCTCTTTGTCTAGTATGTGACATCTGCAACACCTGGGATAGCTGGGTTCTCTGACTCCATGTGGAATCACTATTCTGTAGGAGAGAGCTCAGGCTTGTTCAAATGGGGGTAAAAATGTTCCCAGCATCAAGAGAGGGCAAGCCCCACAGAGCAAGTAATTTTCAAGATTCTGTTTATATCTCGTTTGCTAGCAAGGTCTAGGCCAATGCCTAAAAACCATATGAGAGGGGCCTACCCAAGACAGAAATGGAGGAGATAGACTTCTGCCATGACATTGACCTCCTCCCCAGTGAAACTAGTGAAAACTATTCAAAACTTTTAAAAAGCCACTGGAAATAGTCCTAAGGACAAATAGCAAATGAAGAAACATCTATACAAGAACACCTATAAGAATTCAGTAAAAAAGGGGAAAGTCTGTGGCATTTGAACTGAGACCTCTCCATCTGACCCCCATTTCAGTTGGGTTAGTGGAGGCACCATTGTACAGACTGGTATAGTCAAGAACACAGCGCTCCCTCTCCTCAAAGCTCCCAACCAGAGAACTTTCTTTCTGGAAGGAGTAGGACTTCAAGGTTTCAGTGTTCTTCCCCAGTTACCTATGGCTGTCTAAGCACTGTGGGGAGTGCATTCAAGATGTAGGGTGCTCCCTTTTCCAATCTACCCTGAATTGTAGAATGGAGATGCTAGCTTGGCACAGCATGCTAAAATGCTGAAGTCACCATTACTTTTCCCTGGGCTCCTTAGGTAGTGGTTCCACACCAACAGAGATAAGTATAGAGGACCTCAGGGTACCACTCACCCAGCTCAGCTCTGAGAGTGGGAATGTCGGTCACTCAGAGAGAAAAGCTGATATTGTCTCCACCCCTATCTCCAGAGCCCTGGTTGAGAGATTTTGCCTCAGAGGAGAACCATTCCATACAATAAATAGTTCTTAATCTCTTCCCAAAGGAACTGACTTCATTTGCAACAGAACATGAAGGAGTTCAAGGGTAAGAATGTTCTCAAGAACAGTGGAGGCTGTGGTGAAAGGCAGTGGGGAAGGGAGTGAAGATACAGGTTAAATTGAAGGCTACTTTTTAGGAGAGAACCACTGCTGGAGACAGAGCAGATGTACACCACTGACCTTAGAAATGATTCCTTCAAAGGAGCTTCTGTTTGGTTGTATTAGTTTGTAGAGCAATTTATGTCCCATGTCCTGTCTCTACCTCTACCACCTGCACTCTAGTCTAGTCTTTTATCATCTCTCACTGGCACTACTGCAAAATTCTAATGGGTTCCCAAATTCGGATACCCTCATAACTGGTGTGCAATACAGTTTCTAGAATGTAGCCAGAAAAAACCTTTGAATTTCAGTCTAATCTGATTGTGTGTTCCTCCATTATAGAGACCATGGGAAAGAAGCCTGTACCTTCAGTAATGTTTGATTTCATGCTGACAGTCTCTAAGGACTCATTTCCTGCCTGTTTCTGCCATTTCCTGCAACACCCTTTTATTTTTTTTTTTGATGTTTGAAAAGTCTTTTTTTTTCAATATATGAAGTTTATTGTCAAATTGGTTTCCATACAACACCCAGCGCTCATCCCAAAAGGTGCCCTCCTCAATACCCATCACCCACCCTCCCCTCCCTCCCACCCCCCATCAACCCTCAGTTTGTTCTCAGTTTTTAAGAGTCTCTTATGCTTTGGCTCTCTCCCACTCTAACCTCTTTTTTTTTCCTTCCCCTCCCCCATGGGTTCCTGTTAAGTTTCTCAGGATCCACATAAGAGTGAAAATATATGGTATCTGTCTTTCTGTGTATGGCTTATTTCACTTAGCATCACACTCTCCAGTTCCATCCACGTCACTACAAAGAGCCATATTTCATTCTTTCTCATTGTCACATAGTACTCTGTTGTGTATATAAACCACAATTTCTTTATCCATTCATCAGTTGATAGACATTTAGGCTCTTTCCATAATTTGGCTATTGTTGAGAGTGTGCAGCACCCTGTTAAATCTCAGCCCATCTACCCCTAAGCACACACTCTTCCTTTCAAAATTTTGTGCTAGATGGGTGCCTCTAGAGGGACTTATCCTTCATAAAATGGCTCTTTGTTCTTTGTTCTGTCTCTGTGATGGACCTCCTTCCATAGGACTGTCCTTTGCCCCTTGATTTGGTGAAACTCCCCACCTGTTTGAGTAATAAATCTTTCTTTGATCATACCAAAGGTCTAGTACTATGAGTTCTGATAATGGAGCTTAACCTTGGGAAAGCACTTCATCATGTCACAGTGAGGTTGCAATGACACCCTCTCCCTGCTGTCTTTAAATTTTTCCATGGCTTCCATCCATTTACTTTTTTTTTTTTTTTCAACGTTTTTTATTTATTTTTGGGACAGAGAGAGACAAAGCATGAACGGGGCAGGGGCAGAGAGAGAGGGAGACACAGAATCGGAAACAGGCTCCAGGCTCCGAGCCATCAGCCCAGAGCCTGACGCGGGGCTCGAACTCACGGACCGCGAGATCGTGACCTGGCTGAAGTCGGACACTTAACCGACTGCGCCACCCAGGCGCCCCCATCCATTTACTTTTATGATAAAGTCTACAATTCTTAGCTTGGCCTACAGGGTTCTGTGTGCTCACTCCCCATCCCACTGGTTTCTTTGTTTTTCATTAGTTATGTTACCTAGTGCCAGAGGACACACATACATGCTGTATTCTCTGCCTGAGATGCTTTTCTTCCTCCTCACTCCTGCCTGTCTTTCTTAGTCTACTCTTAATTATCCACATAACTTAGCTCAAAAATCACTTTCTCAAGAAGGCTTTCTTTCTTGAGACCTCACTGCAGTCCTACCAACTAGGTCAGTTGTATTTTTTTCTTCATGGATCTGTTTTTGTTTTAAACTTTACATTTATTTGTGTAATTATTTGATGGACATTTATCTCCTTTACTAGATTATGATCACCCTCAGGTCAGTGACTTTATATGTTTTGTTCACCATTATATCCTCAGTGCCTAAGCCATTGGCCGAGTCACAGTAGGTACTCTTATAGATTGTTGAGTGTGGAATACCTGAAGGCTCTTAGTAATATGAATTATATATATATATATATATATATAATCTCAACGCCAGAGTATACTATATTAGTTAGAATAAATGAGGTTCTGCTGTAATAACACGCTGTCTCCCTTACCGTCCTATTTCTCCTCCCCACAAAGCCACATATACTCAAAAATTATAGAGGCTTAAAATAACAAAACTTTATATCTCACTCGTGCTGAATTACCATTGTGCTTTATCAGGATACTCTGTTCCATCTCATCTTTATTCTTGGACCCAGGGTGATGGAAGTTACCATCTGGAATATTGTCTTTTTCAGGGGCAAGGGAAAGAGAAAAAAGACTGGTTTCACTCTGGTGATTAAGTATTTCCATAAGGAAGTGACATATTTCATTTCCATATACAATCCATTAATCAGAACTAGTCTCAGGGTCCTGCCCATCTGTAAAGAAGGCAAGGAAATATGGCTCTTTCATGCACTGAGAAAGAAAGAAGAATCAGATGTGTGTGACCATTAGAAGTCTCCCCACTGGCATATTAGTGTACAGCTGTATGTGTTAAAGTTCAACTTGAATTTGAAGGAATAGTAAAAATTTCATGAGGATGCAGTTCAACTGGGCTAAAGGATGAAATTTGGATACTCTGGGTGAAAAGGCATTGCCAGTAGAAGAAACACCAGGAACATAAGTAGAAAGTATGTATAAGCATGTGTCTGAGTCACAGTGAAGAGTGATCCACCTTGCTGAACTGGAGAACAGGTGCTGAGGGACCATGGGAGAAAGGATGGAGTGACAGAGTTGACCATTAGCATATCTGAACTCCTCTCAACTATTTTGGACTTAGTGTGGAGATATCCTCAATGTGAGGAATTCAGTATATAACTTCAGATTTGTCAATCACCTTGACTTGGTTGCACTTTGTTCACTTCTGGAATTCCAGATTTACAACTGCATTTCTCCAAGGCTGTTTTTGGTGGGCACAGCAGTCCAGAAAGACCAAGACCTGACCTACTCCCTCTTTTCAGCCCTCTTTCAATTCATGAGCAGGGAAACACCAGTGCTCTGCCAGCCTGTGAGTTGAATGACTTTGATCTCACCTTTAATTGGCAATTGTGGGGACTTAAACTGGGTGGAGAGACCCTTAACAATGATACAAACTGAAGGATAATATAGAATAATAGGTTTTATGGAAACCTGGATGCATTTGAAGGATGTCATTCGGTAAATCTGTCCCTAGAAGCTAGTATCACTCAGTCAATACAAATTAACCTATTTTGTCCCGCCTTACTTTTGTTAGTTGTACTAGCTTTGGAAAAGAAAAAGAAAAGCCATACCACTAGAGTTCTAATAGTAGGCAACAGATATTTATGGAAGATTATATTTGCATAAAAGTATTTGTTAAACAAAAATCACAATAAAATATTGACTACAGAGCAGCCATTAATGGAGAGAGCTGTGCCATGTTTAATATGCCCTCTGTTTATTGATCCTTCGAGGGATCATAGTATAGTGGCTGAATGTGGTCTCTAGAGGCAGCTGCCAAGATTTAAATGGAAACTCTGCCATTCACCACTGGGTGATCTTGAGAAATTCATTTAATCATGCTCATACAATAATTCTTTACTGCTACAGACTAATTGTAATCCTGAAAAATTCATTATGTTGAAGCCCTAATATCCAATGTGAGTGTGTTTGGAGATAAGACTTTTAGGAGCTAATTAAGGTTAAATGAAAGCATAATGGTAAGGTCTAATCTGATAGGACTGGTGGCCTTAGAGGAAGAGGAAGAGAAGGAGCTCTCTTTTTCCTTATGTGCACTCACCCAAGCACACAGCAAGATGGCAGCCCTCTATAATCAGGAAAAGGGTTCTCACCAGAATCTAACCATAGTGGCACCCTGATCTCAGACTTCCAGCTTCCAAAATTGGAGAAAGTAAATTTTTGTCGTTTAAACCACCCCGTCTATGGTATTTTGTTGTGGCAGCCTGATCTGAGTACTACGCTTACCTATAAAACAAGGACAATAATTGTGCCTGATAGTGTGCTTGTGACGATTGAGTGTATTAATATATGCTTAGCCCTTAAAATGATGATTGGTATATAGTAGGTACTTACTAGACATTACCTATTATTATTTACATTATTTCCTTCCCTAACCCCTCATTTGATTGTATCATACTTGAGAATTCTGCTTTTCCAGTCAAATAAATCTCAGCTCTGTCTCTTATAAGCTATATGACCTTGTTCTAGTTACTAAGTTCTTGAGCCTCAGTTTGCATATCTGTAAGTGGAGATAATAATAATGCTGCCTGCCTCTTAGAGTTGTTTTGAGGATTAAAGGAGACATGCATGTGGTGTATGTGGCCTATGGTGAGCATTCCACATGCGCCATTTACTGTCCTTATTAGAGGTTTGCAGAGCTTCCTCTTTTGCATTAAGAAAGAAACTGCTCTTTCCAGAAATCCTTACATTCTTTGGAGGAACAAGTAATAGCAGTTTCTCTTCAAACTCAGAACTCTAAAAATTTCCTTCTTTAAATTTGTCACTGCAAGATATTTGGTTGGTACATTTTTCCTTTAGTGTAATATATGCTCTTAACGTCCCTCCTTCCATCATGAAGTCACCGTTAACATTACAGATTCTTTTCTTTTAAGTTTATTTATTTATTTTGAGAGAGAGAGAGAGAGAGAGAAAGAGAGAGAGAGAAGAGGGGGGCAGAGACAGAGTGAGAGAGATAG